>NC_022013.1:72245899-72253649 GCF_000317375.1 Microtus ochrogaster | reverse complement strand
AGGATGGATGTAGGCTAGAATCTTCCCGGTAAGCGCACCTTGGGGTGCTACACACAGATGATTAGAAATGGGCTAGTCCAGGTGTGAGAGTTAGCCGAGAAAAGGGCTGGAGCTAAAGAGCCAAGCAGTGATTGAAAGAATGCGGTGTCCATGGAATTATTTCGGGTAAAGCTAGCCGGGCACAGCCCCGCCGCCCCTATTACTACAAGTGAGGACTGGGATGAGGGAGAGGGGAGAAGAGGCAGTGGGGCAGTGGACTAACCCAAACTAAGGCTGTGTAAAAACACTTATGGAAACACACTACTTTGTGTGTTAATTTAAAAAATGATTTATTTAAAAAAGGAATCTGAACATAGGTACCCTGTAGTGGTGGACAATGCTTTCCTTAGAAGACATGAAAATCTCATTGCCCAGATGTGGGATGCTTCCCTATGAGTTATTAGTTGGGGGCGGGGAGAGTTTCAGGGCACAGGCTTCCAAGACAACACAGGCTACTGCTGTGGTTCTTGGCTGTCCACCATAACGAGATGGAAAGACTGTATTGATAAAGCTACAGCATGCCTTGATTATCAGACATGGAGAAATCAAGCTAGAAGTGACTCAAAAACTTCCTGCCTGCTGATTAGTTTTCTATTGCGCTATAAAAACATTATGCTGGCTGCTGCCCGCTGCAGCGGAGCACGACTTTAATCCCAGAACTCAGGAGGCAGAGGCAGGTGAATATCTATGAGTTCAAGACCAGCCTGGTCTACAAGAGCTAGCTCCAGGCTCCAAAGCTCCAGGCTACAGAGAAACCCTGTCTCAAAAAAAATATATATCATGCTGGCCACAGAGAGAGTGCTGTGTCCTGGAGAAGGTGATGCAAGAGCAGAGAAGTCAGCACTGGACTCTGCTTCTGGAGAACTTGGGAAAGCTTTGAAAGCTGGGCGGTAGAAGTAAAAGTCATGTTGAGGTGGCTGAGAATTGATAAGAAAAACCGCACCCCAGGCCTCAATGACATCATCATTACTAGGTTTTCAGCAGGCTACAGCACTGTATGTAAACCCTCCTGATGTAATGAAATGGATCATTTAAAAGGATCAATAAAATAACCCCTTAAAACAATAGAGCAAACATATTCCACATGTTTTAGGGGAAATAAAAACAAAATTAGTTAAGATGTAAGCTTGTTTAGGTCTCTTATGCCAGGTTTGATTAGTAAAAATTCAAAGCAGAAGTAAATGTTATTCTTCTAAAGTAGGGAGACTTTACAGATCAAGAAGATGCAGGCAATGTGTACGAGAAAGCTTCCGTTACTTTATTTAGTGTAGGTACCACAAGGTGTGTGTGTGTGTGTGTGTGTGTGTGTGTGTGTGTGTGTGTGTGTGTGTGCATACAACTCAAGGTCTTTTAATTAACTTTCTATTTTCTATAATATTAATCATATTACAACCAAGTTTCTTCTTTGGGCTTCATAAATATATCATATGGAATCTAAATGTATAATTTAAGACATTTTAGTGATACAGTAACAAGTTCCACAATGAAACATAAAATACACCGTTTAAGGAGATGTTAAATCTCGCAGACACGTACAAGGATCAGAGAAAGCTGAGACCTAAGTCCTTGGCATAAATGAGCTCATTTCTGCCCTGGAAGTGACTTACCCCCACCTGATGAGTGGGAATACAAAGGCCTGGAGGCTTGGTGAGGCTCTCCGGGACACAGAGATGGGGACTTAGGCTTGAGTTGGACCTCTGGTGGCACTGGGCTTTCAACCACTACCTTGCATAGCCATTGCATAGACAGGAGCGTGAGTGGCCAATGGTGAAATCTCAGTTTAACGTATAAGACATAGCATGCTGTACGAGAAGAGGAGCCTGTAGTGACTTGTCTGGGGGGGAGGGAAGTTAGGAGAGCCTTCCTTGGAAGTCGAGTTAGAATTTGTTGAAATGATAAGTCAGAGCCGGACATTTCTTGTAGAAATCCATGGTGGTGAGAGACGGGATGCGTGCATTTGGAGAGACAGAGATAATGAACAGATGTCTATGGTACACTAATCAGTGTGTATGTGTGTTACGTGTGTTACATGTGTTGCATGTGTTGTGTGTGTTGCATGTGTTACACGTGTCACGTGTGTTGCATGAGTTGCATGTGTTACATGTGTTGCATTGTTGCATTGTTACATGTGTTGCATGTGTTACATGTGTTGCATGTGTTACATGTGTTACATGTGTATGCGGGGGGCATACAGGCAGGTAGAGGACAGATATCAGCACTGGGTGTCTTCCTTAGTTGCTCTCTGCCTGAGGTTCTGAACCCTGTTTTCTCACTGTCACCGGACCTCACCGATTCAGCTCCAGTGGCTGGCCCATGGCCAGCACAAGCCCATCGACCCATCTCTACAATGGTATTATGAGGCCGTTGTCTCTGCTCCTGGCTTTTACTCAGGCCCTCAGACTTATGCAAGCACTTTACTGCTTGAGCTGGCTCCCTGGCTCTGCATTTATTTAAGTTCGTAGCTTCAGGAGATTAAGTGAGTGTTTATCTGTTATATTTAATTTCTTTAATATTTAATAAAAAATATTCCACTCAGGTACAGGAGACTGCCCTAGTAACTTTAAAAGGGAGTAAACAACTGCTTGTTGTTTTGGAGATAAATTTTGTCTCAGTGGACAAAGTGATTGATTGCCTGACATCTCGAATCAACAAAAGAGAGTACCGGATTCAATTCATCAGTCTGAGTTGCTTGAAGATAGGTTTAGCATTTGCTAACTTTCACACCCTACCTGCAGAATTCAGTCTTAGAAATATTCCATCTTCTCATGGAACACAGATCCTTTGTTAAACAATCCCTGTTTTTAAATTATTTGAGCAATAGTTAATATACTGTAATATGGCCTGTTTTCCCACCAACATTTTTAATACAGGGTTCCTCTGTCTGTGTTTCTTGTGTTTTCTCCTTGCTATTGTTTGCCTGTTTGTTTGTTTTCCAGTGTGGAGTTGGATGAGTGGGGAGGTGGAGAGGATTTAGAAGGAGTTGGGAGAAGGGAAAGAGGAGTTGTGGGAAGACAAATTATAATCAAAATGCATTGTATGAAAAAAATAATTTTCAATAAAATTTCATCAACCATTTTTTAAAAATAGGGTTTGTTTTAGCCTAATTGTTCTCTGGCTCATTAGCCCAGAATGACCCTGAACTTACGATCCTCTTTCCTCTACCTCCCAAGTGCTGTGATTACAGACACTGTGGGTGCCACCATAGCCAATTTATGAGGCTCTAGGAGGTGTAAGTCAGGGCTATGTACAGGCTAGGCAAGCTTCTTACCAACTTATCTACAACCTCAGCCCAGATCCAGCTCGGGATGGCCTCAAATTCATGATCTTCTTGCCTCTGCTTCTTCATCTCTTCCTACTGGCATGTACCAACATCTCCATCTATAATCTTTAATAAGAAGCTTACACTATAATAATTCTATAATAAGAATCAAACACTATAATGAAGATAGATTGTTAAGATAGGTTAAGTATCAACATATTAAAATCAGCCAATAACATTTTAAAATCTGTCAGTTCTCATCTTTAAAAAAATCTAAGAGCTTTATATGCTTCTTTTAAGATATGAGATCATATTCTTAGTAAAATAGTTGAAATGCTTTGAAATTTCATCTAAGAAGACATAATGGTTAATGGTCTGGTGAATAGTCAGTGCCCAGAATTAAAAGCATTAGACAGTTGATACTAAGATTTACAAAATGTAATTCTTGCTTCCCATCACTCCCGGAAAGCCTGCCAAAACACCACTCCTATTTAACTCACTGATGTTTTCCTGCAATGAAACTGGGCCTCGGGTTTGGAGGCAAGATGTAGGATATGATCTCTCAATTTAGGTCCTCACATGGTTCCAAATACTTTCAATCACCACTGCCGCCTCTGCTGCTGCGTCTCCGAGCAGTACGGCCTCTGAGCGGAGACTCTGGGGTTTGCGCCCCTTGCTAACTACATCTCTGGTGCTGATTGCTCTGAACATAGAATGGAGAATCTGAGTCAGTTCTGTCTTTGGAAAGTTCCTAGTTCACGATTCACAGAAACAGCCCCCACCACCACCTTTCAGCACTCCAGAAGGGCTCTGAATGAGAAATTACAAATGTTCAATAGTAATAATGAAAAGAATAACAAACAAACAAAAAAAAACAACATCTTGTCTGATTCTCTCTACAGATTGGGAATTGAAGGGCTCCGTCCAGTCAGTCTGCAGAGTTGCTACTAGACCTTGCCACTGGACCTTCTTAGCACACCTTCTAGCTGCTAGTCCCAACAATGTAGTTTCCATCTTACTATCCTCTCTCCAGAAAGATGAGCCAATCAGAACATACACCAGTTTGCCTAGAAGCCAATTAATGGCAGATACTTGTCAACCTGTTTTGCTATAACAAAATACTATGAACTAGATATTTAACTGTTGGAAAATCTATTGTGTAGCACAAACTCTACTAAAACTCAGAGTTGGCTATTAGGGGGTGAAAGCTGAGAGATCAGAGAAGCAGAGCAACCATCCACCAGAGAGACCTTTGACCTCTACAGAATCCTCAGACCAAAAGGGTGATCCTGCCCTCAGACTGTGTCCTCTGACTGCTTCAGACTGCATCTCTGGACTGTAGCCCAGGACTACAACGGAGTCCTGTCTCTTCCCGCCTTGTATATTTCTCTCCACATGGCCATATCCCTTCCTGTCTCTACCTCCCTAGTGCTGGGAATAAAGGTGTGGAACTCCTAAGTCCTGGTATTAAAGGTATGTGCCACCACTGCCTGGCCTTTAGTGGCTTAGCTATGCCCTCTGATCTTCAGGCGAGCTTTATTTGTTAAAACACAAACAAAATATCACTACACTGTTGTCTGACAAGGGTCTACTTGTTGGTTTGTAATGTCTTCTTGTGTTGATGAAAAGACAAGCAAAAGGCTCCCCAGGGTCTCCTTTTTTACATTACAATCTATTTCTAAACTCTAGCTTTATCACTTTAGGGTCCCATCCCTACTACATGCGGTATACTATCCCATGAACCTGGGTACATTATGATCTTGGAATCCCCCCTCCATGGTCTCCTGAAACCATTATGTGTCTTATACGCAACATGCATCTATTCCATCTCAACAGCTCTAACCCATTTCAGCCCCAATGCTGAATCCAGCTTCTCATTCACCGATTCCCTCCATTAGACAGGGATAACACAAGAAACACAGTTCATCTAATGCACAACTTACCTTCAGCAGTGAGCCTGTGAAATGAACCAAGAGAAGTGCCAGCAAGCATAGGATTAACGTTGCCATTCCAAAGGGGAGAAAAGGAAACAAAAGCAAGCATAGGTTCTAAGCAAGTCCCCACCTAGTAACATAAGCACCATGAGACTGTAAAGCTGCAGAATAACTCTCTGGGGTTCAGCATCCTGCCCGCTAGGCCTATCAGCACAGTACCTCTATACTTTGGATGGTCCTTGCTCACCGTGCAGCTCTCTGCAGAAGGCTACACGTGGCTTGGTTCTCTGTCAAAGAAAGGTCCCAGGTATACAGTCCAAGTATCCATTCTGTCCCTCAATGACCATACCCTCACAAAGGGACTCAAATCCAGAAACTGTCTCCATCATAGGCCCTTGGTTGGTGGATATTGTCAGTCTAAGATGTTGCTTTTGAAAAACAAAAGATGAGATAAGAAGGAAACTGGTCCTCCCAGGACACCTGGACTGCAGTATTGTCGTGTGGAGTCAAGTACAAGAAACTCATATGTCTTTAAATAAGAAGGTATTGCTTGGTGAGAATATTTTAGTAATAACGCATTATTTCTGATACTTAAGGGGTATGTTTCTTTGCCTTTTCATCTTTGCATAAACTACAGTTCTGGGTGATTTTACACAAATTAGAAAACAGATAAACTGCTAATTTCCCCTCTTCTCATTGCACATCCACTCTGCCTGTACATGCATGTCTGTGTCTATGTGTGTGCACATGTTTATGTGCAGCTGAGTGCACCAATGCATGCTCACGTGGAGGCTAGATGTCTACATTGGATTTGTCTTTATACTGTTCTCCACTTCATCACCTTATCTTTTTAACTCAATCTATCATTAAGGTTTGATAATATCACACTTGGATAAAATACACTGTGATCACACTCACCCCCACTGTCCTCTCAACTCCCCTGCCCTTCTGCTGACACACTTTCTTTTTCCCAACCAACCCCTCTCCTATGCCTGTTTCATAGCAATGACAGAGCTAAGATGTGTGTGTTTACGGGGAGACGTCTAAAAACAGGGACAGTAAAAGACATCTAATATGAAAGCAGAAGGAGGGAATCATGGAGAAGGAGAGGCTTAAAAATAGCTAGCCATAAAGGGTAGGGGAAGGATGTGAAAGAGGGTCAAGCAGAGTCAAAGATAGATGAAAACCCATATAGAAACTATAAGCTAACTCTTCCTGGGTGAGATAGACTATCAAAGTAGTTTTAATTTGCATTTCCATGGTGGTTAAAGATGTTTAGCAGCTGTTTTTACTTCTGTTGAGAACACTTTGTTTAGTACTACAGGCTTACTTTTTTGAGTTTCATGATGTTTGGATTTGGGGTTCTTTGTATATTCTACACATCAATTCCCTGTCAGATACACAGCTAGCAAAGACTTTCCTTCATTCTGTAGACTGGGTCAAAGCTCGGTTGACCATTTCCTCTTCTGTACAAACTCCTTTTAATTCCACAATGCACCATCTTCTGAATTGATGGTCATACTTCCTGAACAATCAGAATTCTATTCCAACAGTCCTTATTTCCACCTATGCCCCACACTGTACTTTCTGCTTTTGTCTTTAGCAGCTTCGGAACAAAGATCTTAAAATCCACATGGAAACAGCAGAGGTCCCAAGTGGAAAAAGCAGTCCTGAGTAACAGGAACATTGCTGGAGACCAAACCATACATGTCATGAAAATTATACTATAGAGACACAGTCATAAAATCAACATGGCACAGACTAAAATCAGACTTAGAGATTAATGGGATAGAATAGAAGGCTCAGATATAAGTTTATATAACTACAGAAACCCATGGAGTTTTTTCTTTCTTTATTTTTTAAAAAGATGCCAAAAGTATACATTGGAGAAAGAACAGTATCTTCAATAAATGATGTTGGGAAAGTTGGCTAGCTACATGTGGATGAATGAACTAATCAACATCTCTCATGCTAATAACAAAATTAGCTCTGTGAAATAGCTTTAGATCTGGTATAGTAATCTAGCATTATGCTTTTTGCTCAGGGTCACATTGTGTATCCAGTGTCTTTTATACTTCCATAATAATGACTTTTAGGTTTTTTTTCTATTTCTGTGAAGATGTTATGAGAATTTTGCTTAGGATTGCATTGACTCTGTAAATTAAATTTGGAAATGTGGTCATTTTTAATGATATTAATTCTTTAAATCCAAGGGCATGATTCTATCTCCTAGTGTCTTCCTCAATTTCTTTCCTCAGAGTTTGGAAATTTTCACTTCCATTGTTATATTTATTCCAAGACATACACACACACACACACACACACACACACACACACACACACACACACACACAGAGAGAGAGAGAGATAGGCAGACAGACAGGCAGGCAGGAAGGCAGGCAGATAGATGATAGATAGATATGATAGATGATAGATAGATAGATGATAGATAGATAGATAGATGATAGATAGATGATAGATAGATAGATAGATAGATAGATAGATAGATAGATAGATA
>NC_022013.1:72232758-72245799 GCF_000317375.1 Microtus ochrogaster | reverse complement strand
GATAGATAGATAGATAGATAGATAGATGATAGATAGATAGATAGATAGATAGATAGATAGATAGATAGATAGATAGATAGATAGACAGATAGATGGCTATTATTTCTCTGTGTTAGGCTACTAACTTTTCTATGTTAATTTTGTGACCTGTCAGCTGAAGGAATTATCTGCCTACCTTACTTCTTGAGACAAGACCTCTCACTGAGCTTCTGGTTACCATTTTGGATCAACTGGTTGGCCAGCAAGCCCTCGGGACACAGAGGAGGCAATTGTCTCTCCCACTCCTAACTCTGGGATTACAGGGAAACAACACTTTTTCCAGCTTGTGTGTGGATCCTGCAAATCCAAAGTCACGTTTTCATGATCCTGTAGCTAGCACTTTTCATACAGAGTCCTCTGCAGGGTCCCTGCCCCCTTGTTCTGATGGTAATTGGGAACTAACTCAGGCTCCTATGCATGCTAAGTAAATGCACTACAATTGACCTATACTCTCGTCCCTCATTATGCATTCACCTTACAGTCACTAGAAAACCCTAACTTATCAGTGACAAAGCCCAGTTTGCCCAACCTTCTCTTCCCGTGGATGACTACTAGTAGAAATGCTATATTAAGATTTACATGAATGATAGTTTCCAAATATCTTCAAAGTGAAACCAATTGTCTTCTGAAATATACTCTTACATGAATACTAATTGTGTGAATTACACATTCCTTTCAATAGACTCTTCCATACCTTAGAAAATCAAGTCTAAAAAAACCTACAGTACTATATATAATTAAACTGTGGTAAAAATATAACATACTTTCAATTTCATAATAACTTAACCTAGGGGCATGCTCCTTGAAGGCATGGTGCACATATTTTATTTATTTTTAAATCTGCTTGAACCCTGGGCATGTAAGGAAAGAGCCCTAAACAAAACTAAATAATGATAAACGAATCTAAAGAATATGTTCCCTTAAAATGATTTAAATTCAATATACTGGATAAATTCAACCTCAACATTTCAAAATTTAGCTTCTTTGTAATTGGTCCAAATTCCCTAAGGTTTTCAGTATATTTGAATTATTCTGTGATGAATTTGATTACTTGAGATTAAAGAGCTAGATTGGTAACCTCATTGTAATATATTACAATGATCTGGGCTCTACACATCATATAAAAATGAAAGAATAAGGAAATTGAGAAAACACACGATTACAGAAGAATAAACTGGAACAGGCTTACCAGAAAATGTTAAAATATTTTGCTGGATTTGGGTTTTGTAAAATTCTTAAATATGTTTGGCCTAACACATTTCCCTTTAATTCCCTTAATATGCCCTGTGGATTTCCACAGAAATTTGAACCATATGTTTCAGATTCGTTTACACTTAACTCATCAACATGTTTGGGGAGAATAATGTGAAGCCCAAAAGCCTCATGAACACTTTTTGTGGGCGCTTTCATTTTAGTTGGTAAACAACTGGAACCTGAACCCAGAAATCCTGGGTCTTCATTTAATGCTCAAATTCCACCAAGAATTAGGGAGCTCTGAACGGGATGGGCACACTTTGCTTTTGACGCTCCCTCGCTCCAAACCTTGCAGCTGGGAGGAATTACTTTGATAGTTCACTCTCCTCTTGTCGCTTTCATTTTAGAGGATGTAAGCAAGTCTTTGATGCTTTAGAGCTTGTGGTGTCCCTGCTCAGTGACACCCTGTCAGCTCTATTTGTTTTTGTTCTTTGAGAATAATGCTGTACCTGCTGTAAGCTTGCTCTCCAATAAAAAGAATTAAGCAAAGCAGTTCCAAAATCTTATTCATGCCCTACCCACTACAGTTTGTTTGTGTGTGTAGACAGAAGGGAACAGAGACAGAAATTACTACCTGGCTTTCTCTGGTGTCTCTTTGAGTGAGTAGAAAATTATTTAATGGCTGTTTTTACAAGTTGATTATTCGCGTCTGACTCTACGTCTTTGATACAGAATGGGTCCCATCTATTTCCTTTCTCTGTCAGCTTAGGGGAATGTACCCTGAGATTCATGTCTGAGTGGTTAATGGCTCGGTATGATGAACACTGGCTTTGTTCTCTGCCATCTATCACTCTTCTCATTAAGATGGCTGGCATCTCAGTGTTTAGGCAATTAGCAGTCTGTCTCTGCTTCTTCCTCGTGGGCATTCCACACGAGTTGTAGGTCTCAGATTTCCTTGTAGCCTGTATTGCCAAAGACCCTTGCACTCTGTAAAACATTACAGATAATCTTCTCATAGTGGTACCTGCTTTGTCCTCCGCCCAGTCCCACTACCTTCTCTATTATCAAACTTCAAACCCTCCCTGCTACTTTTAAAAAATCCTTTGGAAACAAGATCTGGGGTCTGAAAGCATTCCTTTCCTTTTGCTGCCAATTGCAAATCAGAGGTAAAACCCCACTGGAATATATATATATACATATACATATACATATACATATATATATATATATATATATATGTAATTTCTGTATAAGGAATGCAAAAACAGAGGATTATCAGACTGAATAAGAAGACTCTAAAAGAAACTCTTTCATCATCTCTCCCAGGAATTAAAGAGAGATGAACCAGATAAGTGTGCTATATAGAAAAAGAAAGAAAGAAAAAGAAAGAAAGAAAGGAAGGAAGGAAGGAAGGAAGGAAGGAAGGAAGGAAGGAAGGAAGAATTGCTGTGTGTGCTCCTTCTTCTCCTTCAGCCAATAGCCTTTAAGATACCAGCACACTTAGACTTGGTCTCTTACACTATACATGCAGCTGTAAAGCCTGCACTTGCTCTCTTGCTTCTGGTTCTTTCTTGCTTCAGGCTCTCATTTCCGGATGCTAGACTCTGTTCCTGTTCCCTGTTTGTGCAGAGGACTGTTATCTAGGACAATAATCTGCAAGTCTCCCCTAAATAAATAACCCTTTATTATATGTAATTCTGAACTAATGTGGGATTATTTTGTAACTTCCACCACCATCTGGTGCCCAAACGTGGGGACCAGTCCACACTTTTTGGAGTCGGTCCACTAGCCGCATGGTGCATTGGGCACTGACTCTCCCACCCACGGCTCTAGTTGGTCCTCAGACGCAGCAGGCTGCTCTTCAGCACTCCCCAGTTTGTGACCCACACGCTGCCTCTCTTTGCATTACACACCAGCACACACACTGCTGCCTGTGATCCCCGCGGTATACACAGTCTGTAACTCACACTGATAGAAATCTTTGGGTTTTCTTTTTCTTCTTTTTTGTCCCCTGGGCTTTAACTCTTGGAATCATTAGATCACCTTAATAACTGCTCTTAATTTGTTAAAGCACATTTTCCAGTACTTAAGCAAGCAACATGTGCTATTTGCTGTAGCTAGCATCTCTCGGCCATGTGGCAGCAACTGCGACACCTGCTGGCTGATACCGATCATTACACCTACTCCAACTCATTGTAATAGCTTTACAACAGTTAAGATGAGAAAAACTACAAAAACTAACTGATAATATCCAGGAGTTCAATAATTTTTTGCTTAGATTATGGAAGGTATTGTGTAAGACTTACACTATTTTCCTTCCCTCTATTTGATTATAGAAATTAGCTTTGTTTTCGATATTATCTCATTAAAAATGGTTCAATACTACCACCAATTTGACAAAATTATCTGAAAGAATTTGTGCTGTTGAATCTAACTATTAAAACATGTTGAAAAGTTATGATATATCCAAGGATGACACATTATCTTTACTTGACAAGTTCCATACCTTAGACCAGAACACTGGAATGAATATTCAGGCTTTTTAAAATGACAGTAGTAAAAAGATTTGAGAATATTGAGGAGGAATTTATTGAAAATGATGTGCAGGGACAGACGGTACAAGGACAGGATTTAGCTTCATTAGTATTGTCAGATCCCAGGATGACTTACATAGATTTCAACTGCATACCTGGTAATTTCCTCAGAAAGATCATCTGGCACAAAGTACTCTAAGGTAGTCAAAGAATATGCATGGGAACCAATACATATGAGTGATCTAAAAGAAATAAAGCAATCAGTGGTTTCTTATGGGCTTCATTCACCTTTTGTCAGGGAAATGGTGAAAGTGTGGGCTTCAAGCACTAAAGTTACTGCACACGATTGGCTTCAATTAATTTCAGTGGTCCTAGAAAATGGACCTTAGTTGCTTTAGAAGTGTTATTGGAGAGAAGAGGCAAAAATTTTAGAGCAACAGAAGAAAGCAAAAGGATTTGAGACTTCCCAAGATCAAATTCTTGGCGAGGGTTATTACTCTGATCCTCAAGAGGATTGAGTTACATAGTAGAGTTAAACAGGGCCAGAGAGAACCCTTTACTGACTTCTTACAAAGATTAACTAAGGCTGTACCATTGGAAGTAACAGACCATGAAGCTAGATGTGTACTAATTGAATCCTTGGGTTTTGAAAATGCCAACTTAGAATGTAAGAAGATCCTTGGGCCTTTAAAGGTTGGATCAGCACACATAGATGAATGGATCTTGCATACAATGAATGTTGAAACATTTGACTATAGTACTGAAGTTTGTGTAGAGGAAGTGATTTCCAGTGGTATGAGGAGACACCAAAATGCCAAATGTTTTAACTGTGGAAGAGTAGGACATCTAAGAAGGGACTATAGACAAGGAATTCCTAAGAATAATGGCTCCTATAAGAATGGGGAAAATAGGAGGACTCAGCCTTCTGGTATATGTTGGAGGTATGGCAAAGGCAGACATTGGACTAATGAATGTAGGTCAGCAAGAGTCAGACAAGGCAACCTGATACCACCAGGAAACTTCTTGGGGGGCCTTTCAAAGATCCTGATGTCAAACAAGGCCCAGTCATTTCCAGTCACTGTGGAGAACATGTCTCACCAGGAAAATTAAACAACCCACTGTCTACTGTAAAAAACATACTGTCCTGAATGATGGAATAGACCTGGAGGATGAGTCAAAAACTTCAGTAGGAAATAGGAAATGTATATTTTGGCAGACTTCTATAAATGATCAAAGACCAAAGCTAAGAGTATGTATAAATGACATTGTAATTGAGGGATTACTAGACACAAGTGCAGATATGACTATCATTACTACATAATCTTGACATCTAAATTGGCCTCTTCAACAGGTTTGTGTCCCAGTTCCATGGTTACAAGTCCAGGGTATTTTTTGACAAAGCATCTGTGGGTGCGCCCCAAGCATACTCTGATCCTACAGCTCTTCATTAAAATGAAACAGATAAATCTAAAAGGTTTCTGGAGCCATTCTTCCACTATATATGTGTCATGTGTATAATATATACCTGCACAGTGAAATATCTTAATCAGATTATACAACACATCTTTAAAATAATGTTTTAAGAGACAAATCTAAACCCAGTAGGTTCTTGATTTCCTAGAACACCCGTCTTTCCACTTTGGAGTGGGGTCTCACAGAATTTTACTTTAATATGGCAGAATGATTTATGGAGACAGGGAAATAAAAGTCCTTAATGATTGTAAGTGGACAGCAATCTATTTCCATCCCTGGTGCCTTAAATATCCATAGCACCTTGGGACAGGAATGTTTTCTAACTGAAGTGCTCAGGTCCCTTTCCTGCAGCTTCCCTCAATATATTCTCACACACAGGCTCCTCAACCCATCACATTTTCCACTATACTTTGATGAAAAGAAATGATCAGGACCTTCATTTGTAAAAAAAACCTCAGGAGGTAGATTTTTATGTTGTGGATTTAAATGTGATTCTTTGATGGTGGAAGTTACAAAATAATCCCTAGTTCAGAATTACATATAATAAATGGTTATTTATTTAGGGAAGACTTACAGATCACTGTCCTAGATCACAGTCCTCTCCACAAACGGGGAACAGGAACAGAATCTAGCAGCCAGAAGTGAGAGCCAAAAGTAAGAGAGTGAGAGCAGGCTTTACAGACGCATTTATAGTATAAGAGACCACACCCAAGTGGGACATACACAAAATATACACACACACATACAAACATAGGTATACATACACACATATATATAGCTACATATATATTCAATTTATATATGCATACTCATACTCACACACACACTTAAACATATACACACATGCAATCATATAATACACACATGCTACACATATACACATTCATGAATAGACCCAGACATATATGCGTACATACACAAAAGAGAAATTTTACTTCCACAGTAGTGAACAAGTGAGGATAAAGACAAAGAGACATGTAAATCTTATTCTGTTTCCATTGTTTTCTTTTTATATGTTGTGTATGTGTGTATGTATGTGTGTGTGTACATGCATGCATGTTAGCGTAGCTTTCTTCAGAGGCCAGAGGGGGCAGCAGATACCTGGCATGACTGCTGGCTATGAGCTGCCTGACATGGATCCAAGGAACCTTACTTCAGCCCTGGGCAAGAGCAGGGGTGCTTAACTGCTGGGCTGCATCTTCACTCTTCAGTGAGGTCACCACTTTACTGTAAAGGGCAAGGAAGCAGGTTCCAAACACCTCGGCATCTTGCCAGTTGGTGACATTTGGGGCAAAATAGTGAATGTACTGAGGGGAGGGAAAGTTCTTCATGTAATTAATCAGGTGAAAACACAGCTGTGGAAGAGGAAGGAAACTTAGCTACCCTGGTGAGAGTCAGACCTGTTGAGTTTCTTCTAAGTTTGCTTAGTTCATCCTCATACTTCTATAGGAAACTTCTTAGATGTCATAGCTTTATGAGTGTGAGATCAGCCTGGTCTACAGAGCAAGTTCCAGGACAGCTAAGGAGGCTACATAAAAAAAAAACCTCATTGAAAAACAAAAGCAAAACAAACAAACAAAAAGATCTGACTTTTTTTTTCACCTCTTTCTTTGAGTGCATGTTTATACTGGTGAATGTGCATCTTTATATGCATGCATTTATATGTACATGTAGTAGCCTCTTACTAGGCATAAACTTGTCATACAGACTAGCACTACTGGCCAGTGAGCCTCGGGGATCTGTCTGTCCTTCCCTAGCCCTGGGATTACCTATATAGATCAACATCCTGACTTTGTCAGAGGGTTCTGGATCTCTAACACAGGTCTTTGTGTTTGCAGAGACAAAAAGATGGGGCATTGTGATGGGGCCATCTTCCCAGTTCCTCAAGGTCTTTTCTTATAATACACTACTTCCTTTTAAATTATTATTTTGGGGTGTATCCATGGTAAGTTCAGCATGCTGGTTCTTAAATCAGCACAACTAATCAGGTTCTGAACACTAACACCACCACTTAGTTCGAAGAGTAGAATATCATTCTTCACAGAATCAAGAGATGCTTTGAGCCTTATCTAGCCTACTATGGTTTCAGTGTTTTGGTAAACAAAGGCAGCATTTGACTAATTTTAGGCCCTCTAAAGTTTAAGTAGAATTTATCGCAGTCTCCAAACGTACTGAATGCAGACCTCAGGGAAGGAGTGACGCCGCACAGAAGCTGACCTGAATCAAGATGCTCTTGGACGAAAGTGCCCTGTGCACTGTTAGTGTCACTTATTTCTGGGCTGTGTTGTGCAAGATGAACCCTTTGGATCCACTCAATCCTCTAAAATCTTTCATACATTACTAATGAGCACATTGAGAGATCTGTGAGGCCTAAGTTTACTCTTTGCTTCTGAGTTTTGTTTAGGATGCTATTTGCATCCTCAGCTCCACTGTTTAAGGGACTTTGACAGTAGAGGTTTTACCATAGTAGGAAATAATTAGAAACTACCCAGAAATAACAGCCATATATCAGCCACAATGTATTAAGCACTTTTGACATTCAGCATTTTATAGATTCATAACGATATAGTTCATTTAATATACTTATTGGTCCCTATTTATCAGGTACTATTATTTGGTTCATTTTATAGTCAAGGAAACCAAAGAGTCAGAAAGGTAATTCGCTCCCTCATGATTACACAATTATTAAGAGGAAGGGCTAAGGTTGAAATCTGAACACTGTGGTTTTAAGTCCACAAGCTTCGCAATGAAGCTAACCTGTCCGCAGGGGTGAAGGAATGATGGAGAAGAAAGTTCTGGGTTTGGAGAGAAAATTGTGTGTTTAAAGAACTTGCTGTGTGTGTAAGCAGCAAGTGAGAGGACTGGAGTTAGATCTCCAGGAGGTGTGGTAACCTACACAGTTGGAAGTTCCAGCACACTGGGAAAGGGACTGGGGTGCCTGGAGCAAGCTCTCTATCTAGACAAACTATATCAGTCATCTCTGGGTTCAATTAAGGGACCTCAATGAATAAGATGGAGACAAATCCAGGAAGATGCCTGACACTGGCCTTGGATATCCTCATGCACATGCTTACACCTGCAAACACACACACACACACACACACACACACACACACACACACCATGCACAAAGACATGAGAAAAATAAAAGGAAGATCTCTGGAGAGTTCAAATGAGAAAAAGACTATTGTGTTTCATTTAAAAAAATATTTTTGAGAAATTAATGGCATGCTTCTAGAGCTGTGAGCTTCTAGAAGTCTCCGAGAACCTTTTCTGAAACAACCATTGCTCAGTAGTGTTTATCTACATAATGGTACCTCCTCGAATCAGTGTTGACCCTAGTACATCTTAGCAAAAACTGTCAGTCAAGGAATTTGAGGTTTCCATGCACGTGAACAGAATTTGAAGTACCCTAGGTAAGGCATAGATTCATGTGCCAAGTTGAGGTTTACATGTGATACCTAAAAGAAAAATTATAATGTGTGAAAAGTGTCCGTTGTCCTCCTCTTCACTGTGGGCAACTGGAATGTCAGCCCTCTCATTTGCTTGTGCATCTGAATGCTCGTTCAGGTCTTGTGAGAGTTATCAGAATAAAGGAAATTGAAAATAGAGATTGCATACTGTGTCATCTGGGTGGGCCTGAAGTCTTGCTCATAAGGTATCTTAGACTTGGGCTAGGACAGCCAGGCTCACTGCTGACAGGGCTTTCCTCAGTCTTCCAGGAAGGGAGGGCCTGAGATCTGTTCAGCTGTTTTTCTCACACCATGGTCTTATTTGT
Organism: Microtus ochrogaster; assembly: GCF_000317375.1. Lineage (NCBI taxonomy): Eukaryota > Metazoa > Chordata > Mammalia > Rodentia > Cricetidae > Microtus > Microtus ochrogaster. The sequence continues at coordinate 72,236,781 of NC_022013.1, read as the reverse complement.
CTCCCAGAGTTCCATCTGCCAGAGAGTTAGCCCCAGTGGAAATGCTACTGAGATATGTTGGAACTTTTGGGAAGTGTAGCCTCAATGAAAGTCTTTAGGTAAGTGGGCATGTGGCCTGTTATTATTTTATCTTTTCTTTTGCTTTGGCTGTTTTGCTTTCTGGAAGTGTGATGAGCAATTGTGCTTCATTACCTCTCCCAAAGAAAAGACTCAACCAAGCATAGGCTGAAACCTCTAAAACCATGAGCCAAAATAAACCCCTTTTCCTTCAAGATAATGATCTGAGATATTTGTTATAGTGACAGAAACCCAACTTACATAATAGTCATAGTGGTGACACCCAATTATCACTGCAGAGGACATACCACATGTGTTTTACAATCTGCTTGGCTTTAGTAAGACTTGAGGAATTCCCATCTGTTGACCAAGAGAATGGAGCAGTTGAGAAAGAAGCTTGGACCCACTTTTACTCGTGTTACTAACATGGGCCATGTAGTTCACATCTGTAAGCACTTTCCGAATGCCTGTTTCATGCCACGCACCAAGCTAATCCCTGAGGCATGGTATAGGTCTGGCAAGACATATGGAAGGAGTGTGCAGTTGGGCAAGGAGAAAGGGAACAAGGCAGATCCTAGCCATGAGATCTGAGAACACACACAGGAAAGACTATAAGGTACAATGCTGCTCTAAGGGATGGACTGGGGCCTGATTAAATCCCCAAGGCAAGCTGTAGCCAAGTATCTTGCCCCCAACTGGATAGGATGAATTCCTTTCCAAAATAAATCCCCAAAATAAAACTGACAAAAGTAAAAGGTCTGTGGAAAAAAATACACACACGCACATACCAAAATCTAGTTCTCAAGATGAAAATTTCAGCACAACTCAGCGTGTATTTAACGTGAAATGTGAAGTACTCCTATCAAGAAGGTTCAAAGCTCTGCAAATGAAATTGTTTGACCCGTTTGGCAGCAAAATAAATACAATGGGTGGTCTGTTTCAGGCTCCTGTCCAAGTCCAATCACATTACATTTTCATAGTCTCAACATTTAAAAGCCCCATCACTGTTGTGTCAACAATGGCATATGGGGACATCTCCCAAACACATGGCAACCAGCACGTTATGCAAACACGTTTGCTCCGTGAGCCAGCATCGACTGATTTCCAGAAAATGAAAGCTCACTAAGTGACAGGAGGATTTTCTTGTTATAGACCAGAGCCCCGTCATCTGAAACACAGCACATGAGCTGAAGAGTGAAGATCCACTCCACGAACAGGCAGCTGACATCTCACAATCACGAGCTCCTTTTCCAGCTCAAATCAGGAAGTAGAGGCTAAAATGCCAGGTCTCTCAAATTTGCGTGCTTTCCATTGCATCGGATGCTTAGCTTAATTTTTTCATACCGCTGAAGTCTGAGATACAATTAGTATACACCCATCAATGTTTTCCCCTTCTCATTATTTATAAAGCAAGTAATATAGGACAGAAAGCTTAAACTTTGGTCCACAAGCTGGCCACCAGGGGTCTAAATAAATTGGTTAATTTTTCTAAACCAATTTTATAGCCTACAACTATGTGGACTATACTGAAGAGGTTTAGAAAGCCAGAATGAAGAGGCTCACAAATTGCAAGAACTGCACAGATACACTAGTCTTATGAAGAAAATTCACTTCTCTGACAGGGATTAAGAATCGGGGTGTGGGATAGGTAAATTGCTCCCACACCTGAGGTCCCAGATGCTATCCGTGAGATCCAGGTGGTGGAAAGAAAGAACCAACTCCTGTGGGTTGTCCACTGCCCTCCACAGTGTGCTGTGATAGACTTGCATGTGTGCACGCACACACACAAACACACACACAAATAAATAAATACAATTTTTAAAGAAGCATATTCAACTAAAATTCCTCGGGGAAAATAGGAATCTTAATCAAGCGTGTGACTTAATCATGACTACTGAACCAGAGATCAGCAAGACTTTCTCTGTTTTCTGGTCCAGTGACTCCCTGGGCACAGCCTGGAACCAAACAGATGTTCACAAAATACTTTCTACACGCAGTAAGCCACAGAAAACTTGAGCTACATATTTTCCACAGATGTCTGGATGCCAGGGTACCTGCTGACTTCACCAGCATGCGTGAGGCTAGGTAAGCAGATGCATTTATATGGTCCTAGTGTTCAGTGTTGCTCACACGCTGGCTAATGAATGACACTCATTTGAACACTCATTCACTGTACTGGGCCTTGCTCTGGTCCAATCTAGCATACAAAGAGTTATGTTTTAGCCTTCAGGGTGGAGCTTACTTTTTCATTCCCATTTCTCAAAAAGTCAGGAGACCATGGAGACATCTACAAGGCCAAGGAACTTGTTGCGAGTTCATCCTGTAAATCCTCTCTGGGACACACAGATCCTGAGGGAGTACTCCCCTGCCAGACCACTTCCTGTGTTACATCCTCAGGCCTCCACATTTTTGGCCCCTCTCTCGAGCAGGCCCTTCCCTTTACAGCTGGTCTGGCTGACAACTTTTAAACTAAATTACTACATGTTTGAGATAGTTTGTGACTACTTATTTGGTTGAATACTGCCCCTTTTCTCCAAATGGATGGCCCTACCTCAAATGTCTGAACATCAGTCACTATTGGCGTAGGTACGGCATCTTTGCTGATGGAATCCGCCTGGGATTTCGAGTAGAAATGATCTAGAATTGAGAGCAGGTGCTACATCAGATGACTAGTGTCCTCACAAGAGAAAAGCAAAAATGTGAGCATAAAGACATGGAAGAACCAGAGATACAGAGAAGAACATGAGGTGAACACAGATACCAGCTCTGCCACGATGTAACTGACTATAGTCCTGTGATGTAACATCGTGGCCTGTGCAAAGAGTAATCACAGACATGGACATAGAGTTTCAGAAGGCAAGATGGCCCAGGTGACACTTGGCTTTCAGACTTCTAGTCTCTAGGGTTGTAGATGGATATGTTTGCCTTTCTCAGCCTTTGTGGCACCTGCCCTCAGCCATGTCTTAAGGCAACCCAAAGAAACTAAGGCATCATCCGACTGTTTATTTCATAAAGAATAAAGAGGAGTACTTAGGGCCTTTCAAATCAACTTACCGATGAGAGATCCCAACATAGAACTGAAGTAAAATGTGCAAATCACACTGTGCATGGAGAAATCCTGATGTGAACCACACTCCACACGAGGCAAACACCAGCGATTGCTGCCCAACATCCATTCTGGTTTTTGATGCACTATCATCTAAAAATTAGTGCAAAGTTGACTTGAAGCGAGAACACGCCTCCCCCATAGCATACTTCCATATAATTATAAAGCAATATGTTCCCAGACGTTCCAGTTCCATTAAAATAAAAGAAATATCTTAGGAAAAACTATCATAAAAGTCTGCCATATTTTTTTCCATGAAATAACCATTTCAGAAACTGTCTTCCTTACTCTAAGTTACTGCTGGTCTTCCTGGCCCAGTTTTAAATCTGCTGCCCAGTAAATTTCACTTTAAATATCCATTCATGTACGTTTTCCCACATCCAAAGTAACTAGGAATCATTTAAGCTAATTAAAAACTTAACCAGGTCCGTTCGTGTACTTTCAGGTATTTTTTTTTCTCCTGGATGCAATAGAAAAAAAAAAAAGACCTTGATTTTTAACTTATTAGGAAGAAGAAAAATGCCTTTTTAAAATGCATGCTTGGCAATCAAAGGTAGTGTTCTCAGCATGGTGTCTGCTACCCACATGCAGCCGTGCCTGAAAAAAAAAAAACCTCAATGTGTGATTAAACGGTCTTTTTCATATTATCCTCTCCTGAAAGTTGCTAATTGGAACACAGCCATCATTCACAGAAGCCAGTCTCCGGAGACCACTGCTCCAATGGACCACATGAACCACCCAGCCTCTGTCTTCTCCATGCTGTAGAAAAAGTTAGCTACCGATGGTCTCTGGACAGCCAAGGGCTTCTCTACACATCAATTTTAGTAAAAAAAAAAAAAAAAAAAAAAAAAAAAAAAAAA
>NC_022013.1:72231516-72232658 GCF_000317375.1 Microtus ochrogaster | reverse complement strand
AAAAAAACAAACAAACAAAAAAACCATGACAGCAGCTCGGTATATGTGTTTTTCACATCCCATGAAGTCCTATGAAACATGCATTTGTTTGTTTTCCCCACAACTCAAACAAGCAGCACCCAGGAAGGGTCCTTCAGTTCCTGTCTCTCTTCTCTTCTCTCTTCACAGTCCCCAAGGAGTGTGTGTATGTGTGTGTGTGTGTGTGTGTGTGTGTGTGTGTGGTCAGTTTTAGGTGTTGCCTTCCTCAATTACTTCTCTACTTTTTTTTTTTTTTTTTTTTTTTGAGACAAGGTCCCTTACTGAACCAGGAGTTTCTTGACAGCTAGAACAGCTGTCCAACAAGCTATACAGATATTTTTTCCTCCCCAATTGGGAGATATACAGGTACCCAGATATTTACATCACTGCAGAAAGTCCAAACTCAACTCCTCATGCTTTTTCGGAAATCTTATTAAGGACTGACATCACCCCAGTCCCTAATGCTGCTGCCTCTTGCTTGAAGCTGTCTCTGTTTGCATCACTACAGCAAAAATCAAGCCTCTGAGTCCTGCTTCCTGAGTCTTCTAGATGAGTCTCTGCAATGACTGCCAGGCTCTGTCCAGCTCTAGCTAACTTTGTCCAAAGCATCATGTAGCTTGTGACATCCCCCTGCTGTGTTCCCTCATGGCTCCTGGATTACTCTGTAGAAGAAGGCTGCCATTCTTTAACTCCATTTGAATATTGCCTATTCTTGGTGAGATAACTGCAAAGCACAGCTTCCCCGTGGCCAGTTCTCTTTCTTTCTGCACAGATGTCCCTTCTCAAGTCTCATAAAATCTCTTCCAGTGTCCCCACTTCTTCTTTGGTGTGACCACAGATCATCCTCCTATCTCCCCCCATTATAAATGTTGTCAGTTTCTGAGAGCCCGCACACTCCCACTTGCTCAGGAAGCCTTCTGATGCTTCTACTGCACTATGCAATGGCCTCTGACTCTGCCACCTCGGATGCTGTGTCCTTTCTTGTTGAATTAGGAGCGGCGGGGCTGCGTCCCCAGCACCCTGTCGCCCGCATGGCTAGCTTAGCTTATGCCCCGAAATAATTACACGGAAACTGTATTCTTTTAAACACTGCTTGACCCATTAGTTCCAGCCTCTTATTGGCT
>NC_022013.1:72199369-72231363 GCF_000317375.1 Microtus ochrogaster | reverse complement strand
TTCTCCCAGCCTTCTGTTCTGTTTACTCCACCCACCTAAGGGTTGGCCTATCAAGGGGCCTAGGCAGTTTCTTTATTCCTTAACCAATGAAATCAACAGATTGATATATGACACTCCCACATCACTTTCTCACTTCCTGCCCTGCTTCTCTCCCTCTCTCCTCCACACCAAACCATTTCAAAAAGCCCACTGGGCTTTATCACCTCATCATTTTCCCAGCTTATGGGCCTTTTCTTGACTTACATCTCTCCTTGTCTACAGAATAAATGTGATACTCTCACCCATCCAAACCAAGCACCTTACCCCATTGCCACCTTCACATTTAGGATCTCCAATGCCAGAGCAACAAACCCTGCCCTGTTTTCTGGCTCTGAATCTTTTTCCATTATGCAATTGAGGACAACGTAGATTAGCTTTATTGCTTTATGCATCCATGACTAAGTAGTAGCTGTTCCCACTCTCAACTCTTTTTCTTCAATGCTTTACATACTTCTCTTAAGTCGCCGACCTTTTCCCCCATTAACCTCATTCCTATACACCACCTAGGTAACTAGATAGATAGATAGATAGATAGATAGATAGATAGATAGATAGATAGATAGATAGATAGATGGATGGTTGGATAGATAGATAGATAGATAGATAGATAGATAGATAGATAGATAGATGATAGGTAGATAGATAGATTGATGATAAGTAGGTAGATAGATAAATAGATAGCTAGATGATAGGTATAGATAGATAGATAGATGATAGATAGATAGATAGATAGATAGATAGATAGATAGATAGATTAAGATACAGTCATCTGTCTCTAGATAGGATCTTACTATGTAGCCTAAACTGGCCTCAACTCCCCAGACAGTCCAGGCTAGACTTGCACATGTGAGCCTTTTGATTCTGCCTCTTAAATGCTAGTACCACACATGTGAGAGCCAGAACCTACTTCTAACTTCCACCTTGTTAGTTTCAGAAGCATGTTGCTGTCTCAGCCTCTCCATCACATCCTGCTCCATCTGAGGTCTTATTTGTCATTGCTTTGTTTCTCTCTACTCCTTGAACTCTCTTATCACTTTATATGTTGAATAATATTTTAAAATATCTTTTCCCCCAGCCATGATCAGTGTTTATTGTCATCTGGGAAAGATCTGGAGTCACCTAGGAGACAAGTCTCAATCCCACTTGTCAGGGCTTGTTTTGATTAGGTTAGGCTCTAGGCCTAATTGAAAGGGATTAATCTTGATCGAGGGATGATTGAGATCTTTGGGCCTCATGGCTCACTCGAAAGGAGGGTGGTTTCATTGCTTGAACTCCTAGATGTAATAAAACAGCCCAATCTGGTGGAAATTTTCAATGGCTAGCCTGTCTTTTGTGTCTTCCCAAGTATGGTCCAGATCAAAGACCGCTAAGGAGACCATGCATGACTTTGGCTCACATGATTCTCTGTCGAGAGGTATCCTCTATCTACTTCAATTGCATACAGTGCTAGGTGCTACCTGTGAACCTCTTTCTGTTCTCTCCAGATTCAGTCCCTGGCTCAAACACAAAGCTATGCCTTTCAAGGCTACAGACCAGCCACATTCACCTGTGGTTTATGTTCTTCTTTAAAAAAAAGAAAATGCAGGGGTGTTCTTCTGGAAACATGGGGCAGAGGACAGACACACACGGCGGAACAAACACAGACATGACATGGCGGCTCCCACGTGGGTCCACTTTAATGGGGGAGGGGAACACAACAGGACGGGGGGGGCATGCAGGACACAGGAGGGAAGGCGAACGAGAGAGAGAGCCTCGTGTGGCCCTGCCTTTTTAACGGGGAGCGCAAGGGTGTCTGGGGTGCGCACAGGTATCCATAGTCCAGGAGGAGTCTGGGAGTTGTAGTTTCCAAAGGAACAACAGTTTACCCTTTCTTATACCTCCCAACCATGATTAAGAGATAGAAGACACTCTTCTATAAGCTTTATTAAACACCACAGATTTATTTATAAATGATGGAGGAAGGTCATTGGTTGATTAAATAAAGAAGCTGCTTGCCCTGATAGGTTAGAACGTAGGTGGGAGGAGCAGAATGCTGGGCGGAAGAGGAAGTGAGGTCAGACTCGACAGCTCTCCTCTCAGGGGCAGATGCCTCAGAGAGACAGGATGCTCCACTCTTGCGGGCAGAGGCGAGAGCTCTGCTCTCTGAGGCACACGCGATGAAGCTCTGACCCAGGATGGACGTAGGCTAGAATCTTCCCGGTAAGCGCACCTTGGGGTGCTACACACAGATGATTAGAAATGGGCTAGTCCAGGTGCGAGAGTTAGCCTAGAAGAGGCTAGATAGAAAGAGCCAAGCAGTGTTTAAATGAATACAGTTGTGTGTTGTTATTTCGGGCATAAGCTAGCCGGGCAGGCGGCCGGGGTGCTGGGGACTCAGCCCCGCCGCACCTATTTCAACATATAAAGAAAAGAATAGAATTTCCATTTGGCATTAAAATTAGTGCTGCTTTTGAAAATGCCTACAGAAGCACCCTAGGTCGTGTCTTTCTGTCTAAACCAGCAGTTCTCAACCTGGAGGTTACAAACCCTTTAAAGGTCAATGACCCTTTCACAGAGGTCACATATCAAATATCCTGCATATCAGATATTTACATTGTGATTCATAACAGCAGCGAAATTACAGTTATAAAACAGCAACAAAATGACTTTATATTTGGGGGTTGCCCAAACATGAAGAAATGTATTAAAGGGTCCAGCATTATGAAGGCTGAAAGCAGGCCAGGTGGTCTTGGCACATGCCGGGAGGTCTTGGCACATGCCTTTAATCCCAGCACTTGGGAGGCAGAGGCAGACAGGTCTCTGTGAGTTTGAGGCCAGCCTGATCTACAAGAGCTAGTTCCAGGATAGGCTCAAAAGCTACAGAGAAACCCTGTCTGAAAAAAAGCAAAAAATAAAAGAAGGTTGGTCTAGACAAAAATTATGATTACCGTAATCCAAGTAATTCACATAGCTGAATAGGATCCTAGGCTTTCAAGATGACTTTCAAAGATTCCTAACTACCAGTGTGCACTGCAGATGTTCAAACAAAAACCATCAGTTAATTCTAATCAAGACTGAAAAGTACTTCCTGGCTGTCGGTGCCAGCTTGACCTCTCTACAAGTCTTGACAGAGAGCTCTCCCCTCCCGCTGTTGCTGCAGTGGCTGGGCATCTTTTGCAAGCCTTATCACAGAGCTTCTTCTCCCAGTCTGCCCCTCCACTGTCACCAGTGCTTAGTAGAGGACTGTAAACCTGACCCTGCACTGATAGATAAGCCGCTCACACAGCACAGACACCCACAGCACCATCTGACTTCATCTGTCCTGCCTCACTCAAGAGAATGTTTGAAAAAAGTCTCCTCCTTGTTTCCCACATGTGAGAGTGAACAGAAAAGAAGCTGAGGACCAAGTTTTTAACCTTAAAATTGGTAACCTGCCAGCAGGTATTGAAAGGAACTACCTACACTACAGTAACTGCTGAACCACATTATTTCTGGATATGACCGACCTCTGTGACATCAACCTAGTTCTGTCCCTCTGAACACGCTCTTCACGTTTGAAAACTGACATGGAGTTTTGAAGCTCTTTCGGGGATAAGTGTGTCAAAAGTTAAGCAGAGTTCAAGTCTATTGATCTATTTTTTTTTTTTATCTGTTGGCTTACAACTCTGAACATATTTTTCAGGCAAGGTCCTCATAGGTATACATTCCAGGAACTGGGATCAGTGAACGCTCTCATTAAATAGTTAGCTAATTTGCTTCTGGCTTTGGTTTTCCTCTCATCACTTAACCGCTAACATTTCTTTAAAGGAGTCAAACATCGTACACCACTGATCACTCCCTTGAGTTATGGCTCCATGTTGTACAGGCTAGCACACAAAGTCACAACATCACAATGTAATTTAGAAAAAGAAAAAACCTTCCCAAAGAAAGCTATAAATTTAAGCCAATGTAGACTCGTCCCCTTGTTCCCTCTCCATCTCCCAGCAGGGTGTGGTGCTGCACAGCTGGGAGCTGAACTAATCAGTGTTGAAAACTGAAAATGCACCCTCCCCCCAGCATCACAGAAACTGGCAGAAGGGATCCTTGTATCCCTAGCCAGTTCTTACAAACAGCAAGATGTAACCTTGCAAGGAGACTAGGAGACCATTAAGGCACACAGAGTTATGATTTGGGATGTTTCATTTTGTGAATAATAATCAGATGTGCCTTGCCCTTATAAAACTGAATCACTTTTTGGTTGCTTTTTGAACCTCATTGGCATCATTTCTAGGAAAGCTGTTGGGAACACTGCACAATGGTCTATTTATCCAGTGGAGAAACACATTTGTACCTTCCACAAGGTGACTGAGCATTCTCTGATTATCTAAATATTGGCACCCAAGAGTAGGACTTGAGACTTCCAAGGAGCATCAGGTTCAGCTTCTCAGCATTTGGAGAACTATGTTAGGCTTCTCCTTAAGTGACATGAAGCAATGCAGTCAGCACCCGCTGTTTGCCTCAGCTTCCTAGCTTATGGTCACCCTCTCCTTTACACACTCAGATGCTTACAAGTCAACCGTTCAACATCCAGTAATCCCACATCTATTATAAGTTTACAATCTGTCAGCCACGTATGCTTAAAAAGTCCAAGAGAATCATCACATTATCATACCAAGATCTGGCCAGTTAATCAGAGAGGGAATTGTGTTATTCTTGGGCTTGAGATAAAATGAGATGGAGCCAGAATATGGAAAAGAGGCAAAGAGAGGCGACAGAGAGTGTCACTGAGGATATCGATTTGCTATAGAGAAATGCTGGCCTTCAGTGGGAGGAGAGGATGTGGTGAGCCCTGTTCTCTTGGACTCCATTGTCTGAGAATTTCTACTTTCTTCTTTCTCATTTCATAGGACTGTGGTGTTTATTGTATTGGAGCCTTCTCTGATTTTATGTGACTATAAACTTATTGTTTTCCACCACAACTTGAAAACTTGCCCCGTGCCCTCCTTTAGTATTTATCATTACACTGTGCTGTTCTTCTTACCACTTTCCCCCTGCTGAGTATAAACTCTGGAAGGACAAGAGCCTAACTGTCCTCACCAACAGTACTTCACACTGCATTGAAATGAGGGATATTCTAATGAAATTGATTGAAAAAAGTTCTCAATGGATTCATGTAATGCTGTGGGACAATTAATTCTCTTGTACTTGTAAATATCTGTCACATGTATTAGTTTAATAAAACACTGATTGGCCAGTAGTCAGGCAGGAAGTATAGGCGGGGAGACCAGACTAGGAGAATTCTGGGAAGAGGAAAGGCAGAGATGGAGTTTCCAGCCAAATATAGAGGAAGTAAGATGAGAATGCCTTACTGAGAAAAGGTACCAAGCCATGTGACTAAACATAGATACAAATTAATTTAAGTAGTAAGAGCTAGTTAGTAATAAGTCTGAGCAATAGGTCAAATAGTTTATAAGTAATATAAGCCTCTTTGTGTTTATTTGGGACTGACTGGCTGTGGGTCAGAAACTTCCCTCTTTAACGTAATGTAATACCAAATACTCATTGTACTATAATAACACCTATTACAGAGATGTGTGGTAAAAGCAGAAAGGCACAGGTATGGCCGGCATTTGGGAGGAAGGTCATTTGGATAGTCCAAATCCTGTGCAGATTCCCGGTCCACACCAGGCAGAAACAAAGACATTCTAGTTCGGCTTTGAAGATGCCAAAGTACATCAAAGAACCTCTGCAAAGTGATCAAATCTACTCTCATCGCTACCACATTTCCAATGCTGCATAAAGTGTCCGGGAAATCTTAAAAATAAACTTTTTGCTGTCTGTTGTAGGTTCCAACTATTAAGCAGATCATTTAAATGGTACCTTTTCTCATCAATCAGTTTCTTCTTTTTCTTTTCCTGTTTATAGTAGCTTATCCATTATTTTTTATTTCATACATTTAGGCAATATATTCCAATCACATTAACCCACCATTAGCCTCCTCTGTCTCCTCCCAATGTGACTAACCTCAGACCCTCACAACTTCTCAGAGTGTAATTATGCTGCCCACACGCACGTGGGTGTGTGGGGCCATCCACATGGCCATTTCCTCATGGCCAGGTCCCAAATGGATAGTGACTCTCTCTTAGGTTTCCTTACATTCTAAAGAAGATTTAAAAAAAAAAAAAAGAAGTCCTGCATCTGGAGAGATGGTGCAGTAGTTAAGAGCACTGATTGCTCTTCCAGAGGACCTGGGCTCAATTCTCTGACCCACATAGCTGCTCACAGCTGCCTGTAACTCCAGGATCCAACATCCTTGCACAGACATACATACAGGCAAAACACCAGTAAATTGAAAATAAATAAATTTTTAAAAAGTCCTTTAAGCGTGCATATCTGTCAATTATAGCGTACCATAGAAGAACCTATTCTACGAAAAGCTTAACAAACTTGAGTGCAAGCAATCTCTAGGAAATGATACCTATGTTAGTAACACAATGGAAATAAAGAGCGATTAAGAGACAGCAGGAAGGCCATCTCACCAGGCCTCCACATCATCTCTAGGACAGGAGCACTGACCCAACTTCCTGGGAGGAGGAATAGCTAGTGAGTCAGTATTTTTGACACTCGGGCTGTCCAGATTTAGAAGATGGCAAATAAGGGGCAGTTTTAAATTTCTGGTTATGACACATAAGTGCCTATTTTGAAGTAGTACTATAATCATGATTTTCATCTGTGTGAGACCAGGAGACATCCAGAGGTATACAATTCCACTGAACTCTAGAGAGCTTATATAATTCAACTACAAATAGCAGAAACAAAGCAATCTGAGAACAGCAGCCCCTACCTCAAACAAGGGATTTATTTAGTCAAGCAGAGGTCAAATAGGACAGTACTTAAAACCAAGAGTGGCCTCAGAGACAAAGGCCAGAGACAGAATACAGTCCTGTCTTCAGATTTTTTTAAAATGCCATAATCGGCTTAATCTTTGACCTTAAAGAACCATCTATTTGTCCTCAATAAAGATCAAACTTAAAAGAAGAAACACGTTTCTTCTGATTTAAATAAATCAATATGTAACAAATATACAAAACACTAGGTTTCATCAGGTTGTTCTCAACCAACCATGCATAAAATACAGTCTTATAGTATCCTTCTCCTATTTCCTTCTTACCTTTCTTGCCCATGTCCCCTGGTCCCCCCTTCTTCTCTAAAAGCCTCCTTCAATGTTCATGTCTTTTTTCCCCGGGTTTCATATTAAGGCAAAACACATGACACTTGTCTCTCTGAATTCATTTTATTTCATTTGATGTGAAGAACTCTAGCTCTATCTATTTTTCCCACAAATCACACAGCTTAATTCCTCTTTGTGACTGACTATCTCATGTATACATTTGCCAAAGTATCCATACATTTAGTCGTGGGCACATATCCTGATGCCACAGTTTGGTTGGTGTGGCAAGCATGGGAATACAAGTGCTTCTTTTTGTGCAAACTTTGATTTCTCTAGATATATATACTCAAGAGTTGTACAATTTGATCACATAGTGGCTTTTTAATTTTTTATTTTATGTGTATTTATTTTGTGTATATATACTCATGCATGTATGTACATGTAGTGGTTCTTTATTTTTTAGCTTATGTGTTGTTATTTTGTGTGTATACTCATGCATGTACGTGCATGTGTGGCATACATACCATGACTTGGGTTTGGAAGTCAGAGAACAACTGGCAGGTATCAGGTCTCTCTTGCCACCCTGAAGATTTTGGGATTGAACTCGGGGCATCAGCCTCCGTGTAAGAAGATTCATCCACTGAGCCATGCAGCTGGCCCTGGCAATTCTGTTTCTGCCTTGGAAGTGCTTCCATATTGGTTTCTACGGTATTTGTGCCATGCATCCCCTGCCTCCTGTTTTATTGGGACAGTAAAGAGCCAAGCCTTTTCCATAACACTGTCTTTCTTTCACTCACAGTCATCTGTGAAATGCCACAGATCTATACAGATGACCATAGAAACAGAATGAAAACACACCACCATTAGCAAACGCTGCATTAAGGAAATCCCCCGGGAACATCTTTGACTGATGCTATCAGAGATGCCAGAGAGCTCTGCAGAACACAATTGAGACAGTAACTGTTTATTGAGACAGAGAAGAGCTGGGCTTTTTCTATCACTCTATGGCTGTCTTCTTCTATATTCAGAGACGAACAAGTCTCCCAAATGACATTCTGGGAGACACAAATGTGATTTATTACACCAACTGCAGGAATAAAAGTCATGTCTGTGTTTGCTTCCAGGGCCAACCTGAAAATCCTGCACTGAGATCTCATTGCTGAACAGTTCTGTGTCCTCTGGGCTTTTCTGAGGACAAAGAACAAATTTATTGACCTTTAATCTTTCAGTGGCTTAATGAAATGACTTAAAGGCAGTGATGAGATTCTAAGTCTGTGAGTGCTGGAGACATGGAATTTACCCTTTCCTTGCTGGATAGTGTATCTACTCTGAAAAGCAGCAAGCTGCAGGTAGTTATTGCCTCGTGTGAGCTCCAGATGTTAGCCATCCAGTCAGCAGAACCAGCCTCCAACAAGCACAGCAAGATTATTCTCAGCATGTATGATTATTTCAATAACCATGGAAAGTCCATTCTGCTGATCAACTCCACCTGTTTGATGTAAAACACCTGTGTGGATAAGATACGTTCCTACGGCAAGCTTTAAATCTATGCAGTGTGCGCTTTGTATTTATAAAGAAGAAATGAATAAGTCAATGAAAACTAATCATAACTCACCCTTTAATGGTTTATATATTTTGTATTTCAAGATATCTGTGCCTATGATCTAGTCAGGAAGTTAAATTCTCATAGTCTCTGCTAACTGAAGGACAGTCCTTTGGGTGCTTTTTATATAACATAATAAAAACACAGAAATTACTTTCCGCTAAAATTAAACACGGATGCAGTTCATATTCGCTATTAAGAAAACTAGTTGTGTAGGCTGGTGTTCTTGTGGAACTCCTGACAGGGGGAGTGGGGCTGTCTGATTCTCTTGCCTACACTTGGGACCCTTTTCCTCCAACAGGGTTGCCACCTCCAGCTGTGATACCAGGGTTTGTGCCCAGACTTACTGTATCTTGTTAGGCCATGTTTGGTAGATATTCCTGGGAGGCCTGTTTGTTTGCTTGTTTGTTTTGGAGGAAACAGAGGAGTTGGTTTGGGGTAGACTATAGGTGGGGGAGTGACTGAGAGTGAGGGAAGGGAAACTGTGGCTGGGATGTAATGTGTGAGAGAGGAATGAAAGTTTAAAAGACAACTAATGATGCATGCTCGTGAAAATGAAGGCGATTTTTAAGATGACCTTCTTGACATTGTATTATTAAGATCAGGGTAGTCCAGGGGTGGCATTTCATGCTAGGAAGAAATGAAACAATGTTTTCATTAGCATCAACCCACTGTCTTCTTAGGAAAGCATTAAACATGTACATACATTTGGACTTCAGAATATTTGTCCTAAGAATATAGGCAAGTTGTGAGAGCAAGGAAGTGATCAGGGTGAACCTGGGATATGAAGTGAGAACCTTGGCAAGCTCCACCTGCAAAGAGGAAAGAGGGGAGGGGAAGAGAGAAAGGGGAGGAGATAAAAGAGGAGACAAGTTGGGGAAGGAGAAAGAGAGAGAAGGGGGGAAGGGAAGAGAAGAGAAAAGAAGGGGAAGAGAGGAGGGGGGGAGAAGGGAGAAGAGAAGATCAAGAAAAGGAGAGGAGAGAATGGAGGGGGCAGGAAAAGAGAGAATAGGAGGGGGGGAGAAGAAAAAGGGAAAGAAGGGGAGGACAGGATAGGGCAGAGGAGGGAAGAAGAGGAGGATGTTGATGGTTTTTCAAAGTCATCACTGGTACTAACTGAAACATTTAAGTGACAATTGTTACTTCAGGTCCCAAAAGGAGAATGTTCAGATTTCCTTTTTAAATTAAATTATTGAGTGTTGTGTTTCTTATTCCTTTTACTTTTTACTTTGAAGTAGCAGTTTGAATCAGAGGTTTTAATAGCCATTTGTGTATTACACATTCCATAATGCTTACCTATAGCCGCACTGGTCATGTTGGTAAACAAACAGAAGGGAACCGATGGAGGTGCAGAGGTAGACCATAAAGGAAATGATCAAGGCTGCGTGTGGTGGTACATGTCCTTAAACCCAGCACAAGGGAAGCAAAGGCAAGCAGATCTCTGTGAGTTCAAGGCAAGCCTGGTTTACATAGCAAGTTTCAAAACAGCCAGGACAGCCTAGTAAGATCCTGTCTCCAAAAGGAGGGGAACTAGCTAGCTGACCAGGGGAGATGAGGCAGCTGGCAGGAGACAGAGCACCATGCCTGGCTCACTGCTGGTGTACAGCACAGCAAGAGGGAAGGAGACAGGGCTGCAAACTCAAGCAGGAAGATCAGCAGCACCCTGTTCCAGAAAAAAACGTTTGGAAAGTTGTCATCAGTGCCTGGCAGCAGGGGCATTGCAAAGGCAGACCTTAAAGATGTAATTCTTCACAGATTTTTATACAAATTAGACAACAGCATGAGCAAGATGAAAAAGTCCTGTTTGTGTGTGGGAAAGTCACAGAAATTCATGAATAAAATTCACATTATATCATAATTACTTAATCTTATAAATTTAGAGTTGGAGATAAAACATTTGTATTTTCTTAAAGGGGGGATTTCCCATAAAAATATGAAAATGACTTTATGGTCTCTTGATT
This sequence comes from Microtus ochrogaster, assembly GCF_000317375.1. Taxonomy (NCBI): domain Eukaryota; kingdom Metazoa; phylum Chordata; class Mammalia; order Rodentia; family Cricetidae; genus Microtus; species Microtus ochrogaster. Next base: position 72,220,631 of record NC_022013.1, on the reverse strand, counting down.
CTACACTTGGACTTGTGAGACTCTCGTGTGTCTTGTGAATTTTACTACTTCTGATACCTATGAGAAGGAGTCATACAGAATAAACTGTCTTCTAGTGGATTTATAGATCTGTGCACATGAGAGCACGTGGCATGCTTCCTTTGTAAAGGCTGGATAACATCCTCTTGCTATCCTTGTAGACTTCTGGTTTCTTTCCTCCCTTTGGTTTTCAATGTATGTAAATATGAATGTATACACAGCTCTCCATGACCCTCCTTTTAGACATATAGATAGCCTTACGTCCATTTTTAACCTACACAAAGAAAACTTGCTCTGTTTAAAAGATGTATTTTATTACACTAATTAACTAATTTGTATGCGTGGGCATAGGTACACCAAGAGTTATATGTAGGGTTCAAAGGATGGGTGGCAGTCCGTTCTCCCCTGGCCACATTTGGGTTCCAGGAATCAAACATGCCAGCAGACTTGAAAGCAAGTATTTTTGCACACTTAGCCATCTCACTGGTCCAAGAACATCTATCTGATTTTAAAGATTGACCTTACACCATTTCACAAGAAAGCAAATTATTTGAAGACACAGTCTAAAAGAGGAACGGTATCAGTTTGCTCTCATAGTAAGAATCAATAATAACTTCCAAAGCTTCTTTATTGTCTGAAGATATGGTTATGATGCCAGGAAATCCACCGTCATATCCTCACATAGACTATAGTTCAGGGGTCGATGGTACACACACACACACACACACACACACACACACACACACACACACACCCCACTACCACCACCACCCATGAAAATAGTCGATGCTGGAATAAAATAATGGCAAAGATTGCCTTCAGATCAGCTATCCATCCTATATTCTTTTAAACTTTTAGACATCCCATGGCAATAGTAGGGGAGAGAGGGGAATGTGTGAGTGTTGCACAGTCTGAAAATCAGTGAATTGGTGGGGTTGCCAAACCCGGTTCCCTTACTGTGCATCTGGAGAATGTGTGCAGTAAGCCACAGGGGTCTCTCTGGTGTCACACATCTGCCATCCCTCCAGGGACTGGAAACCCTTATTCCCGTTAGAGCATTTCAACATCCATGTACTTGCACAACTCTAATAAAAAATGGGGCCGAGTGTGAAAGTCTAAACTGTACTGACAGTGAATTTTCTTTCTGTTTTCTCTTTCTTTTCTTCTATAGGATTTCTGGGAGGCAGTGACTTCCCCTCACCTCAGGGATTTAAAAGACTAGCCTCCTTCCCTCAAGAGAACAGGGCCCACTCGGTAGCTACTGTTGAGTCTTCCTTTGGATTTGATGGCCACCAAGAGCTATTATCAGGAAATGAGATAATGATATTAGAATGCCTGAGCTAATAAGACAAATGGAGAGTCCCCTAGACTTGGAGAAAGCAGAACAAGAATACTTCCAGGAAGAAATTGGGAATCTGAGAAACAGTCATAGGGAGTGATCAAATGGGAGAATCTCTTTCCTAAGGAAGAGAAGAGGCATGAGGTCATGTGAAGATTAAGACTTGGGTGCCAACCGGGTGGTGGTGGCACACACACTTGGGAGGCAGAGGTAGGCAGATCTCAGTGAGTTCAAGGCCAGCCTAGTCTATAAGAGCTAGTTTCAGAATACCTAGGGCTGTTACACAGAGAAACCCTGTCTCAAAAAACAAAACAAACAAAAAAAGACTTGGGCTGAGGTTTTGCACTGTGTGTGCCAGGGGTATTAACTATAAAACTTCCACTACTGCCCCCACTCCACGGCTTTGCTTGGGCAACTCCTCTGTCATAATTCCCATTACCATGCCCCAGGTGACTCAAAAGAAACCTTGCATATCCAGAGAGTGCTATGGTGGTGAAGAAAGGAATGCCACACACTTGTATCTAGAAGGCCAGAATCAAAACGCTTAAAGCCCCTAGAATGAAGGTAACAGTTACATTAACATTTTAGCCTCATTTAAAAAATATTTCACTGTCTGACAAGAATTCAGACTTTTAAGTCGTTTAGTTTCTTTCATAAATGGATAAGGGAATTTACTTTTGTCAGTTTGTGAAATATATTAAGTCACCCCAGTCTGAGACTGACCATGAAGTGTGTATTAATTATGTATGTTTATGCTTTCACAAAATAAGTAGGAGATAAAAAAAAAACATGCCAGCAAGATGGCTGAGCTGGTTAAGGCACTGACTATCCCAGCCTGGTGACCTGACTTCAATTCTTGGGACCCACTTAGAAGTGGTAGAAGAGACCTCATTCCATAAAGTTGTTCTTGAACCTCCACATGTGTGTTGTGGCATGTTGGACATCCACATGTACGTTGTGGCATGTTGGACCTCCACATGTGTGTTGTGGTATATTGGACCTCCAAGTATGTGCTGTGGCATGCACACTCACATGGTATTCACATACATGCACACAACAGTCATAAATAAAATGAATAATTAATTGAAAATCCAACCAACAGAGAAGACAAATTCAGACTCATATACAAGACAAAGGGCAGCTGACATGACTTCATGAAACTGTGACCATGTGCTGACATGTGTGTGACCACGTGCAACAACAGGCACTGTGCTTCAAGGGGCAGGCCCTCACATGTTCTCCAAAGACAACATAACACCGGAAAGAATTCCTAAACACAGCATAAGAAACTAAACTCTGACCCTGCATCTCTTTTTTTTTTTTTGAACAGGGTATCGCTATGTAGCTCTGGCTGTACTGAAACTCAGAGATCTGCCTGCCTCTGCCTTTCAAGTCCTGTGATTAAGGGTGGGTGTCACTATGCCAATCTTGACCATGTATATTTTTATCCTAATAAACATGAAAAATTTGAAAAGCATAAGATTGTTTTTTTTTTTTTAATGATTCCTTTTCTTTGCTTTTGCTTGGTTCTCTGTGCTAGGTTTTTTATTTAGAACTGATGATATCATAAGGGATGTACCGGGGTAGATGGGCAGACTGGCTAAAAGCATATGAGCAGTAACAAGGAAAGAAGAAGGTATGGAAAGGCTGAAAGAATGAGCAATATAAGCCCTCCAGGAATATCCCCATCCCCGATTCCATAGAGCAAGAGATCCATCATAAATGAGGCAGCCACCCAGCCTGAAACCTAATTACATTTCAAAGTGTGACCCGACATGAAAGAAACAAAGCATCTATAGTGTGCTTACCAGATGGCATCTTTAAATAGAGGAATATAAATCCCTCTGTTTGTTCCATCACTAAAGATGAAAAGGACAGCGACCATACCTTCCTTTTCAAATCATGGAAAAACGGAAGAGCACTGTGATTAGGTTTGGAAGAATCTACCTCAATCTAATAGTGATTGTGAATCCAGAAAGGGTGGCATTCTAGGTGAGAGGCCAACTCCCAGCCTGCATGCAGGAACCCATTCCCCACCGCCTACCTGTTGTGACTGATGGTCATTCATCGGAAGAAAGACAGAAGGATATTGTGCCAAGGCATCTGAGGAAAGCTCAAGAGATGCTTAAAATCAAAATCATACCATAGCTAGTGTTCTTGCTCCATATCTGCTGCCGTGACAATGACCAAAAGCAAATCACAGAAGTAAGGGTTTGATCCAACTTCCTTTCCAGGTACCAGTCCATCCTCAAGGAAGTCAGGGCAGGAAGTGAAGCAGGAAGAAACCCTGAAGGCATGCTGTGAGCAGGCTTGCTTCAGGGCTCATGCTTAGCCAGCTTTCTGACGTAGCCCAGAGTCATCTTCCAAGGGAATGGTGCCTCCCACAGTGTGCTGTGCTCTCCTAATCTATTAGCAATCAAGACCATCTCCCACGGACATGCTCACAGGCCAGCCACGTCTAAGGTACTCCTCAGCTGAGTGACCCTCTTCCTAGGAGACTGCAGCTTGTGTTAAACTGACAATAAAAACTAACTAGAATGGTTATTGTACGTCCTGACCTTATATTTGGTAGGTTAGTGTTTGACTGTGGGTACAATTAAGACCCTGGGCCCTGGAGTGACACACATGTGCGCCCAGGCTCTCCCACAGACTGGCTGGATTGTACTGAGACAAGTTCCTTATCCAGTGAGTTAAGCTGCCAAGCGTAGGTAGCCAGAGTTCAGTTACGGGTATTTATTTACGTCAGGGTTTGGCACCTTGTAAGTACTATGTATACAGGCTGCTTATTAACAAGAGTAAAGATTACATTAGCAACAGCTACTAAATCATCCTGCTCTTGACGATTTGTCTCACAGCTTCAAGGTGGATCACAGCGAGGCTCCGTAGGGGTGAATGCAGTTCTAGGTAGAGCCCACTGCTCTGCTTTTGCAGGGCTCCCAAGAGCTCTCCAGAAGTGCCCAGAGGAGGGAGGTCTAGGGAACAGTGCTCGGACATCTGTCAGAGCAGAGCCGGCCCTGCCCACTCCTCAAAGACTTCAGTCTCATTACTCTCTATGGGATACAGAGAGCCGAGTCGGGCTCTTTTTACTCAAGCTAGCTAATGGCAATAATGACACTGAGTGGCATCCCCACTGACAGTATCGGTACAAAACCGTGATAGCTTCAAGTGTATCCTCGCAAGGAGGAAGTGCTACTAAGCAAGCTTGTCATCCAGAAGCAGGGCAAATACTTCAAAAACAGTAAGATGAGATTTGAAATTGCTTAATTATGGTGTATATTGCCATGTGGTTTAGTCACATAAACTCCCCTGGAGTTATTTTGTCCAATTTTGCATGAAGAAAGAGCCACTTGCTGGGACTGCTGTCTTATTATTAAAAGTTATCTATGCTTAATATTTATGCAAGTGATAATTTCATTTTTGCATATCATTATAATTAGAATAAAATAACAAATCTTATTTTAACCATTTTAAAGACACAGTTCCATGATATCAAATACTTCAACAATTTGAGTGAACCATCCCCACTGTCTCTTTCCAGAAAGGAGTCAATACCCCAAATAGAAGTTCTGCACTGATTACACCTCACCCCCATTGTGGCGACCCTAGTGAGGTAAGTATTCATTTACTGTCTACCTTTATAAATTTGTTCATTCTAGATAAGAAAAACAGATGGAGTCAGTTAATGTTTGTCTCCTTCTTCCTGGCCCATTAACAAACAATCTATTTTGTACACGAATCAGAATTCCACCTTTGTTAGGACCAACAGGTACTCACTAGTACACATATCCCAAGCATCCTGTCCACCCATCCATGTGGAGATGGTGTGGAAGTTGTTGTAGCCTTTGTGGACCATGATTACCACTGTGGACATTGGTGTAGGAGCCTCTGTCTTGAGTTTCTGATTTCCTATCTTTAGGGGGCAGTGTAGCCAGAAGTTGTGGGTCATATAATTCCACACTTATTTTCACAGTACTTCCATCAGCCGTGGATAACAATCCCCAGCTTGTACTCATTCCCACCAGTCACTGCCCACATTTTTGGTAACAGGCATGCCAAAGAATGTGAAGTCCTCGCTCATTAAAATTAGATCTGTGAACTATCAGGAAAAGAAAAACAAAATAAATAGACAAAAATAAATTACTATATGGCTGACTCACCCTGTATGCAAAAGGCTATGGACATCTGGTATAAGCCTCCAAGTGGATGGTTATAAAAAAAAAACTATAGTTATATCTGTAAAAAAAAATTTTTTTTTTTTTTTTTGGTTTTTCGAGACAGGGTTTCTCTGTGGGTTTGGAGCCTGTCCTGGAACTAGCTCTTGTAGACCAGGCTGGTCTCGAACTCACAGAGATCCGCCTGCCTCTGCCTCCCGAGTGCTGGGATTAAAGGCGTGCGACACCGTAGCCCGGCTTATATCTGTAAAATTTTGACGGCAGTAATATTCTCCAAATGGGGTGATTCTGAGCTTTAGAACTGCAGTTTAAAACCTGCAGCAAATTCTCGGGACAGGGGTCTATTCTACATCATTGCATAAAGCAGCCTGAAGCTAAGGGATTCAATTCTCAGCAGAATGCAAAAGTTGCTCACTTCCAACCTCAGGTGAACGCCTTACTCGGCGCATGCGCAAACCCATGCTAGCGCTGCGTGCTTGCGTGCGCGGCCCCGCGACGTTGAGGGGAGTGGCCACGCACCTTGGCTTCTGGGTTCCGCCATGGCTGTGTCACCCAGCGCCGTTCGCCTGCAGCGCTGTGTGGTGTCGCCGGCCGGGAAACACAGTGCCTCGCTGATCTTCCTGCACGGCTCAGGTGCAGTGCACCCTCGTGGTGTCTGTCCGCCCAGCGTGCTGCGGCTGGGGAAGCACCCTCTCCTCCGTCCCCCAGAGCTCCTAGGGCTCCGCCTGCACCCAGGATCGGGAGGGGGGCTGCCACCTCCCGGGAGGGTGCTCTCTCTCTCCAGGGCAGTCTTTGCCTTTATCTTGCTGCCTTTCCTAGTGTCCTGGACCCCCCCACAGCCACAGCATAGTCACCTGGGCAGTCTTTAGCCGATCCCAGGTTCAGGCACACCAGTCCAGCAGTGTGAGTCTCCAGGTACAGGGGCCAACTACTGTTTTTAGTGTCGACCATCCGTGATCTGACCCATATACTCAGGCTCCACAGGACCCCTAGAGCAGTGAACTTGGAACGCATTTACAGCGATCGTCCTTTCTGCTTGCCACCACCAGGGTCCCCATACGCTTCCCACCTGTCCTTTTTGATGTCTTACCTTCTTGATTTCCTTTTTTGTCCACTCATTAAATCTCTGAGGTAAGTACAAAGTCATCTCCATCCAGGGAGTGCCCCTAGAGAAAGAATAAGGACCTGTGTTTTAATTCTTGCATGCACAGTTCTTGGCTGGCCCAGGGTAAGTTCCCAGGAAAAAAAAAATAATGCTATTTTTTTTTTAATTTTCTTTTAAAGAAATGAGATCCAGCCGGTGTCCTCAGGGGGCCTACCTAAATTTAAAAACAAAAACAATTCAATTAATTTGAGTCAGCCGTGGACAGGGGATCACAAGATGGTGCCTGAGCTACTGCCAAGTGAATAGTAAGGAAAAGGAAAAAATGTGGTTGGACATTAGTAAGGCATTTGCAACTGAAGGGCTTGTTGGAGTTTTCCAAGAAGGCCTTGTTTGAGCTGAGACACGTGCAGGCTTAAACGAAATGGCTGCTAGAACACCCAAGGGATTGGAAAGTGTTAGCAACAATGTAAGATGGTCTCTTCATTTCAAAACCGGGTCTAGAAACGTTTGCTGCTGCTGTGAGTGGCGGTGAAGCTGGGATTTGAACACAAATGTCGGATTCACAATTATTATTCTGGGTGGGAGGGTGAGGGGAACCCAGAGCTATGATGTATTGCTTTGGAAACAGAAGATGAGGGTTGAGCACCTGTGAACGGAAAGACTTGCCTGATGACTTATGGCTTTATAGCCAGCTGAGCAGTGCTTATTCAGGACCCCGGGAGCGATTGGTGATGAACATCCAGAATTCCCACATACTAATATCTTCTCATAATTAATTCAGTGTCTTTAGAAAGAACTAGAATTCGTTCTTTTTTTTAACCCCCCCTGGACCACTTTGCTTAATGCTTCCTATTTTTCAATTTCAAATCACTGACATTTTTATAACCTATAATGCATGTCTGAAATCAGAGTCATTCATTCTGAGTGTATTTTATACATTGCACACGTGTGTATGTGTATGTGTGTGTGTGAGTGTGTGTATAAAACTTTATTTTGTACATTGGAAAAAGAGTTCATCTAAATAATTCTTCCAGATGTACAGATATATTATTCTTATACAAATAAATCTCTGTTGAAGTATAAAAGACTCCTTTCGGCACAGGCCTGTCCTGTTAGTTTTTATTGTCATCTCGAATCAGGAGTCCCCTGGGGAAAGAGAGTCTCAATTGAGAAACTGCCTAGTTCAGGTTGGCCTGTGGCTTTGTCTATAGTGAATGGTCTTGACAGTTGATTGATATAGGAGGGCCCAGCCCACTGTGGCCATTGCTACCCCTGGGCAGGTATCCTGGGACATATAAAAAGGCTGTTTGAGCATGAGCCACGGGGTCAAGCCAATAATCAATTTTGCTCTGAGGTTTCTTGCTCTGTTCCTAATCAAGTTGCTTCCTCCACTTCCCCTTGGTGATGGACTGCTAGCCGGGAGAGTTAGTTGAAGTAAACCCTTTACTCCCAAGTTGGCCTAGATCTGTTTTATCACGGCAACAGGAAGCAAACTAGAAGGAGGCCTTGGCCCTCCAGGTTGGAAGGCAACAATTTTACATTGGACTTGAGCACGTGTTTGTGTTACAAGGACAGGAAGTATTTGGCTTCTGGGTAAAACAAATATAAACAAACTAATTATATGGTTTTACCATGGGTTGGACTAAGGTACTAACTTTTTTTTGTCATTTAAAATACTTTCTTGAGAATTTCATACATAGAGACAAGGTGGTCCTTTTGAGTGGACGACTGAGTGTGGTTTTCTATCAGTCAGTTGTGTCTTTCACCCAAGGCTGAAGAAGTGTTTGGAAACAGATCCCATTTAATAAAGACACTTGGTCTAGAGTATATGGGTAAGGACATGCCTGCAAGTACTAGGGCCTGAATTTGGATTTCTAACATCCAGGAAAAAAACTGGGCACCACTTTCTGTGCCTGCGACCCCACCACTGGGGGAGACAGGAGGGTCTGTGGGGCTTGCTGAACAGCCAGCTTAGTGAAAACAGCAACAACAACAAACAAACAAGCAAAAATCTATGAGCTCCAGGTTCAGGGAAAGGCCCTGTATCAAAGGGTAAGGCAGAAAATCATGTAGTGGGACCTGATGTCTTCTGACTTCTGCACATTTACATGGGTCTGCCAATCGCGCGCGCACACACCACAAAGACGAAAAGATAAACTTTAACACTTTCTCTTCAGTCATATGTAAGACACACTTAGATCAGTGGAGATGGGAAATGGACAGTGTTGGACAACAGCCGAGCAGAATTCCTCTCTAGGAGAATCGATTATACCTGTTACAAATGAGGGAACCTGAAACTCAAGCCTAGGTATGGTCTTGCAACTGATAAACAATACATCCGGATGTACAATAATAAGGATTATTTCTACTGTTTATGCTTGGTGAACTAATTCTGCCTGCTAAATCTAAACAGCTCTTTTTGGCACATGGAGATTTTTCGCAGTCTCTTTTCCAGCCTTTAAGTGATCTAGGAGGTACAAATCCCTTTGAAACACACTGTTATGAAGATGTTTATCTGACTGCGAATTCTGTAATTTTTTCAGGTCATTCTGGCCAAGGAATGAGAGAGTGGATCAAGACAGTGCTAAACCAAGACTTAACATTCCAACACATAAAGATTATTTATCCAACGGCTCCTTCCAGGTATGCAATGCTTAATTTCACTTCTCAGTAGAACTCCATGGCATAAAATATATGTATGTGCCAGAGAGATGGTTTTAACTTTAACTCTGTATTTAAGGTATTTTAAATTAGGGTCGTCAATTCCCACCTGTAAAAATGCATGCTTTACTTGGAAATTGGGCTCCTTGGCCAAGCTTTCCAGGCGCCGAGCCCTTCTCTCCTGCAAGCATGCTCTGCCATTCTGACTGACCCCTTCCCAGCACGCTCTGCTTCCTGTAAGCCTGCGTAGTGCTTTAAATTTCATGGTTTAAATGCCCCCCTTTACCTCACGCACCCCAAAAGCAAACTGAATAACTTCTGCCAAGATAGTCTTTCTGATAATTTAGTTAAGCCCAGGTTCATAATCTCTGGAAAAGAGTTTTATAACATTCTTTCCAAGCTTCAAAGGATGTTAAATACTGTTGGGCTCTTTGAATCAGCAGACCAGGATAGACATGAGGCATGGGCCTACTTAATATTTAGAGTGGAAATCTGTAGGTGCATCCAACAGAATTCATAATCATGGGAGTGGAATACTTTTGAGGCCATGGACAGCTTTTTATAAATATTAAATAATCATCCACGTAGTCTTTTTCACAAACTCTTTTTTGCATAAACAAATATTGTATTGTGTCATGCAACCCAATCTGATTTCTCATGATCTGTTCTTATTATTTTTCTTTAAGCCTGCTTAGTATTCACAGAAATGCTGGGCTTTGATTTTTCTGTCAACCTTGTACTCACAGGAAAATAAACCAGGATTTCAAGAAACTTCTTATATTCACCAATAAGAACTTATTTCTCTAGTTGATAGAGTTATAGAACAGACTGTAAAATAGAAGATTCAAAAGTTATTTTAATATAGCTAAGCTTAGGGAGTTGGCAGCGCCCACAGATATCTATTGGTGGATTGATGCTAAGAGCTTGTTTCCCTCTGGTGTCCAGGGTAGGTGCAGTGGGAAGGGAATGGTGACATTTCTGTAGGAACCGGAAGGATGGTGTGTTTTAGGTTGGTTGTAAACGGAGGTGATTAAATAAGGTGTTTGAGACGTGAGTCCAAGAATTTAACAGTTTTTATCTCTTGCTAAGAGTTTAATGATTATTATCTCTTCGTAGGGCCCAGATCTGCCCTTGTTCCTGGGGTGCATTTGCAAGGACAGTTTCTGGTCAGCTAACTAAGCATCCTATTTGTTTCTGTGCTCTCCCTGCCCCGCCTTGTGATTAGCTGTAGGGTATTGACTCCTTTGTTAATATGGTAATTTCCCACCTGCCTGGGCAGAGGTCCTTGTGCAGCAGTTAGGTACTTAAGGACTTCCCCAAGTCTGAATAAATGACCTTCGGCTGGTCTGCTTTCTCAAATGACCCTGGTCTCTTTGTACGTTCTTTCAGTCTCCAGGCCCTTGCCGGACAGGCTTATGGTACAGTGGCGCTAGAACTGTACCGAGGGGGTAACACAAAATCGGATGTTACATCTCTTGACTTTCACATGTTATCAATTGTAACTTGAATTCTAGGTCAGTGTTTTTCAAACTTTAAACCAGTAGTATTTCCTATTTACATATCTTCACATACACTGTCATTTGTGGGTGTTTGTAAGTGTTTGTCCCTCTAGGTTTGTATTATATCTTCTTGAAATGTTTGATAGCACTTAGAAAAGTCACCTGAACTTGAAGTTTTCTTATGAGTTGTTGGCAATGCATTTATTTTCTTTTGTAGAATCAAGGTTTTCAGATTTTCTGCACATTTTTTAAGGCAGTGTCAGGGATTTGGTGGAATTTGTCTTTGACTTCATGATATTTATTTTTATTAATGAAATTTCTGCTTACATATTTTATTGCAGTTCTGATAGTACTATTTTATTATTGTTATTGTTATTATTTGTGTGTGTATTTTGTCTTATCAAGGGTTACTAGTTGATCTTTTTTAGAACCAGTTTAGGATTGTCTCTTTTCTGTTTGGTTGTAGGTTGAACACAGAATCTCACTGTGTAGTCCGGGCTGCCCTAGAACTCATGATCTTTCTGTCTCTGTCTCCTGAGCGCTGGGATTACAGGTGTTCACCACACCCAGCATCATTCTCTCTGTTACTTTTCATTTATATCTGTTAGTTTTCTTTTTCCATCCTATTTATATTAGAGAAATAATTTTATCACTACTCTAGCCAAATACCATCATGGTTTTTTTTTCTGCTTTATTTATGTTGGAAGGTTTTCTATCATCTTCATGTTCCCTGTATAATTTTTGTGTAACAAATCACCCCCAGCAACACTTTTATTATGGTCACAAATTTTGTGGGTTAGGAACTCAGAAAGGGCACAATAGTGGTGACTCAATCCCAATTCTGTTGTTTTTGGGGCTTCTCCTGGGAAAGCTGAAGACTGGGTGTGGCTTATGATTTGTCTGCTGGGAACTGGATCCCTCATCTGAAGGCTTACTCACATAGCTGGCAGTTGATACTGGATATTAGCTGGGGCTTTCCTGCAGCTTCTGCACCCTGGACCCTGTATTGGGCTTCATCATTTGGAAATATATATATTTGAGTGTGTATAATTGTGTGCATATTGATGCTTGTGCACATGGAAGCCTGTTGATTATTTTGGTGTTAAGCCCTATTAAACCTCTCAGGGTCCAGCTAAGATTTACTATAGCAAGTGAAAATCTTTATGTAAATTTGACTATTAAAGCAAAGACTAGATGTTATTGCTCTAAGGCCTCATGGAAGGTCATTCTGTTGCCCACGCGGGAGGAAGTTACACTGCTGAGGTGTTTTGGGAATGAATCCCATTTTAAAGGGAAAAATTATGGCTTCACGAGGTTTTTACAGATTTGACAGTGACCTTTCCAAGAGACAAGTGTTCCCGCAGCTCTTCTGAATGGGTTTCTCCATGTGGATGTGTACATATCCACTTCTTGTGGAGCTGTCTATTGGCCTGTCAGCTGTACATTTACTGTGTAATGCTCATGGGCTCCAACCGAAGCCCGAGGCTATTCTCCACCTTGCTTTTTGAGACAGTCTCTCTCGACCAACCTGGAGCTCACTGAGTAAGCAAGATTAGCAGGCCAGCAGGCTCCAGGGACCTGACTGCTCCTTTCTTACCTCCTCCCAACCCCAGCACTCCTGGCTTTTACCTTGGTGCTGAATTCAGATTCTTGGGCTTGTATGGGACCCATCTCCCTAGCCCACCATTGGTAGTCCTGAGCTGTGTCATAGCCTGGAGGCGTGGTTCCCAGTAGGGATCCCCTCAGAAAACTCAGAAGTGAGCAGGGGCAGAGCTTATCCACAAGGAAACCTGGTTAGAAGTAAAAAGTGTAGGCCTTTACCTCTTGCAAATGTTAGCCACGCTGTGGAAAGGGTTTGTATGGTTATTATTCTGACTGGATGCAGTCAGTGTAATTCCTGGACCTTCTAAGTCAGGAAGCCACTTAGAAGTCTGTTAGTGATTTCCATGAATTGAGGTGTCTAATGCTTGCTGATTTCTAATTTCATGTCATTGCTATCAGATAAAATATTCTATATTTTCTCAGTCTTTGGATTCTCCCTGCAACTTTATGGCTTCACGTAAGTTCTATCATGTTGACTCTCATGTGTATTTTTATGCATAGCATTGTATGTATAGTCCAAGGTGGCTGATAGTATTACTGAAATTTTATATATGTTCGATAATTGTTTTTAAGTGGTTCTAGGAGTCATGAGGAGAAAGCGTTAATAAATATCTTTTTCTTACAAAATGATTACTCTTAACTTCTGGTAACAGCCCAAAGTGTAATTTCTGTAATAATTATATACTGCCCAGCAGCTTTCCTATACTTATTTTACAAATTTTCCATTACTGTATGTTACTTTGGTTACTGTTGCATAGCAAACCTCCAGCCTTTTACTTTTAGTTTGTCTGTCCATTAAAATTATTTAAAATGTGTTTGTTACAGATGGCATATGGCTGAGCTTTGCTTGTATATTGAACCCATCTGATAGCTTCTGTCTTTTAAATGATTTGTTTATCCATTTATATTTAATGTAACATTGAATTTATAGGTTTGAATACAAGTCTAGTTTTTTTCACCTGTGTTCTATTTTCCTTATTTTTTGCACCATTAATTTTTTTTAATATTTCAATTTAATTTAATTCTCTGTTCTTTTTGTTCTTGATTGTGGTAAAGCTCAATATAAATCACAGACCTTCCCACTTTAATTGAATTTTAGAACTTCAGGTCACTTAGGCTTCTTTTCCTCATCCCCTTTATGACTCCCATGCCTTTCATCTACACATACTGAGAACACATCAAGCAAGGTTATAATTTTGTTTTTCATAGTAATAAACGCCACAAAGAACCTAAGAGTGGTCAGTGGTTTATTATGTTTGCTCAGCGTAGTCTGTAATGGCATGTCATTGTATTTTTGCTAAATTGTGAATTATCCTTTTGTCTATAAATACTCCTTTTCCTTTGCTATAAATTGGCTAAGCAGCAGTATATTAAATAAAAGTCAACAATAGTTTGCTGTGTTAATTAAAATGGAAAAATAAAATAGTATTTTTTCATTATGTTAATTTGGACTCTTTAACTGGAAGTACCCAATAAATATTTTTATTTTTGTGGCATATTTTAACTGTGTTTACAACCACAGGTTTTCTTAATTTGGATCTAATAACAGAATTTCCATTAAAAATTAACAATGTTTTATAGTCCATTTATAATTTTCATGGATAAATTCTCTTGGTGATTTGAAAAATTCTAAATCTCGTCAGGCTTGTGTATGCCTCTACATGGTGACTACACACTTTCCCACATACAGTGGGTGCTCAGCATCCGCAGTAAGCGTGTACTCTAAAGCAGACTTAGATGCTTATTTTATGGGTTTATATATTTACATGTTCATATGGGGAGTACACATATAAGTGGCATGCACGTGCACCTGAATGCAGGTACCCGTGAAGGCCAGAGATCATCTGCTCATGCAGACTGAATAAGAAAAGGCAAATAATTACAATTTCAAATAATAATGAATACCATGAAGGCCTTTAAATTAAAGAGACAGAGTCAACATTACAGAATAGAGGCAACACTGGAGAGTCAAAGGGCTTCCTCTGAGAAGGTGACTTTGGGTTGAGACTTAGTGGGAACTCAGCACAGGACAGGAAGACCAATGTGATGCTCCTGCATCAGTGGTGAGCTGGTCCAAGTAACTCGACCCTAGAGCATGCTAGGGGAAATTGTGAAACCAGGTCCAATAAGACTGGGGCAAGGTTGCTATCAAAAAGGCTGCGGATGGTCTTTTGTTTTTTTTTTAATTTTAGGGGAGTACAGACCAAAATAAAAATGGATATTCAGCTGCATGACATTTTATTAAAAATAAAAAAAGTCTTTGGACATTTATTCCGGGCTAATACTTTACCAGTGTGTAATGGCCGATTGATTGATTGATTTAGGAGTCACACAGATGCTCCTTGCTGAACATATTTGTTTATTGTGGTAATGTCTGAGCTGCTTTTATACCAGCTAATAAAGTGATTTATTTGAGGAAGAAGTGAATGAATGTAACACATGTACCAGGCCTTCCAGCTGTTTAAAAAACAGTCTTTTATGCTTTATTTAAAGGTTATTCTAACATCTTTGGAGATTTATGTACTCTTGATTGTTTTCTTAGCAAAAAAAAAAAAAAAGTTCTGAAGTCTTTTTATCCCATTAAATTATCCTAATGATTCTTTTTGAATAGAAAATTTTAATTTTTTTTCTTTTAGAAAGGAGAGACCAAAACCCTCCAGCTGGGTAAATTGGGATTTACGTTGGGCTGTGTACACCTCAGTGGATCCGTTTAGATTAATTAAATAAGGCATTGTCAAAGGGAAAACGAGGAAAGAGAATATCATTTTTTCCCATTAATGGCTGAGTTCCCAGAATGATTCACATGTTAGCCTATGATATCATCCTTATTTAAGTGCTTAGACAGACAAATAAACAGTCAGAGAGAAGCAGAGGCAAGTAAGTGGAGAGGGGAGCCGGAGTTGATTCAAAGGGTAGCAGTCTGATTGGAACATAAGCAAGGGCTCTGCGTCTGCTCTGGAGCTGGGCTTCCCTGACTTCAGTGGCAGTCCCAGTGAGCTGGGGACTTCGCAGTGTGTGACAAGGATTTGATCCGAGTACCTGCTTTTCATTTGCAGTGGGCTCGGGGGTTAACCTCAACAGGGCCCCTGGAGGAGGAAGGCTTGGATGATTTATGCCTTCTCAGTGTACCTGAGCTATCTAGAGCCGAGCAGCTTCTGGGGTCAGAGGTGCAGTGGAGTCAGAGGGGAACTGAATTGAGCTACAGTGGAATTTTATCTTTCCCACAGCAACTGAGGAGATGGGCAGAGAGCAGTGGAGGAGAAGCCTGGAGGGCTCAGTCTGCAGAAGTCTCCCCCCACCCAAAGTTCTCTCTTGCAACATCAATCTCAGATAATAATGCATATAAATTAAAAATCCCAAAAGTTTTCTAAAGAGAATTACTTGAGAGTTTTTCAAGCTTTTCCAAATGTTTTGATTGACTTCTTTACTAAATAAGGAACCATGAGGTGGTGGTCACTGTGTCAAAAGCTTTTGAACTTAAAACTGAGCAGGGCTTTATATGTTAACCCAATAAAGTTTGTTGTATAATTTAGTCAGCACACTCAAGCAAGAATAGGTACCTCCACCAGTACCTATTTCTACAGAAGCTGTAGGAAAGGTAGTCTTCTGAAGGAAAAGTAGTCTTCTATGGCAGAATGGTGGAATTTCACCACCTTTGTCGAGGCCATTTTGAAACATGTATATTAACTTAAAATCTGTACCTTTCATTCCAGCAATATGATTCTTGGTCTCTGTTCCATAATTAAATATATATGTTTATTTATGTCACCCCATCCACAGGGACTAGAATCTAGGTACTGTGTAAGTGATCATCAGGGGAGAATGGGAGATTCAGTTCTAAAGTAGCTTCTCACCTTTGATCATAAAACATTTATGTAATTATTTGGATTCATGGGGTAGGGATGGATTCATAGTAGTGTTGGCAGGGAAATGGGAGAGGGGCCAAAGTGCACAGAGACTCAGATGAGCTAAGGAAAGGGCACATAGGCAAGGGTGGACTTCTGCGAGGGCTGTGGAGAAGAGCGCACTCAGCTGCCAAGCAGAATGCGTTTGTCAGCTTTGACCGGCAGCGGTGCTCCAAGGAAAAATAGTCATGAAAGGTTATGTTCTAGAATATGTGAAGGGAACACGGAAGGGAGAGGACGTTCAAGTGCTTAAATCCGTTTGCTGCTGTGGAGAGTGAGGTCTGTAAGGGAAAGGGTGAGGAGAGGAGCAGAAATTAAATCAGATTTATTCTCTCAGAAGCCCAAATAGTATATCTAGGAACTAAACTCATCTGTATGTGTATATTTAGTAATACACAGTGGCACCTCACTGTGTTGGTGCATGTTTTTATACATGCACAAGGCAGGGGGATTTCCAGTGTGTATGCACTGAAAGGAGTGTGCATCCCGTGCATTAGGACACATGCAGGCTCATCCTGCAGGACAGGGGGATTTCCAGTGTGTATGCACTGATAGGAGTGTACATCCCGTGCATTAGAACATGCAGGCTCATCCCGCAGTAGCATCCGTCACACGGTGCCGTCAATCAACAGAAGATGGCGGCGCTTTTGTTTTGATTTCATCTGAGTCAGGTTACCTTTCTTGTTTCTAGGATTTTCTCAGCTTCTCTGGGAAAGTTTTAAATACAAACCAGGTTCCCAGAATGAACGTTCGTTTTCAGAAGGGCCATCAGCAGGGAAGAGTGGTGGCATGTACCTGTCTGCCAGCGACAGCTGCTGCCTGACACATGCTGGGGAGGCCATTGGTTATGCTGCACTTCCCCATGTGGTTTCAGAAGAGAAGTGCAAGGAAGCAGGTCAGGGCCCAGCTCGTTCTCTTTGTTCCTGTCTTTTATGGTTCTAAGTTACACACTTTTTTCTTTTTCTTTTTTTTTTTTTTCAAGACAGGGTTTCTCTGTAGCTTTAGAGCCTGTCCTCTGTCCTGGAACTAGCTTTCGTAGACCAGGCTGGCCTCGAACTGCCTGCCACTGCCTCCTGAGTTCTAGGATTAAAGGCATGTGCCACCACCACCCGGCCACACATTTTATCTACATGGCTTGGATAGTGAGTGCCTACCTGAGTCTGAAAAACAAAGTGGAAGAGATAGAGTTGAGTAGCCAGCATTGCAGAGAGTCACTGTGATTGGTTGAAATGCCTTTCAATCATAGTGAGTCGTCTGTTGCCGCTAGCTCATTTGTGGCATTCTTACACATAAAGCGGACCATGCATTTTGTTATTAAGTAAGAAAACAAGAGCTCATCAGGAAAAGGGTAGTGCCTCTGATCAAACCTCCTGTCCCTTTTCTTGGGCAGCCCAGCCTTCTCCATGTTTTAGCATCGCTGCCCCCATACCACAAAGCATCTCCCAAATTGTCTTTACTCTCCTTCACATTTACTTCTGATGACCTAGAAGTTAGACCTGAAACTGTAATTGGTTTACAAAGATTTAGAATGTGCACAAGTGTGGGTATAAAACTGGAATTTCATTGCATAGCATTAATGTACATGAATGGGTTAATAGTCATAGCACCATAATGGCCCTACCTCCTAAAAGTAGGTAATGGATTTGTGAAATGGCTCAGAGGCTGAGGATGCTTGCCACCATGACTGAAGGCCCGCGTTCTACCTCTGCAACCTTCGTTTTGGAAGGAGAGAACTCACACGTGCAGACTGTGCTCTGAACGTCACATTGCCCATGGCATACCTCCCCACATAAATGAATGTAACCATTAGACAGTTCAATAAAGACGGTGAACCAGCTTAGGAAACATTAATGGAATAAATATAACAACAGTAGTATAGGCTGTGTGGGGCATTTTCCATACAAATTCTTTAATATAAAATTCAGCAGAAATAGTACATTGATCCTTCAGAAATTAAAGCAACCGTTTTGATACCACTTTTTGTTATTTGTTTTAAACAGGCCGTATACACCTATGAAGGGTGGGCTTTCCAATGTGTGGTTTGACAGATTTAAAATCTCTAATGACTGCCCAGAACACCTTGAGTCCATTGATGGAATGCGCCAGGTGCTCACCGAATTGATTGATGACGAAGTCAAAAGTGGCATCCAGAAGAGCAGGATACTCATAGGTGAGGTTTTATAACATTGGTAATCTGTCCCACTTTTGTCTAATTAGATTTTTGAGTTATATTTGTAACATTGTTTACAAGTACGTGAATATTGCTTGCCGCATTCACAGTTTTGGATGAGCTACACATGCAGCTTTCAAAAATATTAGAGTCATAAACAACAGCTCATGAAACTTTCATTGATTTTCATTTTTAATAACGACTCCTTTTCAGCTTGTTTATTTGTTTTAGACAAGGCATTGCTGTATAGCCAAGACTGACCTCAAAATTCCAGTTCTCTCTCTTCCACCTCTTCCATACCCAGCTATAGGAATGCACCATCATGCCCTAGCTATTCTGCCTTTTTTATGATAAATAATTTTCTATTTTAATTTTTAACTGAGATTGTCTATTGCAATTAAAAAATAATTTTTCTTTCATGTAGCTGGGGTCTTATGAATATAAGATTAAACTGCTCATGCCATGATTGAAATAGTGTGAGAATGTGTTGTCAAACTCATGAGCACAAAGTCTTTCTAGTGAGTGTCACAAAACTAAAACATTGATAACCTTGTGTTAAACATGTCACAGTGAACCCTGTTCCCAAGGGCATTTAAAGCTTTGTGTAAATTATGTACTGAATTCTTCTTTGACTGAACTTATCAAATATATAAACTAGAGAAATTTATATTTAATATATACATATGCAAGATGAGATGTGTAATGTCTCTAGTACAGAATGTTTTGATTGTACAAACTTATAACCACTGTATTTGATGACTCCATCATGTGCTAAGTAGCATCAAAATATACTTAGAAATCTTCTCGAGACTGGATTAAAGTGTTAGTGCTCACTGAGGTGCTGTGCTGTTGAGTGAGTTACCGAGTTCCTTCCTTTTCACTGTTCAAACTGTTTAAACACAGATTACTGCAAAATGTCTTCCTGCTGGCTTTACTCTAATGTGTCTGTTAGAGTCTACACCAACTGATAAAGTCTGTGCATTTGCTCATGTGTGCACATCTGTGTGTGTGTGTGTGTGAGAGAGAGAGAGAGACAGAGAGAGAGAGACTCAGTGAAAAAAATCAGAGTTATATGATCAAAGCACATAGTTGCAGAGTAGGAAAATCTCTGTGATTTGGAGGATGAAAAGAAAAGCACTAGGCACAAAATGGTTTATTTCTTCTTTCTATGCAATGATGACCAGAGTTCTGACTTCTTATGAGATAATGTGTTCTAGGGGACCCTGTCTCCGAGATTATAAGCACAACCATTGATACTTTGTAATAAGTACCGCTTCAGATCTGGGGCAGGTGACAGCACATCCTTTTCCTGTGTGTCCTTTGATTGTGTCAGCTCAGTTAGAAATAGTTTTCCATACTGTATGTGATCTGCCAGCTCTTCTAGGGAGTCTGTCTAAAACTGGAATGGTGTTTAGCCTTTTATTCCTAAATTGCGCATGAAACTTAAGGGTTGGAGTAGTAAAATTTCTCAAAATCTCCAGTGGGATGGGAACAGAAGTCAGACATTCTAATGTAGGAGTATTGTTGGGGAAAAGACTGGAATATGCGGGACAGATTGTATATAGAGAGAAAAATGGTCTTAGGGGCTAAGGACTTCTTCTGAGGAAAGATACCCCTCCAGCTGATCTGAAAGCAGGGCAAGAATTTGGTAAAGTAAGAGAGAAGCCTGATTGTGGAAGAAAGCAAGGGACCCACCGCATCCCCATTGCAGGAAATGGTGTTTTGGCGTGCATGCCAGGACTTAGCATCACCAAATTATACACGGAGAACAGGTGATGTGTTGGGATGTTCACTTCACAAAGACACCAGCCATGCTGTGGAGGTGACATGCAAACGTCATTGGGACAGCAGGAAGGCAAACATGACAGATAACGAGATTCATAGAACAATAAGCTGACCGAGAAGTGGAGGAGACAGAGATAAGATCATTCCACAGAAGAGTACAACTGACTGTGGAGCAGGCTATTAAAATGCATTTTCCAAGTTTGATGCAAAAGACTCACATTTTTCTTTTAATAGAAAACAGAAAACCTTAGTGAGCCTCTGTAGTAAAGAACGACGTGGGTGCGGCACATCACGGCCGTCTGCGCTCTATGCGCTGCCATGCAGTTCGTGAACCGGGCAAGGGGCTGGAGACTGAAACACACAAAGACACACAGACAGGGACTCGGGTCATTCTTGAAACAGGAATGCCCCCTTTATTGTGTACCAGAGCCGTTTGTATAGGGATCCTTAACTGATAGCCACGCCCCAGCCAAATGCACCAGAAACCCCTCTCCTGCCAGCAGGCTCCTGAGGGTCTCATGCTCAGAGCAGCTGCAGGCTGTCTCAGAGCAGAGTAAAACAAGTTGTTTACAAGAAATTCAGGATCTGGAGGTTCACAGCTCCCAACATCTAAGCAAAAGTTTTGCTGGGGGCACACGTCTGATACATAGCTAAGTCAATTCATGGAGACATTCATGAATCCTCACTGGGGGCATTAAGAATATAGGGCATTGTTCAGTCTGCTTGTGTTTTGCAGCATTTGCAGACAGTACAAGTCTGAAAGGTTATGATAAAACACAGCCATGCAGTTACCAACTTTCCACTTTCTGGAAGTTGACCAGATAGTCCCTGGTAGAAGCAGTGCTGAGTCCTGTACTGTGAGGAAATTTATCAGCATGAAATTGGCTTGTGTTCTGCTTTCTCACACATTCATTGTGAGTGCCCACGTGTGAAATATGATCACATTTTATAGCCAGTGCACACCTCTCGGGTTTATTTCATGTACTTCTGTATGTTTTTATTTAAG
>NC_022013.1:72184084-72199129 GCF_000317375.1 Microtus ochrogaster | reverse complement strand
ATAGCAGCCATTACACATCAGTGCTCTGTTCGGAAAGTCTTGAAATTGTAAGCTTTTCTTCCTTATACAGTTGTCCCATTGAGCCTTGCAATGAGAAAGGTAGGAGATAATTGTTTTCATTTCACCAGTGAAAGGACTAAAAGTCAGAGATTTTCAGTGACAGAGAGGGACCCTAGAACCCAAGCCCCTTTGATTTCGTCAACTTTCTGCCATGATCAGAATCCATTCATGGCCACTAGGTGGTGACAACTTGTTAAGAGAGAATATTGATATAGTTTAGGTTCCGTTTTGATCTAGGATGTATAGAATCTGACATCAGAATTTTGATCCTATGAGTACATGATCCAAATCTTGCAGTAGAGGGAGAGAGTGTTTATAGGACCACACTTATGTCACATGTGTGACCCACATACTCATCATGAGGGGCTCCCTTAAAATCATCATGGTCCGTTCATAAAACTGCATGTGATAAAGCCATTAAATTTGCCGCCTACACGTAGAAGGCACTCAGGAAATGTTTATCCGTTTTTAAATTTAGATCTTAACTTTCATACATCTTACAATCGCATGGAAAGATTTCTCATATGAGGGATCCACATAAGAAGGCAAGATACAATATAGATGAGTCCAACTGTTAAAACAAAATTTGATAACCTGCTAAACGGGTTTAGGTACTACAAATTTCAGAATTGGTTTCCTTTATTTGTTGTATCTACTCTACAGAGGAAACACTTTACAGAATGAGTGTGTGTTAATTATATTAACATTATAATAGGATTTAAAATGAAAGTAAACTGGGCACCTGGAACTCAGGAGATGCAGTCCTTCTCTGAGCTCTGCCTCGGGACCTGCCTGGAGCTAACACGTGGGATGGTGGCAGGATGGCATTGTTCCCTCTCCATATGTGCAAGCACATGGATTTTAACTAACTGAAAATGACTCGGGATCCTTTCAGCAATGCTTGCCAGGCCTCCAAAGGCTTGGTTGGGACTGTTGTCCTAACACTTTTGCATAAAAGGGTGGAGATATTGTAACTTGCAAAGTTGATAGGGGAGGAAATGCAGAAATAAGCACGGGAGGCATGACTTGTCCATTCCCAGATCTCCGAGCCTGTCCTCGCGTTTACAGAGTGCTAGAGCGCCATGAGATAAAGTAGAGGGACTGAAATTTGGGATGGTGGTGAAGTTCATTGCCTTTAAAAAAAAAAAATCTGTTCCCGTGATAGCAAACTTCATGGTTTTTATCATTAGGAATTTGCATTGAGGTTGAACACATTAATTTTCCCAGTATAGATTTTTTTATAGATTGTTTCTGTTTTATTTTATATAAAGAGTTCATAAAGCCAAGTTTATTATTTTTTAACATGTTTTATTCAGCTTGTTAATCTTAAGTATATGTTAAATTGTTACCTATTACTACCTTAAATACTTCGCCAGCGCCTATAAATGTCCACCATAACCATTACCTACAATGCGTTTACTATTTTCTATTTACTTACTGAGTAGTCTGTTGTGGGCTGGAGTTTAGACTCCTAGATGAAAAAGTGACTCAGTAACTGGTCCTTTGTGTTCAGTTTTTTTCTCGGACAGAAAATATACAAAGTTCCTTTTCACAGTGTCTCATGCTAGAGGTGACAGTGCTGTCAAAGGCAGCAAGTGGGGAGCTATGATTACCTCACAGGATTGTAAATGGGTTAGGGACTTAAAATGGGATCTTAACAACATTTTGATATGCCCTTGTCCCTTGTTTTCTGTTGCGGTACACACACACACACACACACACACACACACACACACACACACACACACACAAGGCTGAATGCCTGTAG
Source organism: Microtus ochrogaster (assembly GCF_000317375.1). Taxonomy (NCBI): domain Eukaryota; kingdom Metazoa; phylum Chordata; class Mammalia; order Rodentia; family Cricetidae; genus Microtus; species Microtus ochrogaster. Next base: position 72,197,301 of record NC_022013.1, on the reverse strand, counting down.
GAAGTCTTTATGTGTTTTCTTCTCATCTCTGACTCCTTTCGCCCACCTCCCAGCCCTCTCTCTTACTTCATTTCCTCCCTCAAGCTAGTCTCATCAAAGGACACTGACACCACACCAAGGCACTAGATTTCCCACTTAATAAAAAGGAAAGGTCAAAGGTGCGTCATGCGTAAAGTTTTGTGGTTTTATAACCACTTTAGAACACGTTTTGGCCTATTTGTTTGATTTATGCCACATTTTTTGATGGTCTTAGGATTATCTTTTATGAATTAATTCCTCTAGCTGAATTGGATTTTGAAAAGTTGTTTTCTCTGGTACGCTTAGATGCTCTTTTCTGTTTAACTACTCTGCCACTAATAACTGTGGCTTTTTGAATTCAGATTTAGGCTACCTAACAAAACAATTTCAAGCTTAGTCTCCCATCACGGTAGCTGTCCTTAAGTGGCCATGGGCAGTATTTGAGAAGATGTAATTCAAGCTCTTGAATGTCTCAGAAAAGAACAGCTCTGTTGTCTTGATGTCCACAGAAGATGGGTCCATCCCAAATCATGGCCATGCTCACATTTAACCCGTGATGCCTAGCTTTGACTTGCTCACCACAGTAGCTGTAGGTCCCAACATCTAATCCACTGCATGAGCACACTTTAAATCTAACGTATGTGGTGAGATTTTGCTAGTGGCCTGGGACTGACGTTTTTAAGAAGACAAACTGTAAATGTTTGGGGCTGAGCAGACTGCTCACTCACTCTGAATTTCCTTTTCTGTTGTGATGCTGTCTTGTTCAGGTTGACCTCAAACAGTCTTCCTGCCTTCTCCTCTTTAGTGCTTTGATAACAAAAATACCACCATTCGCAGCCTCAACTATAGAGACGGTTTTTTAAAACTTTACTATCATCTCAAATTAAATTGTCAGAAAATGACATTTCCTGATGATAAATTTGCCTCTTTGCAGAAATATTGTTTTCAAACTTCATTTTCCATTAACTTCATTTATCCAGTGAATATTTATGAAGCTGCTGCTGTGCCCGGCCCTGGTCTCAGCATAGGAGACCTCTCTTCTCCAGCGCGTGCTAAGCCGCTGTGCGCTTTATTGAAGACTGCTTTATTAAAGTGTCAGTAGCAGAAGTGGCCACATGCACAATGTCTGGCTTTTGAGTTTTATGTTTAATAAAGATCCACTTAATAAATTCCAGCAAGAAATTAAACGCTAGGAACAATTCCTAGCATGATTTATTATGATTCCTTCTGTGAACGAATATTGCCTTGCTACAGAGGAACAGTTAAACCTCCAGCGATGGCTTGAATTATCACCCTGCCAATATCACGGCCTGCGCCTTCCCTCTCGTCCTCAGCCTCACACTTCCTCCAGGTGCCCTCTCCTCCCCCTTCTCTCTACCTGTGTGTTTCTCTCTGTGCCTCCGTTTCTCTGTGTCTGTGTTGTTTCCCTCGATGTCTCTCTCTGTCCCTGCCTCTCCATCTCACTCTCCGTCCCTTTCCCACCCCACCCTCCCCCATGCAACCAGAATCCTTTGTAGAGGCATAGCTCATGCTTAACAGTGTGCTCGCTTTACAGTTTATACAAATGCACAAATGCATAAGACCCAAAGGAAGAGGTCGAAGAGGTGGGCCTTCCCGACCCTGACCCATGAGGGTGGAGGAAAGCTGCAATTCTGTCCCGAGAGATGTTGATCCTGCCCCTTGGCAAAGGCAGATTTGTATACTTACGCTAACGTGAACACGCAAAGCCTTTGAAGATTCAAGTTTTAGCACCAACCATACACTGTTGATTCAGAATCTGATGGAAATTCTGTCTACTCTAGCTCTCCAGTATTTCTGGAAATTAAGTCTTGGATTTTCATGAATTTATTCAGACATTCAGGTGAGACATGGCACAGGCAGACTAGAAGAAAGGTTCCCATATTTTCAGACCAACCATCTTTCTACCAAATTTTAAGTTAGAAAATATTAAGAGAGGCTTATAAAATATCAATTTCTAAAATACCAAATTAACAGACATTTTTGGTTAGTTAGTAGTTAACTGGTTTGTTGGTTGGTACAGAGACAGGGTCTCACTTAGCCTAGGTTGACCTTGAGCTTCCTGTCCTCCTACCTCTATCTCCTTAGAGCTGGCAATATAGGGACACACCGTCAGTGTGGATTCAGTCATACAGACACACTTATTCAGTCGCCACCATGTGCCCGGCACTGGTCTGGGTGTTAGATAAACTGGCTAATGACCACATGCACCTGAGGGCACCGGCACTGCCAGCCGGTTGTTGTAAACACTCAGCCAGTTTCTGACAAGTGAAGGAAGACCTGCCTCTTCCTCTCAAGTTTTTGCAACATCGAGAGCACTCGTGTGTCTTCTGCAAATCAAAATGAGAATTTCTGCTCCAGACCCACGTAATGTTGACTACTGTGTAGAGAGTTCAGGAGAAAGAGGCCCAAAGCTAGAACTGCAGCAAAGTCATGTGAAAATCACAATGCCGAGATCCAGTCTGCGGGTCCACACATTCAATAACTGTGAATGCTTAGTCTGTGCCAAGTTCTCGGGGCCACATGGAGGATGCATGTTTGCGCAGACGCAGCTACAGCCCGGTGACTGTTCCCCCTGGGCAAAGCTCGCATATAAAGGCAAACACACGGTGTCTTAAGATGTGCATCCTCTCCTCCCTGGCTGAGCTGTTCCTGAACCGTCCTCCACTGTCTTTGCATCTGGGGATGGGTGGATCTGTCATTCTTTAAGGTGGTTCTCAAACCGGTCCACACAGTTTAGCCACTAGAACACTAGATTCTAGTGCTATAGGTGAGTCCTGCTATTTCTTTCTGAAATAATAAAATTACAGGCATAATAGTCATTCTTATCATACCTATTTATTACTTAGAAATTGTGCCTTTTAGGAGAAATCTAAACTTTGGAATCCGGTGCTCTAATTAATATCAGCTGCCTTCCCCAGAGAAGGAAATCCTCTGAATAAATAGCAAAGGTGAAGAGAAGGGACATTACGCTCTGGGACAAGGATCTGGGTCCCAAAAGTCTTGACTTTACCCCTAAAATTAAGGACACATCTCTAAGCAGGTCATCTGCTTTCTCAGGCCCCAGTCTTCTTGGTGCATGGAGGGAGAATCTCACACCTTCACGGCCCTCTGAGGAGGGCTGGGATTGTGTTTATCAGGTGAAATAAGGCAGTGGGCCGAACATTAGGAGAGTGAACTGTGTACCAGGGCAGAATTGTAAACCCTGTAAATGTGCGGCTTGCTTTCATTATTTCTCACAGAATACAAACAAGATGCCTCAACTCTCCTGAAGGCTAGGACCACCACACGGAGCTCTGAGCTCCAGCCATGTGCTGTGTCCCCGCCTCTCCGCTCTTTCCCTGCACGCCAGCTCTAGTCTGTGCTGCATGTGTTTTCTCCTCAGCGTTCCCCTAAATAGCAGTGTCTCCATGTGCCGTTTTCATCTGCCTGTTTCTAGTGACTGGCACAGTGTTCTGCACTTGAAGACTGAGGCAGGAGCATCATCAGTTCTGGGCCAGCCTGGGCTACATCATTAAAAAACAGGGCGGCAAAGTTATTCCAGCCCTTGGAGCCCTTAAAGTTGTTAAGTAAATAAATGGTTTTTTTTTGATGTAGGTGGGTCTTCTTCTATGTGTTACTTTCATTGGTTAATTAATAAAGAAAACTGCTTGGCCTCATAGGTCAGAACATAGGTAGGCAGGGAAGACAGAACAGAATGCTGGGAGAAAGAAAACAGAGTCAGACAGACATCATGCTTCTCCTACCCAAGACGGATAATGGTTAGAATCTTCCCGGTAAGCCACCACTTCATGGTGCTACACAGATTATTAAAAATGGGTTAATTAAGATTTGAGAGTTAGCCAAGAAAAGGATAGATATAATGGGCCAGGCAGTGTTTAAATGAATACAATTTGTGTGTTGTTATTTCGGGTGTAAAGCTAGCCATGCAGGAGCCAGGCAGGACAAAAAGCAGGCCTGCTCGCCTCCTCACTACATTTTTTTTCTCATATAGATGAGTTCATTTTCTTTTATCTTGTCATTTTACAAAATAATACCATAATCCCAAAATGCTTCACCTAGCTCACCAATGTTTTTAATCACCGTTCCTGATGCAGAGGTCACCAGGCATCTGTTATGAGTAAGATAGCAGAAACAGAAGTGTTTGTGGAGCCCATGGTACAGTGACTGACACACAGAGGAACGGGCTATTAACTCTAGGTGTTGTGTCAGGGTTCCTAGAAATAAACCCAAACTCAGGCAGACACTGGAAGCTTAGCTACGTCAAATTTGTACTATGATTGTATTTCCAATTATGATAAATACTTTTCTTGATGGATGTGATTTCTCTCCTGAATCTGGCCCCTTTGGTAATCCATCTCTTTACCACTGATGTCTTGGCGTTAGTTCCTCACAGCAGGGCTGGTTCTCGGAGACCTGAAGAAGATTGGTGGCTTGAATACAAATTGTCCCCAAAGGCTCATATATTTGGATGCTTAGTCTCCAGAGAGAACTGTCTGAAAGAAGGAGAAGGATTAGGAGGTGTGGCCTTGTTGGAAGCAGTGGGTCACTGGGGGAGGGCTTTGAGGTTTCAAGTGTCCACACTATGCTCAGGCACAGTCTCCTTGACTCCCCTCCCCCATCTCCCAACTCGAGGACCAGCATGTAGCTCTCAGCTGCTTCTCCAGCACTATGTCTGTTCCCCTGGCACCATGCTCCCTGCCGTGATGATCATGGACTAACCCTCTGAAACTGGAAGTGAGCCCCCAGTTAAGTGCTTTCTTTTGCAAACATAGTCATGGTTGTAGTGTGTCTCTTCAGCCACAGAGCAGTGGCTCAGACGGAGACTGACATTCTCTTTAGGAGTGTATTTCCTTCTCATCTCCAGATGTCTTTAAAATGTTTGTGAAAGATTGGGACTGACTTTATTCAGAGGTGCCATGTGACCTGTGTTCCTCTTTTTCTGATAAGCATGTGCATTGTTTCCTTTAGGGGGATTTTCCATGGGAGGCTGCATGGCGATGCATTTAGCATACAGAAATCACCGGGATGTGGCAGGAGTATTCGCTCTTTCTAGTTTCCTGAATAAAGACTCTGCTATTTACAAGGTAAGTTCCAGATTTAAAAAACAAATACAGCGTGAAGCATAGACACATTGAATCCAAAATAAAGTTGATAGTTAAGCAATAAAATGTGGTACCTGGTCTATGTAGATTAACTGTCTCTGGAACCCGTGAGCAGTTTTCTCATGGTGACTCCAGGAGGCCTCTATGTTCAGCAGTGCCACCTTGAAAAGGACAGTTTTAGGGAAGGGCATGCTTAGTGTTGCGTGACTCCTTTATACAGAACTAGAGTGTAGAAGACTGGAGTCAGACTTGCGTATATTGTGCCTGCTCAAAGGTCAATTCTAAAGCTAATGCTTTGCAGCGGTTTTCAAGCTTATGGCTGTTTGTTACAGCTCCATCACCAAAAGTCCAACAGAGCATTTGAATTGACTTTTCCCTTCAGTTGGGCCTCAGCTCGGTACTCCTCCCTCTTTCTCTCCCCGGGAAGAAGTCTGTCTATGCATTTCACTCCTTTGCTGAGGAAATGCCTTGTTGGCCTTTGAAGAGTCCTCAGTGGTGCGAACATAGGGCACAGACCCACACCGCCCTCCTGCCCCTCCCCCACTTCCACCGCACACCTGACCCTGCTCCTCCTCTGGAGGCTCCCTCTCCTTCCCTTAGAGCAGCTGACATTAACTAGGAGTGATCTCTGTCTCCCACCCCTTGGGATCTCCTGTCTAAGTGGACTCTCTCCCTCCCCCTGGGATCTCCTGTCTAAGTGGACTGTCTCCCTCCCCCTGGGATCTCCTGTCTAAGTGGACTCTCTTCCCCCCCCTGGGATCTCCTGTCTAAGTGGACTGTCTCCCACCCCCTGGGATCTCCTGTCTAAGTGGACTGTCTCCCACCCCCTAGGATCTCCTGCAGGCTGACGGTGCGTTCCCGGAGCTGTTTCAGTGCCACGGCACGGCAGATGAGCTAGTTCTCCATTCTTGGGGCGAGGAGACAAACTCAAAGCTGAAATCTCTGGGAGTGAGTGCCGTCTTCCACAGTCTTCCAAATCTTTACCATGACCTGAACAGAACTGAGCTGGAGAGGCTAAAGTCTTGGATTCTTACAAAGCTGCCAGGAGAGACTGATGGGCAGAACAAATGAATCCTCACCGCCACATTGATTATTTTCTTACACCTAAGAATATTTCCTTATTTGATCCTCACAAAAATTAAGGTTTGTGAAACATCCAGCACTCCCATATTATGTGAATGGAATTGATAATATCTGTCTGTTTTCTTTCAACAAAATTGCCTCGAGAATCACTCCGTTGTAAATGTCAGCTGTATTTTGTAGCTGCACAGATGCCTTTTTATGGACGCACTGCAGTTTGCTTGTCTGGTCGCCGCAGATTTGGGTCACTTCCCGTGTGGCGCTGTCACAAGTAGGACTGTCGTGAGCATCCGTCCTCAGAGTGGCGAGGCTGGGCAGTGTGTTGTAGCGTGACCTGAACCTGTCTGGCTGTTCTCAGTGTAGTTTTACCACTTTCCGTTCCAGCCAGTAGAGTGGCCTCTGATGCGCAGTTCTTCACCGTAATTCCAATTTGGCCATTCTAGTGGCTGTGTAGTATTTGGTTTCTGCAGTGTTTGATCTGTCAGGCAGGGTGGATTTCCATTTTCTTGGTGCCAGCAATGTGATTGATACAGAGTCCTCCACTGGAGGATTTTCCCACATTTGTGAAGAATCAGTTTGTCCTCCGCAGTTTGTTTCTAGATTCTTTATGAAAAGTGATTTACTGTTAAATTATAAGAATAAAATATGAATAAATTTACCTATTAAAATGTCAAGTTCCGTAAAGGGTAATATGATCATATTAGAGGTAGAATTAATTGAGATCAATATCTGGCACTGTTTTTTAGATGAGTTATTATATACACTTAAGGATCTTTAAGTACTTTAAGACAAACATACAAAATAATAACTTTTCATGGTTTTCACACCCTTGCAATGTACTTGTTCACATTTTTTTCCTCATAAGCCTCCCCACACCTCTCCCCCCTGGTCCACTTACTCATTCATGTCAAATAGTCCCTTCTGCTTTCATTTTATGTACAGACATACATGTGTGTGCGTGTGGGGGGGCGTGTGTGTGTCTGTGTTGCTTATGAGAGAACACACGATAATGTGGCACTTGTTCTTCACCACTGAGCCATCTCTCCAGCCCAGGGTCAACCCAATAGTAAATTAATAGTTCTTTCAAAAGTGGGAGTGACAGCTACATGAGGGAATCAAAGTCCAAACTCTTTGGGATACCTCCATGTAGAAGCCACCTCCCTTTGCCATATTGACAACCTCAGTTTATACAGACTGGGAAGTCCAAGATCAAGACACAGGCAGAATAAATGATCTGGGAAAGACTTGAGACTTGGCTCAAGATGATGCCTTGCCTCATGATAGAAGGGGGGGCAACAAACACCAGGGTGTGGTATTCGGTACTTGTTTCATTCTGGGAACTTGACAAGAACTGAATGGATGGTTTATTTTGGTTCATACATGGAGGATAGTTGGAGACTACCTGGTGTCCAGAGAGCTCTTACCTTTAAGTGGGACTTCTATATATAACTCTCCCCACAAGGCTAGGGCATCATGTTAGAAGAGGAAGAGGAAAGATTATAAGAACCAGAAGTAGTGGACATCTGCAGTGAAACTGTTTCCTAAAAAATGCCAGGACCATTGTACACATAAACTCACAGCAATGCATTCACAAGATCAAGCCAGCAAAAACCCCAGCATGAATGGGAGGGGTTCACAAAGTTCCACCCCTAACTGGGGAGATATTAGCAACTGGTGATTGCTGGGAATGAAGCTTTCTTCAGGCATGAAGCCCCCGAGAGCCTGTCCATGCCCTGCGCCCATACACGGAAGGCAGTACTACGAGAACTCAAATGATTTTTCAAAACAAGAATGTCCAATGTGAGGGAAAGACAAGAAGAACATGGAGGGAAAGGATTGGGGGATATAGTTGACTGAACGCATTCTAAACATGTGCAAAATTCTAAAGCAGTATAGAAATGAAGCCTAGCTTTACAAAATTTACTGTGATTTTATTTTTTTTAGTCTTCCAAGCCAAACCCCAGTTTTTTTAGCCAGCTGTAGGCTTGTTCGACTGAAATGAAGAGATACAGTCGGTGTTTTAGCCACCTGACATGTTAATTCTAGAAGCCCTTGGCATGTTTTCTTTTACCAATGGGCTTGGTGGAATTGAAATTTTTAGATGGAAGTAAATTTTTAGATGGAGCCCTCTCGAATGTCAGGTATTTATTCTGCAATGTTTTTTTTTTTTTTTATCATGTGACAAGAGCATCAGGAGTGTTACAAAGAAGCTCAGCTGACAGGGGCAGTAAGTAGCTCTCCTAAATACTTTCAAGAGCAATAAACCTGTAGGTAAGTCAAAAAGGAATTTTGTAAATGGCAAATGGAACATCTATTAATTTCATATAGTATCTGCCTTGAGTGTTTTCGCATCTTAATTATCCTATGAAATGTCAAGTGTTTCAGGGAAAGTGGTTAAGAACGTCATACTGATGTAGGAGGCAAGAGTACTTTATTGCTAGGAGGGAACTCAGAGATTGTCAATTTGCATATGTAGACATTTGAGGTACAAAGAAGCACAGTGATGCTCATGGCCCTGAATATGCAGGACCAGTACACAGTTGGCCTGACTGATGCTGTTTTGGCTAAGCTACCCACCACGATGGAAAGTATAGCTAAAATTTCATATGAACTAAGACTTTCTACAGTAGGAGCTATTTACTTTCCTTTGTAAATATGAATAAATTACTCATGGTGTTTGGGGTCCATGATTTTTGCTGGTTTGCTAAAGGGATGAGTTGGGTTGGCTTCCATGTGCCTCAATGTAATCATGGAAGGTCCAGTCCCCTGTTTACAATTCTGGTGGATATTTGTATATAAAGTATTCTTAAAAATTTTTCATCATTTCTCTTAGAGGTCTAATTTCTGAACTGCAGTGGATCTGTAGAGACTGAACTGAAACAGTCTAATAATTCAGAATTGCTGCTTTAGAGGATTGCCCCAGCCCTACTTCTCCTTTTTGTGGCCTGTTTCCAGTGCTTTGGCATCCGCATAAGGAATTGTGCATATCCTCCTTAGATTCCCCTTCCCTTGTCTCCATCAAGACAGTTAACTTAGCCAGGCAGTGGTGGCACACGCCTTTAATCCCAGCAATCAGGAGGCAGAGGCAGGCGGATCTCTGGGAGTTCCAGTCCAGCCTGGTCTACAAGAGCTAGTTCTGGGATAGGCACCAAAGCTACAGAGAAACCCTGTCTCGAAAAACCAGAAAAAAAAAAAAAAGACAGTTAACGTGCAGTTTTGCTGTTCACTGAGACATCCTTTTCCCGTGCCCTCCAAACCGTACTCATTGTCCCTATAATTTTGGCTGCCTTGTCCTGTGTTCAGTGGTTCCCCTGTCTCTGTTCTTGCCTCTCATCCTTCTGTTTGTTCTATAATGTGCCACCAAAGCCTGTGCCAGTACCTAACAAGCCTTGCATGTTTCCAGTCTGCTCTGCCTTTGGAAAAACTTTCATATTCTTGGTGGGAAACTCTTCACAATCTGAACCTTGTCTATTTCAGCCACTCCTGTCATAACACATGCACACAGTAACTCTCCTCTCCCTCAACCATCTGTCTCTCTCTGTCTCTGTCTCTGTCTCTCTCTCTCTCTCTCTCTCTCCCCTGAGAAATGTCAGACATTTTCACAGCTTTGCCTATAACTTATTAATCCCTCTGACTGAAGCACTATCATCTCCTCAAAGTGACAAAACTTGTATATTTCAGACAGTTGTTGAGAGGCCCATACCTACTTCTTTTAAGCAGAAGTAACACGTCCTTCTTTATTCTGTATTTATCTTTTATGTATCAATCTGCATTCACCCCAAATCAAGTTGAAGGGCAAGGATTAGAGTTCTTGGTGCCTGCATTATGTTAGACTATGCGAGTTGTATTATTTCTTTTGGGATTGCTTATCCATTAGACTTATTTGGTTGTCTTTTATTGTTGTTTGTTTTTTGAGACAGGGTTTCTCTGTGGCTTTGGAGCCTGTCCTGGAACTAGCTCTTGTAGATCAGGTTGGCCTTGAACTCACAGAAATCCACCTGCCTCTGCCTCCCGAGTCTGGGATTAAAGCTATGCTCCACCATTACCCGGCTTGAACTTCATAGGAACTAGGATGCATTGCTAATTTTTTGGTTATACTTTTATTTTTGTGGAAGCAACACTGTGCAGTTAAATACAAAATTTATAACTTTAATTCTACCTGATTTCAGGTAAATATAGATTATTGGTCAAAACCTTTTCCTTAAAGGATACTGGCTATAATCTCCCATTAAGTAGCTCCAACCAATCAAATGCAATTTGCAGCAGATGCGGTGCTTTCTGGGATGACAGATAGTCATAAATCAGAGTGAATATTGAATTACCCCAATTTTGGTCCACATTTGTTGTTGATAACCCTAAAGTGCATGTAATAGCATTTTTAACAATTCTTGTGTATATCAATACTCAACAGCTACCTGTTTTTAATAGTTTATGAGTAGTTATAATTTGTAAGTTATTTATTTAAACAATTAACTGAAAGTGAAATAATCTGTTAGCAATTGTTTATTACTAAGAGATCATTGTTCACCTTTCTCCTATTCATATTATAGGATTGTTTCCATTTCGCTTTTGGTGACTGGTGTAAGAATAAATGTAAAGATACAATCTATTTTAAGGAACCACCCTACTAGGAATTGCTCTATTGAGAGACATACTATTGTTGAGCATCTGTTCTGGACTGCAGCCCCCAGCAGGTGTCCAAGAACCATTCTTGGCAGTCAGGCATGGCTCCCACTTTCATGGAACTCACGGTTTATCAGGGAGGCAGAAAACAATATGACAAATGGTAAGAATATGTTAAATGGAAATTTCTTGTTCTCTTGGTATTCTTCCAGAAGTTTTGATTCTGAGAAAATACCAAAAGAAACCAAATATTCTTAGATATTCCTTACTTACCTTTCCAAACAGAACTGGACAAAATTCCCTAATGTATACTTAACATATACTTAGATGATGAACACAGATTGAGAGAGCTATAGATGAATTCATGTTGAATACACACAAAAGAAACTAGCAAACTAAGTAATAAGTAAAACTAATTTTCTTATTGTCCGAGGGTCTGTCTCTATTGTTTGACTGGCCTTGAAGTTTTAATCCTCCTGTTTAAATCTTCTTAATCCTAGTATTATAGAATCAGGTTATCACCCCCAGATAAATGAGATAGCTATTCCAAGGAGTTCAAATTATACAAGAAACATTAACCCTCAAAGACTACATATTGCAAATCTCTATATAGTTTATATATTACCAGTAATATAAACAGTATTCACTGAGAAAAATGTACACAAAACTAGCCCTTGACTTACAATGTGGTTGTGTCCCCATAGCGTCATTGTAAGTAGAAAGAAAAAGAGAAAAGAGTAGAGAGAAGAGAAGCACATGTATGTGGTAAGGCCACGTAGAGGAGAAAACAGGTTTTACAAAGGTGAATCCATTCTCCATCCCTGGGACGAGTATGCAGCCTAACCATGTGGAGCCAAAGCACATGCTTTCAAATTGTCCCACAGAGACGTGTAGGAAACACCGACTGAGGTAGCTCCCTTCCTGTGGCTGTGCTAAAATTCTATGGCCAAAAGTGACTTGTGGGAGAAACAGTTTAATTTGGTTTATGTTCTAGAGGATGAAAGGCCCATCTTGGTAGGGAGGCATGGCAGCAAGTGGCAGGCATGGCCCAAGAGTAGGAAGTTGAGGGCTCGCATCTCCGACAGCGAACTTGTAGCAGAGTGAACTGCAAGAGGGATGAGGCCACGAACTCTCAAAGTTGGCCTTGAAATGGCCTTGTTCCTCCAGCAAGGCTACAATTCCTAACTTCCTAACCGGCTCCAAAGAGTGCCGCTCACTGGGGACCACATGCTCCAATACCTGAGCCTGTGGGGACATGTGTCATAGAAACCGCCACATCATCTCATGAGTAAAAAGGCAAACTGGAGCACCAGCATCTTCCATAGTGAGCATTTTAACCCTACATTTTAAATGTTAATGAAAAGGAAATGAATTCACGTGTGAGAGCATTTTGTGGTTGCTAAGATACGTGAATCACATCAGCACTTTAGGTCCCTGGAATGGCCAGGTCGAGGTCATGTTTCATTGTTCCAGAGAAACCTGCCTTGTGGCTTTTACTTCTCATTTATAACTTTATCTGTGCTTCTCACTGAATGTTCAGGTTTGCTCTGTGGACTATCCTGAATCATTTTGTAAAGTCCATTGTAAAACACAGTGCATTTGAAAGTTGGGATTCCATCACGCCCTTACTTAATTGCCTAAGAGGTTCGTCTTGTTATTGACTGACTTGGTGAAGCCAACTCGTGAGCCAAAAGAAAATTGGTTCAGCTAGACTTGTATTCCCCTAACTCACAATGTTTCCAACGATATCTCAACGCAAGAGTCAGATAAAGTATTTATGAATGTAATTTTATGACCCCAGGAACTGCAATGATAACTACAGTTCAGCAGAAAACATTCAATTAGCAAATGTAACAGTAGCCCTCTGACTGCATCCCCTTTGCCTCAGTGCCTAGGAGCCTGGCATGTTATTAAGTGCACATGTGCTCATTTTAAATGCCCAGGCATTGGGACACAGGCTGTTTGGTAGCAAGGTATTTTGCAAACTGAGGTTGCAGCTCGGGAACTGAATTCTGGAGGTGACACACCTAAGGTGAAGCCAGACTCACAGAAATCCACTTCCCTGCCATCCCAGAGTATGCTCTCTGCGTCAAAAGTGACTGTTGGATGGCTTTGAAAAACATATTTGTCAGAATGTAATTACGTAAATCTTTGAAAATAGCTAATAAAGTGCCTGATAATGACAGCTGACTATATAGGGAATTTTGAAGGGAATATAACTCTACTTCTGGAGAGGCCCTCTTGCTAGTATGTTGAAATGCTTGGAATCTTAAGTAAATCATCCTTTTCAAACCCTTAACAGTCTTGCATGGGTTGGGGGCTGGGTGGGTGAATACCTTGCATGCAGCCAGATGAGATCCCGGTGAGAAGAGT
>NC_022013.1:72178329-72183197 GCF_000317375.1 Microtus ochrogaster | reverse complement strand
AACACTGTTGACCTGACAAGGAGTATAAATACTAAAACAGTGCAGGCATGTACAGACACCAAAATACTTAGTATCTTCAGTCAATCTTTCTTAGTTAGAAGTATTTATATTTTATGTCAACAACAAATTAGCCTAAATGTATGTATGTTAATAAAAATAAGCCTAATATTCATACATATATTATAGTCATGTTTATATACACATATACATGTATATTTATATGTCCACAAGTTTTTAGGGATAGATGTGATTGGTTAATGATAAAAAGAAAGAATGACCATTAAGCCTTATGTCCTAATTTTGTTGCCAATGGTCCTGAGGTTATAATATATGAAATTGGAAAGGATCAATATTTTTTAAACATATGGCAAAATTCTCTCTAGAGAAGACCAACCAGATTGATTGTCTACATCAAATGTTGGGGGATTATCTGCCACACCTTCCCAAGCCTGGCCCACTTCCCTTATACGGTGAACATCAATACTCATAAACAACTGTGTATATGTTCCCAGGGGGTAAGGGATACATCAAATAATTGTTAATTTTAGTGTGTGATTACTTTCTATGAAGCATGTATCTGTCCTGTTTTTACCAAATATTCAGTCTTTTCAGAACTAGAGATTGTTCTCTACTTACCCATGTTCTCCCTGATATATATCTTGCAATGTTGTGGAGCAGTTGGAATCCTGCCCTGTTGATCAGATGCACACTGGTGTGATCTATTTGGAAAGCACCATGACAATTTTGCAAATGACCAAAACTAGACTTGCTTTATGCTTTATGATCTGCTGGTTCTTCTGGGTATATATCTGAGTAAATTAAAAAGAGGATCTCTGAAACTATCTGTACACACATGTTCATAGCATCATTTATGATGACCCAAATGTCTATCAGTAGGTGGAAGAAATCAAAATGTGGTATGTTTAGGTTTATATACATATATTTCAACATTGAACAGGAAGGAAATTCTGACACATGTCCCAAAGTGGAAAAAAATTATTATGATGTCATGGAATCCAATTACAAAAAGACAGCCACTGTGGGTGGCATCTAAAGTAACTAAACTCATAAGAACAGATAATATAATGTTACTTATAAGGTAGACAGGAGAGAGAAGGGAGCTCAGAGAGACAGACACAAAGACATAAAATATGGATAGATGAGGGGATGTGGGGAGGGGTGAGCAGAGGAGAAAAGAAGAGAGGAGATATCTATGAGCAAAAATATAGCCTTCAAAGGAACTCTACCAGAGAGCTACTTCTTCCATCTAGGTCCTGTCTCCTACTAAAGTCTTCACCACAGCACAACAGCCCATGAAATAATGGGTACATTTTACTAATTTCCTCTCTGCACCTGACAAAAAACAATTAAATGGAAGAGAAATTTATTTTAGTCCATGGTTTGAAGAGTTATGGTTCATCACTGATGGGGAGGTGTAGTAGGGCTGCAGCTGCTTACTCATTTTGCCAGGACAAGGGAAATGGAAATTTCTGGGTTCTACTTTCTCCTTTCCCCCATTTTATCCAGTCTCAAATCATCAGTTCACGGGATGGTGACTCACACCTCCAAGATGGTTTTCCCCACCTCTATTGATCCTCTCTGGAAACACCATTGTAAATATGCCCAAAGATGTGTCTCATAGGCAATTCTCAACCCCAGTGTATTGTCAATGAAGATTAGCCATCAAATCCATCAAGGGATTGATTAAGATACGAGCTCTCATGAGACAATCACTTGCTGAAAAACCTGTCTCCTGACTATTGTACTGTGGACCCACCTCTCAACACATGAGCTTTGGGGGGATTTTTCATACCCAAACATAACAGAATCTGAGTTCTAGTTTTCCAGTGTGGAAAAGTGAACACTATACATATAATTACAACCACTGACTTATATGTCTAAATGGTTAAATTGGTAACTTTTATGTTGTGTGTTATTTTAATACTTTTTAAAAAAACCTCAGTAGGGTAATACAGTGAAACTCACTATCAGCAGTGAAGAAATGCTTTCCATGGAAGGTTAATCACTTCCTGAAAGCACTGCTAAACATAGGGACATCCCCAAGGAGAAACTAAGTCAGTGGGAAGACTGTGGTAAACGTTTGCCCTGCTTTGGAAGTGAACTAACTAGTGCCCTACTAAGTCCATCTCACTAAATATTTGGTCCCTGGATTCTCTTTTAATTGAAGGCAATATTAACTTTTAAATTATTTTGAGTTGAGCTGGAGTGATGGCTCTGTCAGGCAATCAGTTACCTTGCAAGTCCTAGGACTCAAGTTCAATCTTTCAGACCATGTATTTAAAAACTAAGACAGCTATATCATGGCTTGTAGTTGTAATTCAAGTGCTTGGGAGACAGAGAAAGACTTATCCCTGAAGCTGGCTTACCAAGCAGCCTAGGCTACTTGATGAGCTGCAGGCAATTAAAGAGCCTGTCTCGAGAGACCCACATTGGAACACCGGACAGAAATCTCAAGGAGCAGAAGGAGGGGGAGCACGAGCAAGGAACTCAGGACCGCGAAGGGTACACCCACACACTGAGACAATGAGGATGTTCTATCCGGAATTCACCAAGGCCAGCTGGCCTGGGTCTGAAAAAAGCATAAAACCGGACTTGCTGAACATAGCGGACAATGAGGACTAATGAGAACTCAAGAACAATGGCAATGGGTTTTTGATCCTACTGCACGTGCTGGCTTTGGGGGGGCCTGGGCGGTTTGAATGCTCAACTTACTAAACCTGGATGGAGGTGGGCGGTCCTTGGACTTCCCACAGGTCAGGGAACCCTGATTGCTCTTCAAGCTGATGAGGGAGAGGGACTTGATCGGGGGAGGGGGAGGGAAATGGGAGGCGGTGGCAGGGAGGAGGCAGAAATCCTTAATAAATAAATAAATTTAAAAAAAAAAGAGCCTGTCTCGAAAGAAGAAGGTAGATTCCCTCTGAGAAATAACAGCTGAGATTGCCCTCTGATCTGCACAGGCACACACGGTCAGCTGTGCACATGCATACACCCCAAACACACAAGTATACAGACACACACACCAAGCTTGTTTCAAGGCAAGGCTGAATTAATAAATGTGATTTTATTGGGGTATCTAATAGTCAGTCTAGAACAAGGAAGGTACTAACATGTTATTAATAATAAAATTTGTACTTCTTTGTAAGACACAACATGCAAAGTCTAGATTGTTGTTTTAATCACTGAGGAATTTTCATGGAATGGTCCCTGAGATAAGTTATGACCGCAAACAGCCAGGAACAGATAATGTCTGGGGAGCCTTTAGTTGGAGGGCAGATTGAGAGTTTTATCTCTCCTGTAGCTGTTTAAGGTTACTCATTTTTTATCCCTGTACTTTATGAATATAAGAATGTAGCACAACTCAGAGCTATGTCAAATGTTAGAAAATCATGAAGTTTTCACACTGTCTCTGGACGTGTATCTTAGATAACACGTGATCTTTCACTCGCATGCATGATAACTCACTTTGACCGTGATATTCCAAGGAGAAGATTAATTAGCTGTTATTGGGCTTGACTGCGAACATATGGTTTCAGATTGCTGACAGGACACTTTGCAGAGGCAGGAGTAACCACACCACGAAATCCCATGCTAACCCACGATTTTGCTCATGGCTACATCTGTAAGCAAAAATGTAAACATTTGAAGCACTAAGGTGACATTCTTGAAACAGAACACTCCTTTCACTTTCTAAAGTTAATACCGAGGCATCTTTGATTGCTACCAGACCCCACCGAGTTGGAAGGGAGGCCGAGAATCCGTCCATTGTTTATGGAACATAATCTAATTACTATAGATTAATGTGGGAAAGTAGTCCAGCATTTAATGTGACATCAGTGAACTTTTAATGCTTCAGGGCATGTGTTTTATGTGTAGTCTTTTAGTATCTGCTGTGAGGAAAATGTTGCAGGGTTGTAGAGAAACCAAGATTGCCAATTTATATGTATAACATGTAGATAGCATTGTCTTCGAAAAGAATATTGCTTTCTTCTGACATAGGTTTCTAAGACAACTGTATCATGTATGAGAGCCCCTGAATTCAAATATAATCTTATTTTGGAAAGACTTCTCCTACCCTTTAGGGGGAGCAGGTACACTTCCCTTGCCTTATGTAGGAATCCCCAGCATTTGAAAATGTTCCTATGTACTTTTGGCATATTTGTATAAGTACCCAAGAGAAAAGGTTGATGCTACGTTAGTTATCTTTCTGGAGAAGGGAACAAAGGTGTGGTTTTCAGGTCCAGCATTTGCTTGGAGTGCCAGCAATATTGCTTTTATTATAGTGAGCTGAAGTCAGCATTAGCAGCTTTTCTATCAAAGAAATTAGTTCTTACATGAATAGCTAATAAATAAAATTGTTATACTGTGGAATAATAGGAACATGTAATGAAACTTGGTTTTCTGCCAAACAAACATATGGACATTAAAAAATGAAAATGTGCTTTATGTGGTCTGTATGGGTCCCATGAGGGATGGTGGAAATCATCTACCTACGGATATCTGGAGTCTGTCCATTTAGGAGACCAGATCTTTTAGACAGGGACTGTGCTTACTGTCTAGGACTGTTAGATGGGAGATGTGATTTCCTGTGGAGTGAGGGGAGGGGAAGGCACAGTTTTCAACAGTTGCCAGGTTTTGCTTAATACATTTGACTCCACGATGTGATGCTAAGCTTCATGACTTAGTCTTAGTAATTACAGCATTTGTAACTATCTCAAAACAAGTGAGGAAGCCCTCCTTTGTATGTATCGAAATCTGACCTCATGTTTCTTTCAGATAACTTGGTGGAGTTTGGCTAAAGCAATCCAGTCATTTACCTATGTTTGAGGGCAGCCTCTTCCTCCCTCCCT
>NC_022013.1:72173827-72178079 GCF_000317375.1 Microtus ochrogaster | reverse complement strand
TCTTTCTTTCTTTCTCTCTTCTTCTGTATCTTTAATAAGCCTCAAGATGCCCTTGGTCTTTGGTAAGCATCTAAAATACCTAATTTTAAATTTCAAAAGTGGTAGAAAGTCAACTGTATATACAGGAATATGCGGTTTTATTTATGAATATAGCACCTAAAACTGTATATAGGGCTACTTGGGAAATAAAAAAAAAAGTAGAATCGTTAACTCACATTCTAGCTACAAAGTTTGAATCTAGGAAATGATGAGTTAAAATAACATAAAAAGTCAAGCCAGTACCAATAAATACTCCAAGTCTTTGGAAGTTTTCTATAATTCACATGATATTCAGAAAATATCGAGTGAGCTATTTGCTAAACAAATCATTAAAAGAACAAAACACAAATCACAATGAGCTTCAAATAGCATTATTTATACACTTGGTGTTTTAAAACAGTTGCCCATTTCCCCACAAATGACGTTATCATTGTTAACCAATTTGAGGCTCTTAGCAGGCATTCAAACTGTGTGGAAGAAATAAATGTCGCAGAGTTGTTTTCAACAGCTACCAACAATTTTGTCAACACGTTTTATTGGCTAATGTGCTACCAAGGCCCAGGACACGGGCAGTGAGAGTAACAGCACCACAGGTCTGCCCTCACAGCAGTCTTCAGAAAATGGCTTTAGATAAAGAGTTAGCTTCCTTTCCATCACGAAGTCTCCTCTCTCCTGTCTCTGTTTTTGTTTTGTTTGTTGTCAGCGGTGGTGGCGATTTTTGTTGGGGGTGTTATTGTTCCTCAGTTGGTTTGGTTTTCATCTGTTCTTGTTTGTTTGCTTTTAATTTCAACTCAGACTTCTCATCTTCCCAGATACTTTTTGAGAGTACCAAGGCTGAGTTGGACTCCTGAACCTTCTTGTAGGTTCTAAGAGGTTTTTGTTCATGGCTCTTAGTTTGTAATTCCTTCTTCATTTTTCTCTCTGCTTACTCAGCTTCCCCCTCACAGAGTGCTCTCCACTGTGACAGAATAGCATCTTCTGCTGCTTGGTCCTCACCATCTAGCACAATTCTTGACATTTACAGGATTTTTGATAGTCACTGATGAATGAAATCCTAAGTGTATGATCAGTGGTTGGATGGGAACTCTACCTCTGTCTTCTGGATCTTTTCATAAGCACAGAACGTTGAAAAGCAGAAAAAAAGCTCAGCCTTCATCTCCTCGTGTTCAGATGAGAGAATGGGAAAGATGATTTCCAAAACACATAGAATCTGAAGTTTTTCCTGTGCCTCTGTTATCTCTGAGAGCGGGCCATCTACCAGAACGTCCTTTCCTTTGTTTCAACAATATTTTTTGAACTCTGTGTACCATGACTAAGCTGAGTTGGCTTTGATAAGTAAATTGATAGTTAATGCCCAAGAGTAATCATCTATTCAACTTCTGAGGAAAGATTTCCAGTTATTTTACAGATGTAGAACACATAATCTGCCTCACAGGGTGAGAGCATCAGAGAAAAACAAACAGTGGATGATAAAGTAGGGACTGACTGACTCATACCAGCACAGAAAATAACAGCACAAAGCTCATCTCTCTTGAAATGGCAGCACATGCTTATAGACAGCTTACAGGAGGTTCTGCAATGAGGCTGTAAGTTCAAGGCCATCCTTGACTACCTCTAAGATACTGCCTTAAAAATAAAGGTAAGTGAACAAATAGACAAAGAACTGCACATAAAGTAAGACAGCTGGAGTGTAAGGAGTGTGCTGACTCATTCTTTCTGTCAGCTTGAAACAAGCTACGGTCATCTGGGAAGAGAGAATCTCAGTTGAGAGAATGCTCTCATCAGATGGGCCTGTAGGCAAGCCTATGGATCACTTTGTTAATCAATGTTTGGTGTTGGAAGGCCCAGTTCACTGTGGCTCGTGGCCCCTTGGGCAATTGGTCCTAACATGTTGTAAGGGGGCTGCTTGTTCATTTCCCTGCTGCCCGGCATCTCAGCAGTTCAAAATAATCACACAGAAACTATATTAATTAAATCACTACTTGGCCCATTAGCTCTAACTTCTTATTCACCGAGTAAAGTTTTGGCATCAATCTCCAACCAGACTACGTTGCTTCCCCTAACTCTGCCTTCTCTCTCCCAGCATTCAGTTTAGTTTCCCTTACCTAGCTCTGTTCCCCTATAGCTCTGCTACAGGCCCAAAGCAGTTTTTTTTTTTATTAACCAATGATATTCACAACATACAGAGGGGAATCCCACATCACTAACAGGCATAAGAAAAATAGCCGCCAAGCATGAGCCTAAAGAGTATACCAGAAAGCATCATGGTCTGGACTTCAGTTTCTGCCTCCAGATTTCTACATTTGCCTTGCCCTCCCTCCTTCTAGAATCTATGGTTGGGATCTGTGTACCCTTTGCTTTCAAGCTGAGGTTTGTCAGTGGTCTTATCACAGCAAAACAAAACAAAAACCAGACAAACCCAAGGAGTAACTAACACACATCCTCACAATTATTACTTAGGTGACTGTGTTGTGACTATGCAAATTCTCTCTGAAATTCACCAGAAAAATTTAAGAAAAGACCATGACAGATACACACTCGCCATGTGATATATGACCTTGAAAAAAGTATTCAAAGAGTGTCACTCATGCACTGGGATGGTTCAAAGAGTGTTCCTAGAAGTATACATTTATTGGCAGAGTAGGGATTAGAATATGAAAAATTCAGTGTATAGCTGGGGTTTCTTGGGCAAGACTCCAGCGTGGGCTTCAGTGTGTGCCACCTGCTGTCCCTACAGGGAGCTCCAGCTCAAGGCACAGTCGATGAAGAGTAGGGGATTCTCAGTTTATGTTTGTGTGTTATACATTTTTCAGGATCAGGAATTGAGTCCAAAGCCTTGCATATGCCAGGTTATTGCTCCACCAGCTGAGCTGTACCACCAACCCCTTGAGCAGATGTTTATTGACTCAATAAACTAGCAGATAGGCACACCAGTAATTTTCCATACAGAAGGGTGAGAAGGCCGAAGACATGAAGACAGTTCAGGGAACTGGCCCATGTGGCAGTGAAGGAACCTGAGAGCATTCTGTCAGAGATGTGTGCTTGTGATTCTCTCTGTCTCTCTGTCTCTCTCTGTCTCTCTCTGTCTCTCTCTCTGTCTCAATGTGTGTGTTTTCTGTATAGTTTAAGTATAATAAATTCTAACCTTAAAGTGAAATTTAGATATCATATTCCAATTTGCAGCTCAACGCAATGTGGCAGAGTATCAACTCCCAGCAAGCAAGGGTTATAATGGAAGTTTTGGCACACATTCAAGTATGCTGCCTGAATACATCATAGGGTTTTAACTCTCTTCGTAGCTAGGCTCACATTCATGCTAAATTAGAACCATTCCCTGTAGCGATTTAGTCCAGCAATTATAAAAGATCCCTCCAGTTCCTCGTACTGATCTGATCTAGACTGTTCCCTACGAGTCAGAAAGCAATCATTGGATTTGCAGTGAGTTTCTGCAGAGCAGGCAGTGTTGACACAGGCAAAGCAAAGACTGCAGTGCTTACGCCGTCACTAGACCCTGTCACACAGTAAGGCGACAATCTGAAATACTGAGGTGATGAATGTAAGACATATGGAAAAATTATAAGCCTGATTTCATAGCGCACTGCCCTACAAATGTGTGTCTGTGTGTATTTACCCAATCAAATGGAAATAAGAATTGATGAAATATTGGAAAATCACTTGTTCACTTAAACATCTTTCTGGACCTAATAACAGCAATGCATTAGTGAATTGTAGCATGAATAGCCAAAAGGTATATGTGTGTGTGTGCGTACACGTGTATGCATGAGTATGTGCATGTGTATGTATGTGTTTGTGCTTTCTAAAAAATTTTTGAAAAACCTTAGCATTCTCAATTAAATGGAGCCACCTTTAAAATGCAGCTGATAAGAACTAATAGTCTTAAGGTTTTACCCAATTCTAAAGGGATTTATTGTTACCTCTTCTTATTTATTGTAGTCTATTGTAGTAAAATTGCACATAGAGTGACCCACATGGACAAGGGTGGGGGCATGTACAGATCCTTAAATCTATTTGCATACAGGCTAATTATCACTTACATTTCAGGCTATTTGTCAACACTGGTAAAATGTAAATATCAACATAAAAGCAAGGATAAAATAAGTGAAAATAATTTTTTGCTGTAATTTTAGCTGAAAGGAACAAAGTTATACAAACTGAATATTTCAGGAGATGAACTGGCATGCTCCACTGTTTC
>NC_022013.1:72156531-72173327 GCF_000317375.1 Microtus ochrogaster | reverse complement strand
CCACCACTGCTTAGCTTATTCCTGACTCTTAAACACCCCACAAGACTCTTCCATGATGCTTCTGTCAATTTGACTGTCCTTGAGAGTGTTCCTGATGAAGAAATAATGATTACATAGAAGGATCTGGAAGACTGGAACTATGATATGGAGAAGAATAACACACAGAGAGACGTTATCCAACACTTCAAGGTAAGTGAGAAGCAGATGTTAATGCATGCTCATTGAGCTTGGGAACTGCTTGTTTAAAACTAGAAGTTTAATTATCCTAAAATCTACAAGAACGTCCCTATCAGGTAGATTTGATGGCAAACCAAACCCTATATAGTACTTGCCTCAAAGTTGAACATAAGTTTTAAAGAAACAAATATGGCTGGCATGACTAAAAACTTTATCATTGTGAGCAGTAAAATCTCACTGTTTTAGACCTAAAGAGTGAAGGAGAGTTGTGAAGTTTATTAGTTTACAAACTTTTCAGATCCATAAAGAGACTGAAAGTTTTCAGTAGAAGATTCATCAACTCAATGTTTGGCCCAAATAACAAAACCAGAGTTAATGACTAATTACAAGTGTGTGCTCCTGAGTGTGCTCCCGAGAGGCTGTGGACACCAAGAGACCTGACTTGTGCCTTTTGGGTTTGAAGAAGCATAAAGTTCTAGAATGGGCAGACCATCAGAAGCAGAGCTTAATCTGTCAGTATGAAGTGAGTTGGCGTGCAGCTATCTTTCAGAAGTGCGGTCACCAGAGTGAGGGGGGCTATTGAGTCAGCTAATTCTAAGGGTGATAGAGTTGACAGTGCTCCAGTAGAAGAGGTTTAAAGCTAGTTCATAGTTTTCCTTCTTACAACGCCAGGATAGAGTCCTGTCTATATCGGATCCCATCAGGTCTATGATAGAGCACTTGCCAATGTAATCATTACTAAAGTTTGAGGAAGAGAATTAAACTGAGAGTACAAAAAATAAATTATAATAAAGAATAGTGTCTGTAAAAGAACTTGGGTATAAGTTCTAGCCAACAAGACTGACTAAAAGCAGTAACCAGAAGCCCACTCAGCTCTATTTGTTGGACAAGACACTATAAACATGGACTCAAATCAACCATAAACCCATGTACAGGCTTCCATGCTGTCTAATTTCCATCTTCAATAACTCCTAGAGAAGCATAAACAAGGAAGACTTGACCAGCAATAAGTCAGAATAAAGGATAAAGCCATCTCCTCTAAGTTTCCGAAGCTGGTCTACAGAGAACTCTTCTACCCTCCCCCAACCAAGTGACTACTGTCTAATGCCCAGCTCACCAGAGGCCATCAGCACCACTGAGCAGCAATGGCTGTGGCTTTCTTTATCTGGATGGGAGATTTTAATAGACTCATTCTATGCCTTTCACTGCTGTGTATTAGTTAATGGAAATAGTGTATCTGTAGTGTAGTGTATCTGATTCCAGTGACCCTGGAATGATTATCTGAGTAACTATAACTTAGAACCTGAATGCTCCTCACATCTCATATGCTAAAGCCTTGGTCTTTCACCTGTGACGCTTTGAGGAAATAGCAAAATTTGTCATCTTTATAAAAGGCAAAAGATTTGTACGATCTGAACAGAAACAAGAGTAAGGATTAAGAGATGTGGCCTTGTTAGAGGAGGTGTGTCACTGGCGATGGCCTTTGAAGTTTCAAACTCATAGCAACCTCAGTGCCTCCTCTCTCTGCCTGGTGGTTGTGTATCAAGATGTAAGCTCTCGGCTACTGCTCCAGAGCCATGCCTGCTGCCATGCTTCCTGCTATGATAGTCATGGAATCTAACCCTCTGAAACTGTAAGCACCAAATAAACTCTGCCATCTACAAGTTTCTTTGGTCGTGCTGTCTTATCACAGCAACAGAAAATTCACAAAGACATTGGTTTTGCTCTAACACAATATTTATGCCATAGGGTGCCTCCTTACCACAGTTACAAAGCAACAGAGAAGATCGGTGTGGGCTAAAACCTCTGAATCAATATAAGACATTCCTCTTTAGAAGCACATTGTCTCAGGTAGTTGAAAAAGTGGTGGAAATGTAAATTGGAAGGAAATTAGACATAGGGATATGATTATTAGATGAGGGATACAAAACTAGAATCAAGCCCCTGAGAGTAAGTGATAAAGACAAGATAAGCAAAGGTACTACTATAACTATAACACCTTGATACCTGTTTAGAATATCTCTGCTATTTGGAGATGAAAAAAATGCCATAGTGATTAAGAAGGAAGCTGGCTAAAAGTGCTTCACATTTTATATACAGGTCAGCTTTTCTCAGTCAATCTGTAAAGTGTGTATGGAGGATCAGCCTATAAAAGCAGCCCGCTGTGTGTGCCGTGTCAAGCCAGGCATCTTCAAGCTTGGCCCCTCATTTCAATTCTGTTCATGACTCTAGTCATATGGGAGAGCGTTGGTGAGACGGAGTATTAGCATCTCGGATCTGTGCACTTCGGCACATCTTTGGCTCTCAAACATGTGGCGTCAAGATGGATCCATGTGCATCCACTTTATAAATTTTGATCACAGCTCCAGATTCCTGAGAGCCAGATATTGCCTCTGCCCAGAGATGACTGATAGATCATCTCTATAAACAACAACAAAAATGTTTGCTTTGGGGAAATCATGTAAAAATAAAAACACAAATACACTTTTGCACTCCCAGAGGCAAAGTGGAAAATGAGCAGTCTCTGGGAATCAGTATGGCTAAGAACATGACGTAAGGAAGGATGGTACAGCCTGGTTTTGTGCTGCTCTCAGTGTGACAAAGGAGCAGAGGCAAGGAGAATAAAGCGAGGGGGGAGGAAGTCTGGGCCACTTATGCTGAAGGAATAGGCTTTGCTTGTTTTTAGGGGGGATTATGTTTGTTTTTTTGAGAAACATTGAGGTTTTAGGCTCATTAGGCAGAAGGAATATGGTCTGAGCTATGGGACTGGAACAAAAATTACATTGAGGTATAGTTGTTTTCATTTTTTTAATTTTATAATGATGAGAGGGGAGGTGTAGTGGTTTGTTTTCTTCAGTTACTAACAAGTAGGAAATTATAACTAAGTTCAAATAAACAAACCCATTGACGGTAGACATAATTGGTGAGCAAACCGAACAAAGCCCTCAGCAGGGGTCACACTCCAGAAGCCAGTTCCTAAGGATGGAGCATTATTATTTAGTGACCTCCACAGTGACATAGTTAGAGAGCGAGCGTGAAGATGCATTTACATCCTGTGCTTTGAAGGGAACTTGATCAGTAAGACACATAGAGAAGGTCCTAGCTAAGTTAAACATCCTGAAGGAGAGATCCAGGCAGGAACAGAACAATAGAGCTGATCTGGAGAAGTGGTGTGGGACACTTGTATTCTGTCAATTATGTTTTAAATGAATGCTAATTGGCTGGTAGCCAGGCAGGACAACTAGAAAGGAAGTAGAGGCAGGGCAATGAGAACAAGAGCATTCAGGGACGAAGGATGCTCTTCCTGCAGTCCTGCCCAGATCACAGAAGAAGCAGGATGTGACCTGCCCTGCTGAAAAAGGTATGGAGCGACGTGGCTGACATATACTAGAATAATGGGCTAATAGAAGTTATAAGAGCTAATACAAAGCCTGAGCTAATAGGCCAATCAGTTTACAACCTAATATATACTCTCTGTGTGATTTTCTTTGGGGCTTACTGGCTGTGGGAACTGGGCAGGACAGAAACCCCAGTGACCTGGGGAGAAATGCCAACTTTTACCACTGAAGTGACATGCTGTCTGAGATAGTGAGAATCCTCAGAGTCTCCAAGTGCTGACTGAATTCCGATGCCTGGACCTCCCTGCCCTTTGAATCACCACCGGGAGACACAGGTCTCAGAAAGTGCCAAAGGCTTTCTCAGGCAGGGATATGTAGACGACGATTCTCTAACCGATGCATACTTGGAAATTGGGGGGAAATGTCCCCAAGAGCCCACATTTTATCCTCACAACTGTACAACCATGAGAGTCTTTCCTTTGTCCTTTCTGTCCCTCTCCTCCCTTCCCTGTGTGCTTCCGGCTCTCTCTGTCCTCCTCACTCCCTCTGCTCTTCATTCCTTCCTTCCCACCTTGACATTTTGGTGAGTTAGCTCTTTAGAGAGAGGTCAATTTCTGTGCATTGAAAAGGCTTCAGAATTACAGAGTAGAAGGAGAAAGCAAGCTTCTTCTTTGAAAGCACCTAAACTCTCCGACTCTGACAGAGGCTGCAGAGTGCCCTTCACGCTGTGCAGTGCCAGCTCCAAGGAATGATGTCTGTTCTCCAATGCAGTTGATAAAGAAAACCAGCTCTACCCAGGTTTCCAGCGAGGGACACACCAGAGTTCAGTTTTCAGATTTGGATGCATGTGAACATATATTTAATGTCATTGAACTTTTAAGAAAGCAAGGAAACCTTTAGTATGTTCAGCAGGTTTGATGCGGAATGGCTTTGTAGTCAACGTTGAAGCACCTCTTCCTGTGCAAGTGGAAATGTGTGTTGGGTCTTGCTGTGTTGTGCATCTTCTCTGATAAGCTAGGCTGACCTGAACATTCTAACTTAATAGGAATAGAAGAGAGAATTTTCATCCTGGGATAGAATTAATTAATTTGATTAATATAAAGCTTGACCCATTTCAACTCCTTCTATAAAAACTAAACTATACCATAGATAGGGAGGAAAATAGAATATAGGGCCATGACTTCTGAATGTTGACGGGGGTGACCTTTGGGGAAGTTTGCCAGACCTCAAGTCATATTATATTTAATGATAAAATTAAAATAGTAGACAATGTTATCATACTCTGCATAGTCTTTGCCTCTCTGTCCTCTTCTGTTAAGCTAGCAACCCTGGCTATTCTTCTCCATGAAGGAGAATGGACTACCTGACTGGAAGGTACATCCATGCTCCGTGTTTCCCAGTTGAGTAGAACTCATTCACTCCAAGAAGCAGGCCTTGAGCAATGGGGAGGTAAACTGGAATCCTGAGTTCTGGGTCATCCAGGGGGCAGACTGTATGATGTGTCAAGCCAGCCCATATTGTCATGGTATTCTATCACCTCCAAGACACTAGACACTATCAATAAGCATCTCCTTCTAGTTTTGCCTGTGCTAAAGAATGAATGAGAAATGGATTCAAAACGAAGGAGGCTTTTCTTTACTCATAAAAGCAAAAAAGTATGATGCAAAGGCTTCTAAAAGAACATCTGTCAACTGAGAAAGTTCAAGATTTTGCCCATAAATAAATATGAAATTTATGGTGCAGGTTTAAGATCATGCCGGATGGCCCTCTATGCCTCCTGTACAATGCCAGGCACTGAGTGTTTCTCAAATCCAAAAGCAAGCGGGCTCTCCATCAGGGTCCAGCTCACACTGTAGTCAAGAGTTACCGGACCAAGAGCTGAGTGCGGCTGTTAGCCAGACCTGGGTTGTGCTTCTCCCAGTCTGCGTGCCTTCTGTGGTTTACTCTGCAACTGGCAACCAGCATCGCTGAGTGTAGCCATCTGGGTTCAAACATATGCAAACTTACAAAGGCTGGCAGGAGCCTCCGCACAGGGGAGGTACCGTGTTTATGCAAGAGCATGGCGTGATAGCCATCAGCAGCTGGCACGTGAGCTCTTTCTTAAGGCAAAAAAAAATGAAATGACCCATGTTAGGAGGCTTTGATTAAAGCCTCATGCCCTTGGCGCTGGTTTGAGTTTTAGAAGAAACCAACAAGAAATGCAGATGCTGTAGGTGAGTAGAGGAAAGAGGGGGTTAAAAAAAAAAAAAACCTCATGAAAACATGAAATCAGCTTTAGATATTTCTTTTTCGCCTAGAAAGAGTTATATAATGGGGGCCAATGATAGGCGTCTATAAAGAAAACACTATACCTTTCTTAATACACATCTAAGGTTTCATTGTTAAAGACTCAAAGTTTCCAAATCAGAGAAAACTATTACTTCATGGTTCCCAAGTTTCCAATCACTTAACATGTGAAACAGTGAAGCTCAGAGTCAAGTGCCCGGAGTGAAAACTGTTTGATGTTGGGAGGCCAGGCAAAGGCAGCAGGGCCTTGAGACTGTGTGCTGTTTAAAAAGACATCGCTCTGCAATAAAACTCCGAGTCTCCGTGCTCTTGGTGACAAGGTTTGCTTCATGGACTGCAGAGTGAGGATCTGTTCGCCACACCTGGCTGCTTGGGACGGGTGGCAGTTTGCAGAATCGGAATAAACACCCCACTTCTGGCCTGGAAGCCGACTGAAGCATGTTCATTTTCTTTACACTCAAAACATATGTTCTCTGGAAAGAAGATAACAACTTCCAAAGGAGGCCAAGGGTTATGAACATTGAGATATTTATTGTCAAAGTGGCTGAACGGGACTTCAGCTTCCAGAGTAGCCATTTCAGTTGCTGTCAGGGCGATTGAGATGCCCAGGGAATGCCCTCAGCAGGAATGTTTTATTACTCTGTGTGTTCTAGGGCGTGAGGCTGGGATAAAAATGAACGGCTAACTCATCAATGAAGAACAGGGCAGTGATTAAAACCCAGCACACAGCCCTTCCCAAATGGTTTTAGGTGATCACCGCGGCATCTGCAGGTGTGAAAAATAAGCACCATGGATGTGAGCCTCATCTGGAAACCATCATGCCAGCCTGTCTTAACACGAGACACAGAAATCCACAGAGAAAAGATGTGCATATGTGACTTCTTTGAATGAGTAGCTCAGGGGCTGGAGAGACAGCTCAGTAGTTAAAGCACATTCTACTCTTGCAGCAGACCCTGGACCAGTTCTAAGCATCCATATTAGCTTCAGGAGGATCTAATGTCTCTGCACTCACACACACATACACGTACATACACACATTCATACAGACACATATATGCATACACATATATGCATACACATATCCACATGCCACACAAGTATACATATATGCATACATACACATACATGCATACACACATACATATGTGTATGCATATGCATATACCACACACATCACACATATGTACACATACATATACATATTCACACACATGTGCATATAAAAACATACACACACATACACACACAGGATACACATATACACACCTAATCAAAAAAGCAGCCCAGAGTATGCCACAGCTGACTCTCATTATTCCATCATGCTTTATATAAGTAATCTGTTGGGAACCTCTTTCTCCCCTCTTGGTCTGCGGGCATGCATAAAGACATGTATCCATTTCAGTGGCTGTGGATTTCATTCCATCGCTATCTCATGGTGAGACCATCCCACATCTAAAAACGCGCAGTCCCCATGCCTATGCTCCATCTAGGCTTCTCCATCCCGCTCCCTGGCCCCGCTAGCATGAGGTTATCTCTTCCTGTCATCATCTTCCTTCTTTAAAAATAAACCATTCGAGGCGGTAGAAGCTCAGCAGAGCACAGTGCTTGCTGCCCTTCCAGAGGACTGAAGTTCAATTCTCCGCACACATATGGGTGGAGCTCACAATAACCTATAACTCCAACTTCAGCAAATTCAAAACTCCTATATGGTGTGTCCTCAGGCACCTGTACACAGCTGTACACACACAGACACACAAACACACAGACACACACACACACAAAGAGAGAGAGAGAGAGAGAGAGAGAGATAAAGATAAAACAAATGTTTTAAAATTATAATAATATAAACCTTATGTGCAAACACATATGCATGTACACGTGCTCATGATATATGGCATATTTTCTCTGATATTTCCCATTTCCTTTCTTACACTCTATGGTACCTTTTAAGGAAAGTAAGCTTTTACATTTTAATACAAGTTTATTATGGGTTTTCCTTTCTTTTGTATAATACCAACTAGGTTTCAGGAACATGTTTCTTTCTCTGAAGGTACAAACTTTCAAAAACCTTTGATGATAAACTGAATAAGGCATATTAGATCTTGTCAACTGAAAAATAAAGATATTCTTTTATGTTTACATCTCAAACTTAACTGTATTACTTTTCTATTTAGATTTGCACTCTATCTAAAATTGATTCTGTATGAAATGTTATAATAGTCAAGTAGGTTTGTTTGTTTAAGCAATTGGTCCTTAACTGGTGGCCATACTTTATGAGAAAGTAGAACTTTGTGGACATGGGGCCAAATGGCAGATAGGGGTGGAACTTGGTGGCTACAGGTTAGGTCTGTTTTGGCCCAGGGCCTTCTGCTTCTTGGCTCACCTTGTGTCATAAACTGAACCTCCAGCTTCTGTTGCCACAGACAGAGCTTCAGCCACTGTCCGTCCCCTTCTGTGCTTTAATGGGCCACACCCTGTCAGTAAATTATTCGCTTGCTCTGCAGAATACTTACAAGGCACCTCAGAATTCTAGTAGTTTGGTCATAAATCATTTGGGTTCATTTTCCCTGGAGCCAAAATTTCATTTTGATTTTCTTCTTCTCCAGTTTCTTAACGTCTTGCTCCAGATAGGACCTCAAGCACATCGCTGAAGAGCAACGGCAGGAGTGAAGTAGTCTTCTCCATCCACAACATCAAAGGGAAATCTTGTAATAAATCACCCTCAAACACGATCGAGATGTTTGTAGATCCTACACTAGAAAAAGGGAGCTTCTTGCACTCCTAGAATCTAAGTGTGTTTCTCATAAATGAATGTTGAATCAAAAGCTTATCAAATTGCAGTTCTGTAAAGATATCACCATTCAGACAGAAAGACCACATGGTTTTGCTCCTCTTTCCTTTCAATGTCATAACATTGTTAAAGACGCAGCCCGGTTTAGTCCTGATATACCATTGCCGTCATCATGGTTGGACTCCCTTTGCTGACTTTTACAGAATTTCTTATCTGTTTCGTAAGATAAACACGCCTGTCATTTTCCTTACTTAACACCTTCCCATGGCGGCTTCCTCTCAAATCTTCACTGTCAGAATGAGTTAGGAAGTGTCCCTTCATGAATCCGCTGGAAAAGTGTCTTCGAACCTTTCTTTAAAGGTTGAGGAGAAAGCGTGAGTAGAAACACCTGCCCTTGGGCTCCTTCCCCAGGAGAATACTGCCTAGCTGCCTAAAGCCATGAGCACAGCTATTTGGAGTTTTTGCGTATTTGCAAGTTAATGTCAGAACGGTGTGTTTTCCCAAACTATTTGCATTTATCTAAAAGTTCAGATTTATTTACATATAATTGTTTATAATTTTCTCATGTTTTAAATGTGTGTACAAAATTTAAGAACAAAGACCCTTTCCAGAAATGTACTTTGAGGTGTTTGCTTAGTTGTTTGGTTGTTTGAATTTTTGCTGCTTTTTATTTTTGGTATGAACTAGACCCTTACTCTGAAATCTGGTCCATTCTGGGACTTTATATGAAGTCCAAGGTGTTTCATGCTTCAGATCTTCCTATTTCAGCTTCCTGAGTGCTGCTGTGTCAGGTGTGAGTCCCCATAGCCCAGTGCTGGTGTGTCAGGTATGAGTCCCCATAGACGAGAGCTGGTGTGGCAGGAAACTCCAGATTCAGGGGATATGATGCTGTCTTCTGCCCTCGGTGGGCTCTGTACTAGAGGCACACATATACATATCAATAAAAATAAATAAATATTTAAGAAAGGAAATAAAAAAATAATTTAGTATTGGGGATTTAACAAATTGGCTTATTTTTTAGCTATGGAAAGAGTATTTGTGCATGGAGTCTAAGCAGGAGAATAGCCATGAGTTTAGGGACAGCAGGAGACACATATTGAATTCAAAGACAACTTGAAATCATAAGACTCTGATTCATAGAGACAAACAAATGGGGTGAAAAGGAATAAGTAGGAAGAGAAAGACATTTATGAATTTAAAACTGAAATCACTCAACATGTTTCAAAATGATACAATTTAAAGAGTTACTTATTATATGTGTGTGTGTTTGCCTATGTGTATGTGTACCATGTGTGTACCTGGTGCCTGTTGTTAGATCCCTCGGAACTGGAGTTACAGATGGTGTAGGAGGCCATGTACTGGGACCCTATCAGGCATCCTCCACAAAGCAGCAAGAGCTCTCAACCGCTGAGCCATCTCTCAAGCACCTCAAAATTGTATTCTTTTTTAAAAAGTAAAACCCACACTTAGTCATATCATTGAAAAGAATTTCTGAACTCAGGAACATTTTTTTTTCTAGATTACCAGACCAAAGGATTTACCACCTATCAAAAGTTCAAAGGATGTCCTTTCATGCCACCTTGACAGCTGCACTCAAAGAAACACATTAAAAAGGACAGAAAAAATGCAGAGAAATGAGGGGCTCATGGGACCTGTGTGCATTGTTGCTGGGGTATAAAATTCAAACATAGAGCAACCACATAACTCAGCAATTCCAAACGTATATATCCACTAAAGAGACACAAAACTGTGCACATGAAGAACAACCACCACCTCCATCATGCTAGATATACAGTGAGAAAAGCCTACATGTCAGCAGATGAAATAGAACCTAGCCACACAATGAAACAAGACTGAAAATAAAAACAGCACTGTCTTAATGTCCTTAATTCCTAAAGCAAGAATTGTAAAAGAGACTGCACAAAGGAATGCAATGTTTTACGACTCCCTTACTATACTGTGTTGTAAATAGGAAACTCTATAAAGAAAATTGATTGATGGTTGCCTAGAGATGGGAGGGTGGTAGAAGGAAGCAACATAACTGCAAATGAACACAGAATCTTGTGTAGTGTTGGAAATGTCCGAAAACTGTTTGCTGTGATAGACCCACAAGTCTATTAAAAGATACTAGGGAAATACAAAAAGAAACACAGAATGGCAATTCAGGGTCTGTAGAAATGGCTCACTGGTTAAGAGCAATTGCTATTCTTCCAGAGACCTGGAGTTCAGTTCCCAGCACCCATGTTGGACAGCTCGCAACGGCCTGGTAACTACAGCTCCAGGTGATTTGGTGCCCTCTTCTGGACTCGGAGGATACCTGCACTCACAAATGAATATGCTCTCATACCTGTGTACACACATAAAGGTAACTGAAAATAAAAACATCTTTAAAAGATTGTTAATCTTATTGTAACAGATCTTAGTGTAGAAGGGAGGGTACAAGAGGTCTAAGGATCATGATACAATGAATCTCACAGTGACAGTCATAACATAAGCGAAAAACAGCTCTGCAATGAAATAACTAAAGCTGAAAAACTTTAATTGTAAGATAATTTATTCAAAGGAAACGTGCATGTTTTTCCTCAGACGGACTCCCAGTAATGACATAGAAGGATAGAATAATATGAGAAAGAACTTCATTTATTGCACCCAGGGTCACAGAAAGAGCTCATGTTCTGATGAAGCATGCATGACTATGAAATCCTTCATGTTCTTGTCCATAATGATATCCACTTGAAAAGAACAAAAGGCCACATGAAGTCACAATCACAGAAAATTAACTGGAAAGCCAGTCACTTCTTTCTGAAGTGGTTAAGAATTTGAGACATAAGTATTTGGAAGTTAAGGGGCCTGCCCTTTAAGGATAAATAGATCACAAAGAAAACATCATAAATGACTATAAACCACTTGGAGAGAAATGTAAAGAAGAAGAATTTACATCAGAATTCACAGGCCCTGGTGATAACTATACTCATAGGAAAAGCAGTGACTTTACAGTCTTCAGTTTTAGAGAACTTGAAAAGTAATGAAACGGATTGCCATCAACTTACCATCGCCTGATAACTACCATTCAAATTAATGAAGTTTTTGTGTATACGTTTTTATGAATGTTCACATGTGTGGGGTGTGGGAGTGTGCATGTTTGTGTTGAGTGTCTTTTTTGATTAATTCCTTTTTTTTTTTATTTTTTGAGACAGGGTTTCTCACCAAACCCGAAGTTTGTGGATTCAGTTAGGCTGCCTAATCAATGAACTCAGGGAATCTCTCTGTCTCCCTCCCCTACTCCTGCACCCCTGGTTTGGCGATTTTAGAGATATACCACCACAAGCTTTGACATGAGTTCTGCAGATTCAAAAATTCAGTTCTTTGTGCCCAAACAGCATGCACTTTACCGACTAAATCTTTAAATCACTGCAATACAATATCTCCAGTCAGAATCTGCTTACCAGAACTCTATATCCAGGACTGTATCACACATTTCTGATGAAAACATAACTCTGTTTTAATAGCTTAAGTTTTATTATTACTGGTGATGTCAGAAAAGAAAGACAAATTGGATTTTCAAAGCATCAGTTGGTTAGGCAGCATAATTCAGTTACATCATCTCTTTATTTTTTCTTTTCTGAGGGAGAAGCCTAGCCAATAGACTTTATGGACAGTTGAAAAAGCATTTCTCCTCCACAGTCCTTTGTGAACAGCTAGATGGAGTCTTGGTAGGTTTTCTATTTATTTTTCTCTCGATTTGTACAGCAGGACTTACATACGGCTACCTACTTGGGCAGTGTAACTCAAAGGCAATCTTTTTTACTGAATATCTTCACACCTGCGGGTTCGCGGATGGGACCAAGGCTGGTTCCACTATCCTTGCATCTGCATCATGGTGTCTAGTAGAGATGAATGTTCAGCTGAGCCAGGGCGGTCAGGAGTCGTGTGTGTGGGATGCTGGAGGAACCTGGGCTGGGCCATGCTCTTTCCTCCTCTTTAGTTTTTAAGAGGTCAGCATGTGAGCCACTTGAATGCCTCCCACTGTTCCCTACCTTTTACAATGCCAGTGTGAGATGCAGTGGGAGCAGGTTTATGGTGCATGCCATTCAATTTAGACTCTACTAGAGCAAATGATTGCAATGATTGGGAGGAAAAAACTGGAAAATAAGTCCCTGATGTAAAACTGGTCACAAAGCCAAAACAGTAGTGCCAATTATGATTTCAGCAGTGCACCAATGTTATTTTGACAACAGTCTTTTCAAACATATAGAGTATATTGTTACTGAGGGTGAGCATATTAAACCATATATTTTCCTCGGGCAGCCAATTGTCTTTGCACTTGAAGCTAATATTTGGAGTTTCCATTTGTTTTTGTTTCGTTCATAGTTTTGTGTTCTTACTTGAGAAGAAGCACTGGCAGGAAACTAGGGTGAAGCCAAAGGATGTCTGGAGGGTTGTCCCAGCATGGGTGTAGCCCTGGGCTATACAGAGAACTTTCCCTAGTGTTCTGCCTATTGTTTTTTTTTCCTTGATCACATGGTTTAGAAGCAGCAGGTTATTATATGTGGTAAGCCAAACACTCAAACAAAGGCTTATTACATTTATGTTAAAGTTAGGAATTCAGGCCCTATAAAAGATGTGACATAAGCTGTGTGTTACTAGCTCCTTTGTCAAGGAGCTCTTGAGAAGATGAATCATAGGCAAATAAATATTAAATCATGACTCACGGGCTGCGCAATGCCACCTTATATAATGGCAAAAGTGTGAAGATTTTTGAGGGTAAATGGAATCCCCAACAGTTAGGATACAGTTGGGGGATACGTGGACGAAAACTGGGGGGCCCAGCTTCTTATGCTGATTGTGTGCAGGTTCGTGAAGAAGGCAGAGATGAACTTCGTCAACGCTGGCAAACACTGAGCTGACTATTATCTGAAGCAAACACCACTCTTACAGGAAACCCCATTTTTATATCACTGTTTCCTGGGAACAGTCACCATTCCTGGCGTTTCTTCTGAGCGCAGAGCACAAATCCCCTTTTTATGTTTCATAAGCTCCCAGACTGGGTTCTCCTGAATGCCCATGGCAAGAACATAAAGTAGTTTCCAAAGGACCACTCGTTAACCCCCTGTCCCCACAGAACAGACCACAGAGATAGTAACATCGAATATATGGCCAAAGGCAGTCACAACAATAAAACAGCCTGAACCAACCTCTATCTACTCCCAACTATGGCGATTATGGTTCTTGCCAAGATGAGTTCATGCCCTAGTGAGTTCAGCCTTGGACAAACCAAGAAAGTTCCAAAGATTCCTATTTGTTAGTGGAAACTGTACCCAGAGAAACTAGGTAGGAGGTTTCTCTAAGGCTTGGTGTCACCTCTCTCTTGTTTTATTCGTTGATCATTGCTCTAAAGGCCCCGATAGCACCGTTCCTTCATTCAGTTACTCTTTACTCAGTACTTGGCTGCCATTGTCCAGACAAGGAAGTAGAGAATAAACTGTAATACTTAATTCACTGAGACCACACAGATAATAAACTATATAAAATATAGTTGATTCAACATCATACTGATTGTGCCATTCAGAGGTTCTGTTACAACTCTGCATTAGGCAATGAAAATTGTTGCTTTCGCACAGAAGGAGGCTCCACATTCTTTACTCACTTATCCATCTCATCCAATAATGCATCAGCCAAATATTTAGGAAGCCTACAGCCTACCCTGTGTAAACTACTGTGCTTGGGGCAGAGGGCTCTGTGGGATTCACATCTTGATACCCAAGGTGCTGCTAGACTCATGAACAGTACGTTGGGTTCACTTGCCAGTGAAGCCTTTATTTACCCACGGCCTCATTTCTTCCATTGCAATGAAAACCTTTGGATGATTGTCCTGACCAAGTGCTCACATCTGTGGCAAGCCACACAAGGCCACCTCTTTCCAAAGGCTTGTTGGGAGGAAAAGATGCTGTGTGCCTGGGTTTCTGAAGGGGATGAGTGAGCAGCGACTGTCCTAGAGGAGAGAGCATTAAAACCTGGAGAGCATAGGAACCAAGAATAAGTAAGAAATTTCTTATTTCCTGGAAATGAAAATAGAGAAAAGGAGATGGTGCCAGAGAGCACTGGATTACAGGAGGTGGGGGGGGGGGTGAGGGGCAATACCTGTACTGAGGAGCACTGGATTGCAGGGAGTGGGATGTGAGGGGCAATATCTGTACTGAGAGCACTGGATAGCAGGGAGTGTGGGGGTGGGGGTGATACCTGGGCTGAGCTAACTGATTTTATTTATATGGTATGTATTTTAGACTTGTTTTTATTGCCACTGAATAAGAAACTGCTTTAGATTAGCAAAACATGGGCTGGAGGCCTGCCAGGAAAAAAAAAAAAGGTCTTATATAGTGACTAATTCTTTTGAAATGATCCAGCTCCCAGACTTCCCAGGTAGTGGAAAGAGTGCGCTCATGCACAGTCTAACAGAATAGTAGCCACCTCAGTGATTTCTTCAGGAGGGCTAAAACATAGAGATCAAATTTATAATTACTGTACTTCTATAAGGACATTTTAGTGGCCACACGTGGATCACTGACTTGTGGACATGGCACGGCCAGTGCCCTCTTGAGCGCTCAGCATAGGACTTGCGCAGATTATTGCTCTGAGAAAAGAGAGGGGCACACAAGGGCTCCCACTCCTTAAGGATATCTAGCTGCGATTCTCAGCCTGTGGGTCGCGACCCCTTTGGCGAATCTTTATCTTCAAAATATTTTACATTACGATTTGTAAGAGTAGCAAAGTCACAGTGATAAAGTAGCAAAGAAAATAATTTCACATGCAGGGTCACCATACCATAAGGAACTGTATAGTAAAGGGGCACATCATTAGAAAGGTTGAGAAGCCCTGCTAAACCATAGGCAGTTAATAGCTACTGGGAGGGAGAGAGACATGTCCTTCTGTGTTGCGGCTGTGTAAGTTGCCTCTGCCCCTGTAAGTAACCCTTACCCACCTACCTTACCTCCAGTAAGTAACCCTTACCCATATAAGCAGCCCTAATTGAATCCATTGGTTCATCACATCGAATATGAGTGGAATAATTCCTTCCATCTGTCATTGTGCCCTCTCTGAACCAAAGAGATGTTTGTTCAAGACTCTTCAACAATAGTTCACACAGCACCCCATTTAAAATTGTTCCTAGTGTTTTAGAACCAAGTCAAATTATCTGTACTAACTTAATGGCATACTTACTTTGTTTTATAAATATCTCAGCCTAATGGATGGTTGGAACGCATCTTGTCTCCTCCATTCAAATTTTTACTCCTAGATATTTAAACTGATAAACTGAATTTTTACTCTTTATAAGCCATATTGACTATAAACATATCATAAATTATAAGTATTATCTTGTGCCATGAATAAGCAGAAAATCTCAGATAGTGATGGTAACATCTTAAAAATAAATACACTCTTGCTGGATTTTTTTTTTACTCAAGAATGAAGAAAAATATGAATACAGTCAGATATCATAGGATATACATGAGGGCTTGTTTGATTTGCTGTTATACTGCACTGGGCTATTGTTCTTGTTTAAGAGTTTAAATCTGATAGAATGCCAGATAGGTCTGAATCTTAAACTATGATATTTTCAGTAGAATGTGGAGCAGAAAGGCTTGCTTAAGACTACCTTGAAATTGTAGGGAGAATCCAGCTGAAGAAGCATCCACTCAATAATAAAGCATACACTTGCCCCAGTTACGCGTGTCAAACCATCCTGTGAAAAAGAACAACAGGAGCCAGGCAGTGGCGGCACAAGCCTTTAATCCCAGCACTGGAGAGGCAGAGGCAGGTGGATCTCTGTGAGTTCAAGGCCAGTCCGGTCTACAGAGTAAGTTCCAGGACAAGCTCCAAAGCTACAGAGAAACCCTGTCTCGAAAAAGAGAATTGTCAAGTTTACCTTCTGTTCACCCTGGGCAGCAAAGCGACAGTTCTTGGCAAGTGACCACCCAAGGCTGCCCTGAGAAAAGCAGCAACTTAGCAGGCTAGTGAGTCTGAACAGGGGTGGGGCAAGGGCAGTGAGATGTAAAATGTGCTTGTTGCACAAACATGCCAACCTGAGTTGGATCCTTGGAACCCACTTAAAGTAGGAGAGAACCGACTCCCAAAGGTTGTCCATAGGCTTCCACACATACACCATGGCACAAGTACACAGGAACAGTATCTCTGTCTCTGTCTCT
>NC_022013.1:72132848-72156071 GCF_000317375.1 Microtus ochrogaster | reverse complement strand
TTTTTTTTTTATAAAATAGAACAAGGTACTAAAAAGAAATGTATCTGGACATGAACTCTCAGAAGAAAAAAATTAGAAGACAGCTATCACACTATCTATAACATTCAGCGTTGACTAAGAACTCATTCTGTGTGTTGAAAAACACAAGTGTGTGGCCCAGACTCCCAGAGCAAAAGTATCCAGGGGCTAGCAGCAGTTGGATTTCACAGAACTATCAAAGCCGCTACTGTTCACATAGACAAGGATTGCCTTAAAGAACAGAGCAGGGGATGGCGCGGCCTCGGTGTATAAGGAATACCAAGACAGATATGAAATCTCTGTAAAAAACTGCATGGACTTTCTGACATCCAATACCACATGCTAGGATCATTTACCACAGTTTCTCTCCACATGAGCTCACTTTGGGTAACTGCAAAGTTGAGTAATTTCCAGAGAAAGTAAACATATATAAAGTCCTTAACGGGAGGCTGAACTTACTTGATACAACTCATATAAAACAGTGGTTTAGATCCACATAAGATCTTCCTTGTATCTCTCCTATGATGTCATGGGGGCTGCCAGCTCACTCTTTTTGATGGTAGCCCTTTTCAATGCATCTCATTTAGAATGGCAACTCTCCTTGTGATTTCATGTTCCCCCCACCAAATCTGAGTAAATAAATAACAGTGTGTTGACTTGGATTTAACTGTGTTTTTCTTAGGCACCTGATGACGATAGTCCAGGATGATTCAGTTGACTGGTGTGACAGAATGAAATGACTAATGGCTGGGACGCTTAGTTCTGAGCTGACAAGCCTGCTGCCTGTATCTGAGCCCTTGCTTTGAGCCCATGGTGTTCACTGTGCCTATTGGAGGCTCTGTCTTTTCATACAGAAATGCCCTAGAAGCAGGGGTGATTCGCTTTTCTTCGAGTGGGTTCTCTGTGTGTTTTGGATGTAGTTTCTCTGAGTGTGAAACTTAGATGTACATTTGGAGCCGAATCTTGAAAAGAGACAGGATTTTTAACAAAATGTTGTGAACTGGGATGGGAGAGTCCATTCTATCACTCGGCAAACACCACACCCCAATTCACAAAAGAAGGGGTGCAGAGCTCGTGTAGGGGCAAGCAGCCTGTGATATCCTCAGAAATGACAGGAGAGAAGAGCCAGAGGAGACCCAATAATAATGAAGTACAAAACCTGACTTTTCTCGTTTACCTGGAAAACCTGAAGCATGAAAACTCAGCCCAGAGGCATGGGATATGGAGCAATTGTTCTAGAGTTCGGTTCCTCTGATGACTTTTTCTGACTTCTGTGGGCACCACACACACATCACACATTCTCTCTCTCTCTCTCTCTCTCTCTCTCTCTCTCTCTCTCTCTCTCTCTCTCTCTCTCTCTCTCTCTCTTAGCTAATATACAAAAATAATCCTAATGTAATTTTTGAAATATTTATGATATAGAATGTTTATATTAAGGTATTATGGGTAGCCCTCCCTTCCTTGTCTGTTCTTGGTCTCTGAAACCCAGTCATTTTCTCTTTAGTTTGCCTCTCAGCTCAGGGCATTCATCGTGGAGCTGCTCCCTCCTGAAGAAACAACACAGTAACAGAACTTGCCATTGTGTCTCCTACTATTTTGGTGACAATTTTCTGTGACAGAGAAAGAGTTGCTAATTCATTGCTGTGGGAGATGAAGGCCTTGCAGCCACATCTGGTAAATTACTGCCTTCCTGATCCTGGAGGTAGTGGCAGTACTCGGCATTGTTTGGAATTAAGAAGAAAAAAAAAACAGCAAAGGAAATTGATTTTTTCATTTTCTGCAGACTCTTAAAAAATAAAGATCTACAGACCAAGTGTGTTTCCCTTATGAAAGCCCCCATTGTCCAAGGCTTTGAGTCAAGTCAGCCAAAGGATAAATTAAGCAAAACCCTTTCTAGTGACTTGATGGGAACCCAGAGAGGTCACTATAGTTCAATAGTGTGGTTTAGCTTTCTTGGCCCTGGGGTGGGGCTGTGTTTAATGTTCAAAGATATATAACGATACGATAGTTATCTTTTAGGTCTTCTGGAGAAATGAGAAGTAGGACCGAGTCTGCCTTGAGTGGGTATCATATTGCACATTGGAGGAGAAATTCAGCATGACACCCAGACAGATCGTTTTGCTTAAGGACTATGGGCAAGGCCATGCCCCGAAGCACACATGTGAGGTACAACAACCTTCACTTAGAAAGGTTGAAAGGTCTGTAAATTCGTGGTTTGTGTTCATGGTAGGATTGCTGGTGAATAACTGTTATCAATCAATACCATGGTACACTGCATCTGGATGTGTGTGGCATCACAGTGGTGCCCTCCTTTATTTTCTAGTTCATAAACCAAGATAAACCTAGATGAATAAACAGGAAGATTGGAGAATTTTTGACAGTGGCAATAAGAGGTATGGCCAGAATAAACCCACTGATGCTTAGAAAAAAGGATACCCCTGGCCCCAGCAGAGCAGCTATCCATGGTCATAACAAAAGGCACAGGTCACTAACCATGCATTATCCTCAGGTGGAGCTGTCAACGTTTTACAGGAGGTCTTGTTTCTTTTCTTTGGTGACTTTGTTCAGGGTGTTGAGATGTGTCTATTTGTTGTTCACGGTAACAGGTTCTTGCGGATGTTGATGCTGTGGGACAATGGTCTTGTGACATGTAAAGATTTGTCTCTTGTACTGATTTAATAAAACACTGATTGGCCAGTAGCCAGGCAGGAAGTATAGATGGGAGAACAGAACAGGAGAATTCTGGGAAGAGGAAATGCTACAGTCATCACCCAGATACAGAGGTCACAAGGTGAGAATGCCTCACTGATAAAAGGTACCAAGTCCCGTGGCTAATGCAGACAAGAATTATGGGTTGAGATGTAAGAGTTAATTAATAAGAAGCCTAAGCTAATAAGCCTACCAGTTTATGATTAATGTAGACCTCAGTGTGTTTCATTAGGACTGAACAGCTGTGGGACTCAGCAGGACAGAAACCTCTGTCAACATGTTGAATCCTTGATGAAGGATGAAAATGAACCTGATGCTGAGAATATCCAATGACTTTTGTG
Source organism: Microtus ochrogaster (assembly GCF_000317375.1). Lineage (NCBI taxonomy): Eukaryota > Metazoa > Chordata > Mammalia > Rodentia > Cricetidae > Microtus > Microtus ochrogaster. The sequence goes on along the minus strand of NC_022013.1, from coordinate 72,153,003 downwards.
AGTAAGTCTGTTACTGTTCACTGTGGGTGAGGAGTAGCTAAAGGAAACCGAATGTGCTAAAACAGGGAGAGAGATCCTGTGGATTTTGAAACCATTCTCCTTAGCTTACTCTGGGACTTGTTCCACACAGATGGACAAAGGCATAGTGAGGTGACAAACATCACTATGTGGACAGTTACAATCACAGTGTGGAGGTGCAGAGAAGCCTACAGCTGAAAAGTTTAAGGGCAGAGTCTCTCTGAAGCCTCCCACACTGCCTGTATCTGACACTATTCTTTATTTGGTTTGCCTCCTACTCATTACTATAGTTTACCAGTTACCCATGTGTTAGAAGCTTGGTCTCTAGCATGGTGCTAATAGATGATAATGGAATATTAAGAAAGTGGAGCATAGTAGGAGTTTCTTAGCATTCCGAGCATGAAGGCTATTGTTGTGGAATATTATTTTGAGATGTGCTACATTTGTTTATGCTGTGCAACATTTGTTTTAAAGATGCAAAGATGTGCTGCATTCTTTTATGTTGCATTAGTTTAACTCTGCGAAGCTGTGTTACTTTGCCTGCCTTACACACCTAATTGGTCTAATAAAGAATGGAACAGTCAATAGCAAGGCAGGAGAAAGGATAGGCAGTGTTGGCAGGCAGAGAGAATAAATAGGAGGAGAAATCTAAGAAAAGAAAGATAAAGGAACAAGAACAGAGGGAGAGGAGGACATCAGGGGCAGCCACCTAGCTACACAACCAGCCATAGAAAAAGACATAAAGAAAGGCATATAGAATAGGGAAAGGAAAAATTCCAGAAGCAAAAGGTAGACAGGAAAATTTAAGTTAGAAGAGCTGGCTGGAAACAAGCCAAGCTAAGGCCAGGCATTTATAAGAAAGAGTAAGCCTACATGTGCGTATTTATTTGGGATTTGGCCCCCAAAAGAGCAAAGAGTAAACAACCACCAACAGGTTATAAGAACATGGTTCCTTCCGTTCACAGATTTCTAGACAATGATGTGAGAGCTTTTATAGTGACCACTGCAACATACTCGCTTGTTACCGGCCTCATAACAGTCGTGGACTGGACCTTCCTAAACTGTCAGCCAAAATAAATGTTTCGCCTTTGTAACTTGATTAGTCCTAGGTGTTTGTCTGACACATTACATAAAGGACACACTCTTAGGTCTGCTACCCTGAAGTCATTTCACAAATTGGACATATTTTCTCTGATACCCTCATGTCTTAAAACCAGAAAAGTTACTTTGTGATCTCATTTTAATGTCCAAGTCATTTGAACAGTTGTTTATATCCCTGACCTATATCCAAACCCACAGAAATCTTCAGACTCCAAATAATATTTCCAGTTCTGTTGTTTTTAAGGAACTAGGTAATTTTTGTTGTCAAGTCTCATAGAAAATGTGGGACTATAGAAAAACATAAGCTACGTAACATGATACATGGTCTTCCAAGGCCAGGTCTACAATAATTTTCAGGTTATTTTACATGTATGATGGTGTCTAACCATTGCATTGACCTTATGGCCTCAGCAAGCATGAAGGGCTATGTGTGTTCACCTTCTTTTCCAGAAGTTAGGCGATACGTGGGATGATATCATTGTACCCGGACAATTTTCTGAACAGTGGGGGAAGGGCATATGGCTAGAAGCAGGTAGCTCCTTACAGAAAGAGGAGCACGTGGTAAGTTCTAATACTCCAGGAAAATACATGTTGCTACATTTAACCTGTTCCTGTGCAAAGGGGGAGAATGGAATGAGGCTCACAGGGAGGTAAGTGTCAGACATGATTCCCAGATGAACTGAGATACAAAGATTTCTTCCAGTCAGGGCTTGACCTCAGGATGGTGTTGCTTTGGCTTGTGACTTTAAGAACACTAGGTGAAGAAACGCCACTGTGTGCCTGCCTTTTGGCATGGGAGGCATATGACTTTATTGAATCATCTGAAGTATGGCTTGTAGGACTATCCTGACGAGTACAGAGACCTGGTGTACTCATTTATTATAACAATGAGATCACGGGAAGACCCATAAAACTGGAGCTTGCTATCCAAGAGCAGATCAAGTTTGTTATCCACTGGTTCCAAGTTTGTTTAACAAGCCAGTTTTGACAAGTTGAGTTTCTTTATAAGATGTTTGTTTAATTGTAGCAGAGCTGTCCTGTCGTAAAAGTGTTTTCCACTGTGTCGACAGCACTGGGCCACAGGCTTTTGCTCGCAAGATTTGTACATCCTTCAGATGAAGACATTCTGAATCCAGTTTTTGTTTGGAGTCGATGACAAGATTCCTAAGTTGCCATCGCCATGTCTAAAACTCAGGAAAGGAATGGGAAACAGAGGAGAAGTTGCAGATAGGCCAGCACCTTCCGGAGGGAGCAAGATCACTAAAAATCTGCTTACAAATACACCAAACATCCTGCAGTCCTTCCTGAAGCAGGTGGCAGGTTCGTACTTTGCAGACAGCTCATTCTCAGTGGAAGTCCCCATGTTAAGCTTATAGATGAACGGCGTTCTCATCGCCCCCTACTTCTGTTTGAAGCACGCAGGCTTTACATCTCTTCAGAGTTTAGTCCAAATCCTTCCGGTACCTTCACAGTGCTTTCCCAGCTCTCACGTCCGTGTGCGAACACAAAGGTAAGACCTATTACGTAAGGCTTCCTTGATAGCTAAAATATAGGCATTTTAAAAATAGCAAAACGCTTTAATTGGAAGCTATCATTCCATCCCTAATCCTGACGTTATATGTCTCCCATTTATACAAATAGGTAGCTGCAGTTCCAGAGCTGAAGCTCTGGATGCCATAACAGAAACATCTATTCCTTTAGTGTGCATCTAAACTGGCATATTGCCTCCTTCCTATGTTAGAGAAATAAAAAAAAAATTATTATCCCATAAAGATAAGGACAACTGGAAACAATTGCTAAGTGTTCTATATATTTACTTTTAAAAGTGGGAAGAGTGTGTGAAACCACAATGGGTAAGATAAAAGCTAAAGCTCTTACTCAACTCAAGGAAATAAGGCAATTTCCCCTGGAAACATTCAGAATTTAGAAGCTCCAGGTGAGAAGAAAGTGGACATTTGAGCACGGTTTGGGTTTTTGTCTTCACTTCCCTTCTGTGCTTTGATGTAGGTGTTTACTAGTGTGTCAGCCAGGTGATGTGCTGGCTCGCCACAAGTACTTCCAGGAAATTAATGGAAGCGCCTCTGCATAACCATGAGCTCTACTGTTCATACAGTAAAGGTGGAAAGCAAGATTAGAACAATCGTGGAAGAATTTCAGACTTAATCCACTTAGCGTAAAATTAGCAAAAGTACTTTCTCAAATCATAGTTGACACAAATAATAGCAAGCTTTTGGTGGGAGGTTTTCCTAAGGAAACAAACTTCAACCATTCTTATTTGTTATTATATTATGTTATATTATGGTATGTGGGTAGGTGTGTGTGTGTGTGTGTGTGTGTGTGTGTGTGTATAATGGGTGGGGTTGCCCTTGTGCCCCTGATTATGTATGGAGGTCAGAGGGAAAAGTGGAATCACTTCTGATGACAGACTTATGCAATAGGCACTTTACCCACTGAACCTTCGCGTAGATCCTCAAAGAAACAAATTTTGTAAATAAATCTCTTCATCTTTGCACAGGATCAATAATGACTAAATTCAAGAGCATTTGAGGGGGAACTGACCTCTGAGTAATAAAATCTCCTTCGGGAGGGAGATGGTGTGCTTCATCATGTACCACTCATTCAAAGCAGCCACCGAATGCTCACATTGAAAATGAGTGACAGTGAGGCAGTACTTTACTAGTGGCTTGTCCCCAGAGAGACACAAGCATAAGGGCACAATGGCCAGAGAGCTGGAACAAGAGAAGCATGCTTCAATACCCAAATAAACAGAGCGTGGTATATCCATACAATGAAAGATCACACAGCTGCGAAAAAGGATTGCAGTATCTGTATGATATGGTTGAACACGAAAATAATATTTTAATAAATAAATAAGAGAGGTAGGTAAGGCCACATATCATATGATTCCGTTTATGTGTCACCTCTGCTTCGCCCGTTTGGCCAGTACCAGGCATGTGACACATTCCATCACAAGTGGAGCTATGCCATGAACTCTTCACTGCCTGCTCAGCCAGCTCTCAATCCCAGGAAAGCAATGTCTTCTGTTCCATTGCTTTGTCTTAACCCCTCTGTACAGCAATGACTGTCACTCATTCTGTATTTCCACAGCTCACCCCTCTGCTTTGTCACTCTTTCTTGTCTTAAATGCTTTCTCTCTGCTATGATAAAACAGCCTAAGAAAGCAAGTCAAGACAGAAAAGGTTTATTTTGGCTCTCTGTTTCAGAGGGTTCCAGCACCTCATGGTGAGGACACAGCAGCAGGCTGGGAAGGCATGACACCAGGAGCAGGGGGGTGGCTGGCCACAATGCATCTGGACCCAGGAAACAGATAATAATGAACTAAGGCCATTGTTCAGTTTCATTTCTCTATTTATATAGTCCAGGCTCCCAGCCAAGGAAGGGTGCCACTCACAGTGGGCAGGTCTCCCTGCCATAATTAACACAAAGAAGACACCCCACCCCCATGTTGTCCGAGGTTTTCTTCCCTGCTTAGTTCTCGCAATCATTACATCCTGATGAAATCACACAGAGGTCTACATTAACTATAAACTGATTGGCCCATTAGCTCAGGCTTCTTATTAACTCTTATAACTTACATTAGCCCATTATTCTTGTCTATGCTAGCCACGTGGCTCCACACCTTATTCAGTGAGGCAGTCATATATTGCTTCTTCTGTGGTGGGCTCACAACTGTAAAGGAATGGGCTTCGCCCTTCCCAGAATTCTCCTATTCTCATTGACCCACCTCTACTTCCTGTCTGGTTGTCCCGCTTATACTTCCTGCCTGGCTACTGGCCAATCAGTGTTTATTTAAAATATAATCGACAGAATTGAGACCATTCTCCCACACTACCCACAAGCACGCCAGACACCCACCTGCCAATTGTGGTGCCACCTGTGATTTGGATTCTGTCAAGCAGACAAGACTCACCATCTCCGTTACACACTTCCTTCCCACATTGGATTCTGTCAAGCGGACAAGACTCACCATCTCCGTTACACACTTCCTTCCCACATTGGATTCTGTCAAGCAGACAAGACTCACCATCTCCTTTACACACTTCCTTCCCACATTTTCCATTCACCCTCTTTCCTCTTCATTGAGTAAATCTACAATAAAATTGAGATTTTGAAAGGTTAGGAAGGAAGACATCTTCCCCTAGAACCACCACATAACACATCCTCCACACATCTGCTCGGGTTCACTCTTCATTTTGCACTGTGGTAGTTTGAATAGGAATGGCCCCCATAGATGTGTGTGCTTGAATGTTTGACCCATAGGAAACAGAACTGATAGGAGGTGTGGTTTTGAAGGAAGTGTGTCTCTGGGAGTGGGAAACGTTTCAAATGCTCAGGCCATGCCCAGTGTGGCATTCTCTTCCTGCAGCCTGTCGATCCAGATGCAGGACTCAGCTCCTTCTGCAGCACCATGTCTGCCTATACATTGCCATGTTTCCCACCATGATGATAACAAGCTAAACTTCTGAACTGTAAGCCAGCCCCGATTAAATGTTTTTCTTTATGTGAGTTACCATGTTCATGGTGTCCTTTCACAACAAAGAAACCCTGACTAAGACAAGCACTGTGTGGTTCAAGATTTGGTATGTTCATTCAGTATCCCCCTGGAGATGACTCTGGCCTGCCCTAAGCACTGTGATATTCTTTGTGTTAAACACAGGACTATAGAGGAGGGGGCCAAAGACTTGCTGCTCAGACCTGCCCTCCTCCACCTTGGGAGATCTACCCAATAGAGTTAATAGGCAGGACACTTTCGAAGGGGCTCCTATTGCTCCCTCATTCTACCCATAAGTCGGTGCAGTTCATCCCCAGAGAGGACTGGGAGAAGTTACAGTAATTTCACCAAAGCAGACAGACAGACAGACAGACAGCAGATAGGAGACGAAAGCTGCCTCACAACATCCTGTCTTCTGAGATGCTAACAGAAACAAGATCCCATTACAAGCCTGGTACAGCAGCAGCAACAACAAAATCTATACCACCAAATGTCAGAGAGGAAGTGGGGTGCGCAGTTCCCTCAACAGGGTGACAGTCAGCAGGCTTTTTGAATTTTGTTTTTGTTTTTTTAAACTCTATACACTATTAGAATGCAATCAATATTCACCTAAGAAGGGACTTTCATGAGCTAAATGGTTTATAAACTTTAAAACTGCCCAAACTTGATAATGATAAAAATGCAAGTAAGTAAATAAATGCCAGTAAAACAGAATAGAATTCAGTACAGAACAGGAATGAGCTACCATCTCATGCCCACACTTGGGCAAGAAGCTCTAATTAAACTCAGTGGGTTACACCAAAAAGAAGACATGAAAATGGGATGGAGACCTGTAATGAAGAAAGGTTACAGGAGGAGGGGCGGGAAGAGGAGAGGGTATGGGGAGTGGAGACTAAAACCCATTCGATAAATGTATGATCTGTCAAACCATTTTTTAAAAGCCATATGGAAACTTTAAGCATACATTAAGTGAAGGTAATATACTGTCCACATACTATGTGAGGCAAATATACTAAACAAAATTTAAAAAAAATGAAATAGGGGACTCATCAGAGATCAGAAAAGGGGTTAGAAAGCTGAACGCTGAAGATTTACAACAGTGAATATGCACCGTGTGAGATCATGGGCACATGTGCACTGTGTGATATCATGGGTACAATGCACTGTGTGATATCATGGGTACATATGTACTTTGTGATATCACAGGTACATAGGCACTGTGCAATATCATGGGTACATGTGCATTGTGTGATATCATGGGTGCATGTGTACTGTGAGATGTCATGGATATATATACACTGTGTGATATCATGGGTGCATATGCACTGGGTGACATCATGGGTGTATACACACTGTGACATATCATGGGTACATATGCTCTGTGTGAGATCATGGGTACATGCTGTTTGTCTGTGCAAATCTACAGGATAGGCATGACCATGAGTGAACTAGAAGGGGCCCGGTATTCCTGGACTGACAGTTATGTGTCAGTGGTGAGAGATGTTGACAAATGAAAAAGGCTGTGTGTGAGCATGCATGTGTGCATGTGTATGACTGGGTTTTCCACCTAATTTTGCCATGAACCTAAATAGGCTCTGAAACACCATCCTAAATGTTTAAATGTTTTTTAAATCACAGTTACTTTAACATGGGAATATTCTAATAGAATTAAGCTTTACAGTGAGCTGATGCCTCTAAAGATGGTATTTGTCACAAAGTGCCACAAGGGATGTTCCCATTTAAGCCATTCTCCTTGGACTGGGTCGGAGAACACTCAGATCCTACTGGATATGGTGATAAACACAGACTGCATTCCGACCCGGGATGGTATGGAGGACAGTGTGTCTCCGGTCTCTTTTGGCTTTCTCTGGCTGTTGTAACCCTCCTTTGGAGGCACGGGGCCTTGGGCTATGTGAATGAGAAGTATATCTGGGGTACAAGGTTAGGGAGAATGAGGGAGCAAAATAAACTTTGGCAGGAGTCGAGAGTGTGTGGCTCATGCAAAAACCAGCAGCACCCAGGCCTCATGCTCCCAAGAAAACCCAAGAGAGCCAGTGCCAGATCAAATGGGTGATGTCTGTCTAGGTCTCAAGCTGGGAAGTGCTACATGTGATGTCAGATGCTGGACACGTGCATTTGGATCACAAGAGGTAGGTTCTACAGAGATACTTCAGGTAGACATATACAAGATCCTGTGCTGAAGGGCTGCACAGGCTGAGAACCAGATATGACAAGGGAATTAGTGCAAGGAAATAAGAAGACACAGACATAAACATCTACATGCAGGCGGGGCAGGAGGAAGAACGTGCATGAGGGAACACTGTGTTGTGTCCTATTTGCATGGTCTTGGCTGTCACTCCCACCCTCTGTTAATTCTGTCACGCCCGTATTAACCTCCCGCAAGTGCCTTCCCCACTTCTGTCTGCAGTTCTTCGGTGCGGATGGGAAGTTTCTTCCAGCCTTGTCTATCTGCTGTCTCACCTGCTTTCCTTTAGCTCCTCCTGGGATTGCTAAGCTCTCATGTCAGCGTCATTTCAGAAATGAAGAAGTGTGCCTCAGGGAAGTTCAATAGCCAGCCCCAAGATGACATCATTCAGAGGCCAAACTCACTTTTAAATCCAAGTGAATCTCTCTGATGTCAAGCCCTGGGCCACCAAACTCATTTCAAAAAATAATGAAGGATGTGTCCACTCATCGACTTTGTCTTTAGTGAATGAAAAATAAAACCATGTGGTCAATCATGTGGATCCAAAAGTCTCCTAAGCCCTGATAGTGTGCTGTGGCCGGGAAATGCTTCAGCTGTCAGGGAAATCATGCAAGCTTAGCCCTACTTTTCTAATACAAGAAGGTTGGAAAACGTCATCCTTTGAGAAATAACAGGTCGTCTTGGTAGAGTGACGGGTGTGTGTATGTTTATGTTTGTATGTATGTTTGTGTGTGCATGTGCACATGCACGTGCATGCGTGTGTGGGTACTTCCATCTGGAAACCAAAAGACAATTCCAAGTGTTATTCTTCATAAGCCCTCCACCTTGTTTCTCTTTTAAGATTTACTTTTAGCTGGGCGGTGGTGGCGCACGCCTTTAATCCCAGCACTTGGGAGGCAGAGGCAGGCGGATCTCTGTGAGTTCAAGACCAGCCTGGTCTACAAAAGCTAGTTCCAGGACAGGCTCCAAAACCACAGAGAAACCCTGTCTCGAAAAAAAAAAAAAAAAAAGATTTACTTTTATTTTTATTTATGGGTATGAGTGTGGGTATGCCACATGTGGGCAGAGGCCTGCCTTGGTCAGGGAAGACAGAAGTTAATTTATAGGCCGTTGTAAGCTGGTACGTTGGCTGCTCTCAGGTGAGCCATTGGTCCTCAACCCTCTAGTGTTTTGAGACATGGTCTCTCACTAGCCCAGGGTTCTCGAGTTTAGCTAGGCCAGCTCTGCAGGGAGCTCCAGGGATCCACCTGCTTCTGTCTCCCTGCCACAGGCTTTATCTACATGCATAAGCACACGTTTTTGCATGGATTTTTAGGGCTTTTACTCAGGTCTTTGTTTTTGCAAGGCAAGAACTTTACCCAGTAAGCCATTTTCCCAGAATCAACATTATGCTCTTCCTATATTTTTATCATCTCAGGCAACAAAAGCATAAAAACAATGGGGCACAATTATGCTTGGCTTTGCTATTATTCACAGGCTCATTATGTTGCTTTCTTCTAGAGCTGACATCCTTTCTGTGAACAGGGATGTATGAATCAGCTGTACTTTGTACACAGCCCCGTATGCACAGCTGCCTTCCAGGTCCTCACAAAGGTCTGTTGAACGCACTATGCCCACAGACAATTTAGGTATAGAAGCTAAGCTCAGTCAGAAACAGGACACCTGCAGTCAAACTCCACACCTACCCCTCCTGGTTGTAAGACCTTATTACCTTGCTTAATAATACTTTCTTAGCTTTCTTGCCTATGGTAATAGAAATTTGTGACACAGGGTTGTTGATCACTAGAGGCAACATGTGGAGTGTCTAAAGTGGGTACTTAGCACAGACTAAGAGCCAAGTGGCAATTCTTACTGTGTTAGCTAATACAGTGATAATTGGTATCAGAAAAACAAACAAATAAAAAACATCAGGGCACACAGTGGATTCAGGTATTTGCAGTGGAAGTTTGGTCATTTACATTGATCGCTGGGGCCCACATGGTGGAAGAAAAGAACCAACCCCTCATTCTGTGGTACTTTCTCTCTCTCTCTCTCTCTCTCTCTCTCTCTCTCTCTCTCTCTCTCTGTGTGTGTGTGTGTGTGTGTGTGTGTGTGTGTGTGTGTGTGTGAGAGAGAGAGAGAGAGACAGAGAGACAGAGAGAGAGAGACTTAGAAATGCATTTCTGGAAAAGATAGCCATGGGAACATGGTCACTTCATGTCCTTTGATGTGCCCTGACTTTTCCAGCGGTACCCACGCTGTGCTGTAAACTTCACATCTGAGCTAATCATGATCTGACAGTCCTTCATGTCAACCTCTCGGGGAATGTGAAGCCCCCAAGGTCTCACCGTGACTCCAGCACACTTCTCAGCCCCAGGTGTCTTCTCTGACGTCCATGGACACAGCGTGGATTCCATTACAACAGTTGTAGATTCTCAGTAATATCACACCCTCCTCAGGGACCCTTAGACAGCTGTGTCCTGCCTGGCTTCTTGCAAACTGGTCACAGCCTTTTGGAAGCAATGAACTCAAGCACTCTCTACCAATCTGAGTACCTGAACACTGATAGTAGCTTCTCCGGCTGGCACCCTGGTCACTTGCTGCATGTTCTCTCTCAGAATCCAAAATGACTGCAGGGACAGAAACCTGTCCCCTTCTTCATTTCTCCAGCATATCCCTTTATGTCTCTTCAACTCTCTTCCAGCTCCATGTCTAGATTTCAGACTGGATTCTGTCACTGTCTACCCACTTTAGAAGCTCTGCATACTGTGTCCAATGGCCACACCGATGGGACCAGTTTGCTATGCATATACCATGTACTTTATATTACATAAGTGTTGTATTTTTTGCATATGTGTGTGATATATGTACTTGTTACTTTGATGTGTGTATGTGGACACACAAACATGTGCGTGGCCTCAGGATGTCTTTGCTGATGGCTCTCTACCTTTACATTTTGAGTCAGAGTCTCTCCCCTGAAGGTCATCCATTTGGCAAGGCTGTTTGCCCAATGATCTTCAGAATCCAGCTTCTCTCTGCCTTTCTTTCGTATGCTGGGATTAGAGAAGCATGTGCTCAACTCACAAGACCCTCACATCTGTTCTGGGCATCAGAACGCAGGACCTTATGCTTGTTCAGCTGACACCTTAATGATTGAATCATCTCCCCAGCCATTGGGTTAATGAGAAATACCAGAGGATATTATATGAATGTATGAAAATAGCATAACAATTAACACATACTAATAAAATAAAATAATTAAAATAAAATTTTAATAATTTAATTTTAAATTTAACTAAACTTTATTAAATAAAAATTTTAATGAATATAATTATATTTTATATTTAGAGGGTTAAGATAGAAGGAGTAAATGGCTTCTGAGTACTCATGGAGGAGCTACTAACCTTGCCTGGCAGATTGGGAATCAGAGGCGTCTTCTAGGGCTGGAGACTCCCAATCTGCTTCTGACTTTTGCAACGACTTCTGATCCCAGCCACAAGACATGGATTGTCAATGTATTGTTATGTTATTATGGACCCACTGTGTGGGAAGCATCGGACAGCTCTGCAGCCCTAGAACTCTGGTCTCCTAAACAGTCCTAACATCTCAGGTTTACTGGACCTTGATCTCAGACCACCAAACCAGTGTCCCAGTGTCGTCTAGTGTGGGACAGTTCATGGGGGAGATAGATATTCCTCACGGAGACTCAGACCACTTCCTCAGCAGGAAAAATGAAAGCTGCTCTTCTGCACAGAGTTTTGACATCTCTAGTCCCAGCCAACTGAGAGAGAGTAATGCTGGTGGAAGAGAGAATGAAAATGGAGGGGAGGTAGGGATTTACCCATTCACCCAAACAATGGGTTATCCTGATACCATGTACAATATTAGACCAAAAGAATCCCCTTATCTCAATTTGCAGCTGTGATTTTTGCATGCCTGGCTGACCCTTGACAATGCAGGCTCCCTCTGTCCTGTCTCACAGTGTGGCAGCTTGGTGTGCTCATGCCATTGGAATCGCCGTTTTCCTCATCTGTCACATTGTCTTCTTTATTTAAATACGGAATCATGAAATTCGCATTGAAAGTAAACATCTTGTTTCCTATGGCAGAAAGCCAGAAAGAATTTGTCTTTGGAGGCTGACAAAGAAACACGAAATGATGTTTTTATATAATGTCTTTCCTACTTAATTTCACCAAGTGATGAGTAACTGATTATGACAGAGCCACCAGACACAAGCATATACAGAAACGAATGGCTGAGGAATGCTAATACATAATCCATTAAGAATGGAACTAATACTGGTTGGAACCTTTGCATTTGAAACATGGCATCTAGGATAATGACTTCGGGTCCAGAGAACTGAAAGCCGGTCTTGTTTTTGGAGGCCTGTCTCCTTGCCCCATCCCTCCAGCCTTTTCAAGTCTCTAGGTGTTGCCTGCCAATTACAGAGCTGTGAGCACCATGCACTGATTTCTGAGAGGTGGTCAGCGCTGAGACAACCCAGAAGCAGCCCACCTATCTTCTCATTCTGTCCTTCAGGAGATCACTGAAATGGAGAATCTATGAGAAAAGACTGATCAGGTATCCTGCCAGGAAGGATGGCAATCTTGAGTCATTTGATAGAAGGGATATGGCCTTGAACTCAGCCACATATATCCCTCTTATCTCCATTAATCAGACACTGGGAAGCCAGGCCCTTAACATCTTAGTCTCTAGGACATCTGCCTTTATCAAAGTTGTCAAGCCTCTGTACTGATACCTTTTTATTGGCCTCCCTCAATTAGTCAAAATCCTTGACTTTTTTTTAAAAAATACAAAATTCCCCCATTTTCTCTTCCATTCTATTCACAGATGCCTTCTTTTTCCTAAATTAACTGTTTATATCATGTCAATTTATGTTATTTTTTTTTAAAAAAATTCTTTTCTTTTCTTAAGAAAGAAAATAGGCTATCTTTTTTCATTTTACCCACCAGTCCCATTTCCTCCCCTCCTCCCATTCCCTCCACTTACCCCATGCCTCCTTACCCCCCCCCCCCCCCCACAATCCACTCCTCAGAGAGGGTAAGGCACATTGCTCTGGGGAAGATCCAAGGTTCTCCCTACTCTGTCCAGGCTGAGCAAGGTATCCATCCAAAGAGAATGGGTTTGTTCCCAAAAAGCCAGTACAAGAAGTAGGGTTAATTCCTGGTGCCACTCCAGTGGCCCCTCAATCTGCCTAGCCATATAACTCTCACCCACATTCAGAAGGACTACTTTGCTCCTATGCTGGGTCCTTTCCTGTCCGGCTGGAGTTGGTGACCTCCTATTAGCTCAGGTAGACTGCTTCACTGGGTGAACCTATCATGGTCTTGACCTCTTTGCTCATGTTCTCACTCCTCCCACTCTTCAACTGGATTTTGGGAGCTCAGGCCAGTACTTCACTGCTGGTCTCTACCTCTGTTTCCATCATTTGCTGGATGAAGGTTCTATGTTAAGCCTATAGTTGATGATCCTAGAGAAGCTAAGTAACAAGGTGAACCCTAAAAAACCATACATAGAGTCACCTGGAAAGAGCAAATAGACAAACTTGCCTGACAAAAATGGGAGCACAGGGGTGGAGGGAGAAAGGAGGGCAGAAGGGGGAAGAGGAGGGGAGGAGGGAAAAGGGGAGGAGAACGTGAGGGAATGGGATAGTTGAGGTGGAGGAATGACAGAGAAAAGAGCAAGGAAAGACATATTTTGCTTGAGGGAGCCATTATGGGGCTAGCAAGAAACCTGGCACTAGAGTAATTCCCAGGAATCCACAAGGATGACTCCAGCTAAGACCCTAAGCAATAGAGGATAGGGTGCCAGAATTGGTCTTGCCCTGATGAATATCTTAAAAATTTTTTTCTTAATAGAGAATAGTATGTACCCTCTTGACTCTGGCATCCAAGAAGCACCATGACCATAACACTCCATTACTTTTGGTGCTCCTGTTTTGATCAGAAGGACTTATCTAGACACTTCTTTTTCTGGCTATTATTCCAGAAATTGGAGCACTAAATTACTGTCTCTCAAAATCTACTTCCCTTCCTGTTGTATTCCAATCCTTTGTGATGATGCTTTCTCATGGCATAATGATTAACACACACATAATTGATGTTCAGCCTCCTCCTAGATCTGGTGCCTGGCACAGAGATGGATGGAGATTACAGGGAAACAGGTTTAGAGGAAAGTGCTCTTAGAATCAGTGTCTTTAGGAAAGAGTGATCTTCTGTGAAGAAGAAAAAGTGGATTGCAAGATGCTCTACACAGAGGCTTCCTTCTAGAAGTTCTGGAGCTCAGACAGCCTTTCTGGGGGCGGGGGGTCTGGGCCAACACCTAGCATAAAGCATACATGAAGAAGCTTGTTTTCCCAATGGCTGTCTGTGGAGATGTCTGTATTATTCATCTGCGTGCCTTCCATAGTCTTCTTACGCAAACTACAGCAGCTGCCACACACCCTGGGAGCTTGCACTGGCCATCTCACCAGGTGCTATGTGATTTACAGTAAGGTTCTTGCCCATCTATGCCCCTGCAGCTTATTTCTCAAGAAGAGAGGAAACAGAAAACACCAAAGACATGCCATGACACCATGCTAACGTTCACTCTTCTGAGAACACCCCCTTCTTTCAACTTTTCTTCAGTGTCTTAATTCAAAGCCCAGGACTGTCATAGCCTTTATACTAGATCTCTGCATTATTCCGCTCCCTGTCCCATTACCTCATGTGCCACAGCCAACACTATCATTGTTCCATATGTCATTATAGACATGACACACCTCAGCCTACAGCATCTAACACAAAATTCTTACCCTGCCACTTGAAAGATCTTTGCAGCATCACCTGCCAGAGCCTTTTCTGTATCTCCCAACCTTCCAGCTTTCATCCGATGCCAATTTCCCAGTGAATGACATCTGTGTTACACATTTCTGGTAATACCTTGACTTTCTCTTCGTTAGATTATCTTTCCCTTCATTTTCCCAGTTGGCATTAATACAATATACAATTATAATGATAACTTAATTCACATATGCCCCTTAAGGGTTTTCTAAAGCCCAAAGCAGTTTTCTAGTCACAGGATGTCATGGAAGTAGCACCTCACCTTCCGGAAATGTGTGAGCAAATGCTCTTCATGGAATATTAACTTCTAAAACTCAGGTTTCTGGGTCCTGTCCCAGCTCTTACTCCCAGAGGGTTCCTAGAGGCTGTGCACCTCGGTAAATGGTTAAGATGTCTATGCTAATGTAAGCAGGCACACAGCTTGTCATGAGTGGGGCACAGGGAAGGGAAAGTGAGGTCCTCTCTGCACAGTGCTTTGTTCACTTGGACTTTCGCTCTGAGAGGCACAGGGGACCTTGGAGACACCTGCACAGGGAATTAGCTGTTGCCAAAACATATATATGAAAGGGACAGGCTCTTGGAAGAAAAACAGCCGTGTAAAGACGGGTAGCTTGGAGCGGGAGGAGAGACGCTAACCAAACACCCTTCTTCTATGAGTCACCCTTTAAAGGTCTTTCTTAAATTTTTTTTTGTTTTAAAAAAATTATGATTTAAAAGGCTCAAGCAGCCTAGAGAAGTAAATCCATGCATATTTCCAACATTAGTTAATATTTACTAAGACATCATAGGTTACAACAAGCGAAACTTTTTGGCTCTCTCAAGGAAATGTTCTGGCCAACCATGTTAGTGACTTTCCCCACAGATAGTTTATAACAGCTCTTCACCCCTCTCCAGCAACCAACGTCCAAGTCTGGAAGACTTGGGCATGTGGTTCATAAACCAGGATTGTTGAAAAATGTATTTGAGATTGAGGAATGGATCAATGAGGTGAACAGGCAGAGCCTAGACATGGCCATTGCTATCTTGGGAAAGTGAGCGAAGTTTCTCCTTGTTTGATGTAGAATTCCTTCTTCTGAACCTGGGCACCCTCAGAGAAATACTTTGTAGTCCAAAATAATGTTTACTTTGGATGCTGTTTCTCTTTGAGCTTTCACTTGTGACTTTAGGAGTGAGCTCACAATTGGAAGTGAATCTGTCTTCTGTCTCTACTGTTAAATAATTATCTACCCACTGAAAAACCACACAGGACTCACAGTGGCCTCATCCCAAGGAGATGTTGTATGGAACTGTAGAAATTATATTTATGATTCTTGCAGATTTCTGCTCAACTGCTGAGATAGTTCAATGAGGGTAGTTGATTTCAGTGAGGATAGTGGTCAGCTTTGCTCTGTAGCACGCCGAGGTCACTGCGTGTGACCCGGCAAGTGTCTCTGATGATAGGGAAGCTGGACCATTTTTGACATCATGATTGTGTTTGGTAGGTGTCTCAGACTGAAATCCTGTCTCAGCCCCTTAGGAATTACATCTTCATCTTGAAACATGAGAAGGCCTCCGGGATGACTCACTCAGACAAACAGTGCCTTGCTTGGCAAATGGCAGTTGCGGATTTTCAGTGGGTATTGACTGAATATTGTTTGGAGGTCTCAGTTTTCAGAGTCATCAAAGGAACGCGGTGCTTTTCATTAATGAGTTATTCAAGAGGCCAACACACTGCAATGACATTTCTGAAATCCTCATGGAGAGGAGGAAAATGTAGAAGAAACATATTTATTTGCTCACGAGCTTAATAATAAACTCTTATTTAGTGCTAACAAGATGCAGAAGCAAAGGATGTACATAGGACCGTGACAGATGCATCTAACCACTCAATGAGAGCCATTTTATAGCTGGGGATATTAAGAGTTGGATAACTAAATAACCAACAGATGGAGCAGGGATAGATAAAGAAGAAATGAAGGTTTAAATTCATGCCTGTCACGAAAAATAGCCAAACTGCTCCATGAAGCATCTTGCTCATGCATGTGTCATGCATTTGAACACATGGCCACTGCTAACAGGAACAACCAAGCCCTTTAGCTACAAAGAGAATTAAAACATATTGCTATATGAAAATTTTCTCCCCCTTCCCAGGTCTCTCCCCTCCTCAGCTTCACTTCCTGTCTTCCTCTTTCCTGCCACCCAGGATGAACTCCCAAGGCAGGCAAATGAGGGAGCATCATTTAGAACATTTTTCTGACATCCTCATTCTTTGAGGATTCACAAAGCCTTTCAAGAGAGGATTTTAGAGGGTGCTGAAGGAGCAGCAGATCTGCACGGGGCAGGAAACATGTCCTTGAGGTCACTTTCTTCTAAACTGATGTATTCTTTCCAGAGTGATAATAATCTTTTTTTTTTTTTTTTTGAAATGCAGGTCTAAGACGGAAGGAATTTTTATCTGGAAGAGTAATATAAATTAGCTTCCACTGCCAGTTTCCACCGATTATGACTTTCCAGGCGGAATTCCTACAAATTCTTGAGGCATGACCTCCAGTGAAAAAATAAAACCCCTTTAAAAACTTGCTGAGAAATTCCAGATAACTTTCACAAGAGACTTAATTTTAGAGCATTAACACAACCTTGGTTGGAAAGATAAAACTACAATGCAGTTATTTGGTGAAAGTCATTACTTCACGATGAAGTCATTGGAGATTATTTTACTCTGCTTATCTGACCCTCTTTTTTTCTCCTCTGTCTCTTTTAAACTTGGGTCCTTTCCTCTAAAACTAATTTTATTATGCATTACTCAATGCACTCTGGATTCACCCTTTTAAAAGTATAAAGCGTTTCAACAGATAGCCAGTTGGAGGTTATCTGAGTCTCAACCTACCAGGGTGAGCAAACCCTAGTGTGAGCTATTACACCTCAATAATATGCATTGTGCATTAGCACATGCCTTTGGCTTTGGAAACCACCAAAGAAGCTTAAACAATATTACACAATTTTGAATAGCTAGAAAAGCAGATTTTGCATGTTCTCATCACACAGAAATGATAAATGTTTGAGATGATGGATAGTCTAAATGCCCTGTTCCGATCCCTACAAAATGTACAAGTGTGCAGAAGCATAACACTGTATCCCATAGAGATGCATTACCATCTGTCAATAAAAGGCACTGCGTAAGGGGGCGGGAGCATGGACTCAGCAGTTAAGAATACTTGTGCTTGCTGAGGACCCAAATTCAGTTTGCAGCACCCACGTGGTGACTTACAACTCGTTCCAGGGGATCTAATGCGCTCTTCTGGCCTCTGCAGGCACCAGCTACATGTATGTATATACATGTAGGCAAAACATTCACATGTAAGAGAGACAATAATAAGTCATCGAATGAGAATGAACTGGCTCAAAGAGACTGGTGTAATTTTGGAAGACATTTAGGTGTGGCAAGGCGACAATATGCATACTAGGACCTTTGGAGGCCCTCATAGGCCTCCAAACATGTGTGTATGATCACATGTTGCCTCCATTGGAGGGTCGGGGAAAACTGGAGTCAGCAAGCTGAGGGGCTGCATCCAGGAACTCATGACTTGACCCGTGCAGTGGCCACAGTTCCCGTCCAGGAATGTCTGACTGTGCGGCTGGTTTCCTTCCCACTGCAGTGTCACTGTTTCTTGAACGGCCCTAGATGGGCAAACACAGAGACTAGGGCCACAGGTGCAAAACATATCAGTGGTGCCGTGCGTAGCCAACAGAAAAATAAAAAAGGCCACTACTTTTTCTGAAATTTTAACTTCCTGGAAGCTGACTTTTAAAAATCCACTTTTCTTAATTATAGTTAATACAATAAGAAAAGCTACCGTGAATTAATATCTTTTGAGGCATTTATATGAAGGTTGAAGTATTTTGTTGCAACAAATATATCTGGTAGTTCCGGGAGCTGGGGGCAAAAGGGTTGGTTCTAGCTCATAGTTCGGTGGTCCGTGATGGTAGGGATGTCTTGGCCCCCAGAGTTTCACGTGACCCGTCACACTGTTTCTGAGTCAGGATGCCCAGTGCTACGTTCGTGTTCAGCTGACTTCCTCCATTTCTGAAACCTAGAACCCCAGCCTATGGGATAATGCAGCCCATATTCAGGGTGGCTTCTTCCCACTTCAGCTGATGTAATCTAGATCACTCCTCACAGGCATGCTCAGAGGCCTATCTCCTGGTTATTCTAGAGCTCGTCAAACTGGCAATCAATATTAAGTATGGCAGTTACCTCACAAATACAATGGTTATTTTTAGCATGAAGCGCCCCTCCCCAAACCATTTAGTTTTTTTTTTTTTTTAATTTTTACATGAACTACATGGGCAGGGAGAAAAGAGATTTATAAAAGAAGGCAAAATAGGGTTGGTGATGTAGCCTAATAAACATCTGACGCAGCACATTCAAGGCCTGGAGGAGTCAGTGCCCACCACCAAGTTATTAGTTAGTCAATCAAGCAAAAATAAAGAAAGCATTATTATGGGTTTGTGATAGTCTTTATACTAAAACTTTCTATTTTTTAGAGGGCTTAATGAGATAGTTTTGGAAATTATATTTGGATAATTATTTCTTCTCAGCCAGGCAGTGGTGGTATACGCCTTTAATCCCCGCACTGGGGAGGCAGAGGCAGGAGGATCTCAGTGAGTTCAAGACCAGCCTGGTCTACAAAGTGAGTTCCAGGACAGGCAGAATTGTTATACAGAAAGAAACCATGTCTCAAAAAAGCCTAACTAAATAAAAAAAATAAAAATAAAAAACTTGCTGGTGTATATACAAATGGTTTGTTTTTCAAAGAATATCTCATAGTATTAACTCTTTAGCAATAACATCCCACAGTATCAATTACATTAATACTGATCGTGTTATCACTCAACACATCAGAGATACAGTAATGATTAATAGAACCTCTTCCCCAGGGTATCATATCAGTGCAAAAAAAATAGGTTCAAAACATTTATAATTATGGTTGGGAATACTGAGGATCCAGTCTATATAAAAACATGTAGAAGCATAACTAATGTCTTTAAACTTCTCAGATGTACAGAAATTAGAATTATATAGAAAGAAAGCTTTGTTAGACCATCAACAGGTTAAATAACAGATCATAAGCAAAGACACCAAGTGATTTGGTTCCACTTGGAGCGTGCTGTTTCTTTTCATATATGAATCTATAAATCTTCTTCCAGAAAATAAATTGAGCACACTGTCACATGCGTTTGTTTCTTGATCTTGGTCCAGGGATATGCAAAGAGGCAGGTAGCCTCATGACTTCTCATGTGTGGATGAATGTCTGTTATCACTGCAGATAATTCTAAAAAAAAAGCCGCAAAATTATATGCATCAAAAAATATTCAGTATTATTCTCCCCTGTTTCCCTTTCATTGAAAATAGATTTTTTTCCCTCACATAATATATCCTGATTATGGTTTCCTGCCTTATACTCCTCCTAGCTCTTCCCCACCTCCCCTCCCATCCAGATCTACTCCCTTTCTGTC
>NC_022013.1:72109036-72132543 GCF_000317375.1 Microtus ochrogaster | reverse complement strand
ACCTTCAAAGGTGCCGTTGAGTTCATTTTCTGTCGGCATCTACTCTTGGGTGTGCAGCCTGCCCTTCAGAGCAGCGTATTTCCATGGTGAGACTCTATGGAGGAAAATAAATTTTCATTTCCAAGTGATTATCAAATGGGTATTGATTCTGGGTTACGGATGGGGGTACATGTCCACTTCTCCTTTCAACTGTGGGCGCCCAACTGGTGCAGCCCTGTGCATGCTGCCTCATTCTCTGTGAGTTCACATGTGCATCCATCGTGCTAATGTAGAGAACCTTGTTTGCTTGGTGTCTTCCATTCTGTCTGGCTCTTACACTCTTTCCACCTCCTCTTCCGCAGGGTTTCCTGAGCCCTGGAGGGAAGGACTTGGCGGAGACATCCCATTCCAGGCTGAGAGTTCCTCGTCTCTCACTCACTCTTAGGAAACACCTGTCTGTGGGACTCTGTACTTGTTCCCCATGCTGAGAGGAAGCTTCTCTGATGATGGCTGAGCAAGACCCTGGTCTATGAGTGTAGCAGAATGTCATTCGGAGTCACTTTATGGCTATGTTTTTGAGGTTTTTGTGGTTTTGTTTGCTTGTTTGTTTTTTAGATCGATAATATTTCATTGTACCCCAGGTCTCTGGGCTATCTAGTCTCAGGTTCTTTGTCACCTAAACAGTATCAGGTATGGGTTTCATCTCCTGGAGTGGGCCTTCAGTCAAACCAGATATTGGTTGATTACTCCCACAAGCTCTGTGCCACCATCACACTAGTTCATTTGCACCATTGTAGATCAAAGCGTTGGTGTTTACACTTGTCTTTTGGTAGCATGCAGATACCTTCCAGTACCAAAGATGCTAAAATACAGGGGTGAAAGATCTATGTCGGTACCGGCTTGACTTCTCCATACTCAATGGGTTACACAGATGTTTTCTTCAGCAAGGGGCCCTTGCCATTAGTTAGTGATGAGAAATCTATAATCTTGGCAACATCCTGGGATGTTCAGGGGTTACCATGAGACCCCTTTGGCCCTCAACTCAATTAAATGTAACCCAATCCTGGTACTGAAAGTTTCATTTGGTGACAACAGATGGCCAGTTG
Organism: Microtus ochrogaster; assembly: GCF_000317375.1. NCBI lineage: Eukaryota > Metazoa > Chordata > Mammalia > Rodentia > Cricetidae > Microtus > Microtus ochrogaster. The sequence goes on along the minus strand of NC_022013.1, from coordinate 72,131,458 downwards.
AGTCTGGGTCTCTCCCATTATTTGGTGATTTCACTTAGATTGCTTTCATATATGTATGTATTTTAGGATTCTTCTACTACATTAGGCTTCCATACTCTCCCTCAAATGGCCCTTAATTTTAGTTGTTCCTTTGCGTATTTCTTCCTTCATCCCTCTTTTCCTCCTGTCCCTCCACTTGAACCTCTCATTCCAGTTTCTTCTCCAATCTATCCATACATATTATTTTATTTCCCTTTCCTAGGGAAATCTATTACCCTACCTACCGTCCCTTGTTTTACACCTAACCTGGGTGTTTCCATCAAGTGTAGTTTGGTTTTCATTGACTTAAAAGCCAAAACCCTTATATAAGTGAATACATACCATATTTGTCTTTCTGGGTCTTGGTTACCTTACTCAAGATGATTGATTTTTTTTTCCAGTTCTATCCATTTTCCCATGAATTTCATTATTTAATTAATTTTAATGGCTGAGCAATATTCAATTATGTAAATATTCTATATTTTCTTTATCCATTTTTCTATTGAGGGACATCTAGGTTGTTTTTAGTTTCTGGTTACTATGAATAGAACAGCAACGATCATGATTGAGAAAGTTCTTTGTGATGGGATGTAGTGACTTGTGTATATGCCCAAGAGCTCAGTAGCTGGATCTCGAGGTAAGTAGAATCCCATCTTCTCGAGGACCATTGCAATGGCTTATACTGTGGCTGTACAATTTTGCACTCCCACCCACAATGGATGAGCATTCCCTTTAATCCACATCCCCACCAGCATAAATTGCCACTTGTTTTTATTGATCTTAACCATCTGATGAGTATAAGATTATAGTAGTTTTGGGTTTTATTTTCCTAAGGATATTGAACATTAAGTGTTCTTTAAGTGTTTCTTGGCCATTTGAGTTTCCTCTTTAGAGAATTCTGTTTAGATCCGTACCTCATTAATTGCATCATTTTTTAATATCTTGTATTATGAGTTCTTTATATCTTTGGATGTTAGCTCTCTATCAGATGTGTAATTGACAAAAATCTTGTCCCATTCTGTAAGTTGCTGCCTTATCGAAATGAGCGTGTGTCCTTTGCTGTGCAGAAGCCTCTCAGTTTCATGAGGTACCATTCATTAATTGTTGATCTGATTGCCTGTACTAATGGTGTTATATTCAGAAGGGCTTTTCCTGTACCAACGAGTTCAAATCTACTCCCCACTTTCTCTTCTATTAAGTCCAATGTATCTGATTTTATGTTGAGGTCTTTGATGTTTGGACTTGGGTTTTGGGCAAGACGATAAGTATGGATCTATTTGGATTCTTCTCTGTGCAGCTCTCTGGTTTGAACAGCACTATTTGTTGAAGATGTTGTTTTTTGTTTTTTGAGGTTTTTTTTTTGGCCAGCGTGTATTTATAGCTCCTTAAAAATGTGTTTATATGTGTATGGATTTATGTCTTGGCCTTCAATTCTATTGGTAACATCTTTATTTAAATTGCCACTTTAGTTTTTTTCATATATGTTGTGTGAGAGAGAGAGAAAGAGACAGAAGAAGAGGGAGAGAGAGAGAGAGAGAGAGAGAGAGAGAGAGAGAGAGAGACAGAGAGAGAGAGAGAGAGAGGAATTTTATATGTATATAGAAAACATTTTATTGTTCAAGAATTCTATAAATGCATATTGTGCTATGTTCAAATCTACTGTCCTTCCCAACTCTCCAATTCTTCTTTTAAACCTTTCACTTTTACCCCAAATTTCATGTCAGAGCTTAAAATCCTCTGAATCCACTTACTGCCTGAATGTGCATTGTGTAGGGGCATCTACAGAAGCATAGGTGATCTCTCAGGGACACACCCTATAGGAAACTGACTCCACCTTCCTCAGCAGTCATTAATTGCCAACCACTCCCCAGCTAAGAGTATGACTTCATGAGGCCCTCCTCCATCTATGGCTGAGAAATATTTTTTAAATATGAAGCATCCTACATGATCAGGGAAATTCAAAATTGAAATTATTTTGACATATCATCTTACCCCAGTAGTAATGGCTAAGGCAAAGGATGGCATGGGTGTGAGGAAGAGGGAACATTTATTCATTGTTGGTAGAAGTACAAACTGATGAAGTCACTATGAAAATCACCATACAGTCTTCTCAGAAAACTAGACATAGAACTACCATATGACCCAGTGATACTTCTCAGACATATGCCCAAAAGACCCTGTATCTTACTCCCTCCGCCCCATGTTCATTGCTGCTCCATTTACAAAAGTTAGGAAACAGAAACAGCCTAGATGTCCACCAACTGATTAATGGGTAATGAAAATCTGGTCCATATACACAGTGGGAGAATATTCATCTGTGAAGGAAGGTAAAGTTAAGAAATTTGCAAGGAATTACATGAAGCTGGAAAAAAAAAAAAAAGCATGAGTCTGAGTGAGGAAATCCAGGCCTAGAAGACAAAGGCCTCATGTTCTCTCTCTTCTGGAGACACTATTGTTGGTCATCTTTAATGATGCTTTCTTTTGCACCTCTTGCAGAAAGTGGCTAGTGGCTAGTCAATTTTTAATTGAGGACTTTACAATAGTCCATATTTGTTTTGGGTTAAAGATGCAAGATGAAAATAAGCAAAAACATACAGAATAGGAGGAGAGCTGGTGACAGGTTCTCAGTTGCTACAGGAATGGCAAGGAATCATGGGTAAAGACAATCCCTTTGGACTTTCTCTCTGTAGTGATGAAATAAATCTAAATGCAGGTGTGTCCCGTGTCCCTAGTCCTTCTTATTCCTTTGGCATTTATTTCAGTTCAGATTTCTTAAAACTATATTAGCTGACCCCTCCCCCATTCAGATCTGTTTTCCTAAATTAACACTTTAAAAGATGCCTTTCACTGGTCTTCTAGGGAGTAACATCCAGTAACCCTGGTGAATTTCGCAGCAGCATGAGTTCTTAATTTTTCAGCAGGTTTGTCTTTCAGGAACAGTATTGGGATTTCTGAAGCTGCCACTGCTGCATTATCTAGCACTCTTCTTTGACTCAAATAAACAAACACATAAATAAACAAAGATTTGTTCTTTGAGCTTCTGACTGGCCCAGTGTATGGTGATTTTGTCAGACCAGCCTTTATTCCCTTACAGATCTGCTGAGGTGATTTGGTTCCTCAGTGTTGTATTTGGTGCCTCGGTGGCAATCAGGGTCTGGTCCATTAAAGCTGCCACTGGGGGGTGATAGCTCTTTGGATGTCTGCCTCACTTCTATTCATTACCTAATTTATATCCTCATAGTCCTCTATGACTTTCTATTTGTGGACTCTTGTTTCCTAGTGTACACTGTTAATTTGCTAAAGGTCTGGGTAGTATCTTATGGCTTTTCTGAATCCTACCCACATAGCACCTAGTGCACCGCTCTGACTAACCAAACAGTCGCTCGTTAAGTTGGTGCTGTGGTGATTGATGAAATCATTCTGCTTTTGATGACACACCAGAGGTTACACATCCAAGTGAAATGTTTTTCTTGGCAAGGGTCCTACCCAGGGGAACAACTCACATATTTGATGATGTTATCAATAATGAAAATAACTTCTCAGTGCCTTGCTGTTCGAATATATGTTTTTAAATCTTTTAATTTTATTTTATGTGTGTGGTTGTTTGGTCTCCATGTATGTCTGTGCACCAGTAGAATGTCTTATGCCTGGGGAGGCAAGAAGACAGTTTGGATTCCCTCAACCTGGAGTTACACACATTCGTAAGCCATCCCATTGGTGCTTGGAATCAAACCTGGGTTCTCTAGAAGAGCAGACTATGTTCTTAACCTCTAAGCCATCTCCTCGACATGTGTTCTTTACAATAACAAGCTCTAACGTCCAATGCCACCAGCAGAATTGCTACCACTACTACCCATGTCACAATAACTCCCCTGAGCTTATGCAATATCTTACGATCTAACCCAAGATTGTTAAAATCCTGTCTTCCCATTTCCAAATACAGCCCTAGGCCAGCTGATCTTTATCTATGGAAAGTAACTTTTTGCCACGTGGTTCTGAACAGTTCAGTTGTATACATCAGGTTAGGACCTACGTAGTTATTATGTCGTCTCCTTTCTCAACAATCAGGGTAACACTGGACACTGGTAAAGTCACAGCTATTACTAGTGCTGTCTTGCTCTGTCACTATGACAACAATTCACAAATGCCACGCAGATGTCTATTATATACCCATGGATAAGCATCTCACCAATGTACACCTTGAGGTGTCCAAATTCAGAAGACGTTTTTAAATTCTCACGGAACTTACCTTTAGTAGATACATCAGAATTTGGGGAGTTTTAATGTTAATGTTAAAAATAGTGTAAATTCCATAAGTAGCCAAAAGTTGTTAGATAGAGGGTATGAAGATTAATTTTATGGATCAACTTGACCTAGCCATTAGCATCAGTTATTTAGAAAAATGTGGTTCTGGGCATGTCTGCGTGGGTGTTGTAGCTGAACTTACATCTGAACTGGTAGTTGGAGGGGCCAGATGTCTGTGTGGGTGTTCTAGCTGAACTGACATCTGAGCTGGTAGAAGGAGGTATTGTAGGGAGGCTGCTTGTTTGTTTCCCAGCTGCCCAGACTCCCAAAATAACCACACAGAAATTGTATTAATTAAATCACTGCTTGGCCAATTACTTAAGCATATTGCTAGCTAGCTCTTACATCTAGAATTAACCCATTTCTACTATTTTACATTTTACCATGAAGCTCGTGACCTACCAGCAATGGTTCAGCATGTCTGTCTCTGGCAGTAGCTCCATGGCTTCTTTCTGACTCCGCCTTTTTCCTCACAGCATTCAGTTTAGCTTTCCCTGCCTACCTAAGTTCTGCCCTGCTATAGGTCCAAAGCAGTTCCTTTATTCATTAATGGTAATCACTGCATTCAAAAGGGGAATCCCACATCAAGGAGGGGCTAGATGTCTGTGCGGGTGTTGTAGCTAAATTGACATCTGAACTGGTAGAAGGAGGGGCCAGGTGTCTGTGCAGGTGTTGTAGCTGAACTGACATCTGAGCTGGTAGAAGGAGGGGCCAGACTCCCTCCACTAAAAAAAAAGTGGAGTGTTTGCTGCTTTTCTCATCGCTGTGAAATATCTGACAGAAACAACTTAAGGGAGGAGGGTTTTAATTTGGTTTCTGGGTTTCAGGTCACTGTGGCAGGGAAGCCACGGCAGCAGGATCAATTCAGTCTGAGTGGCAGGAGCCTGAGGTAGCAGCTCTTCACTTGTGGGCAGTCAAGAAGCGGGGGTCTTGAACTGGAAAGGGGTGGGCATAACCTCCAAAGGCACACCCTGAGTGTCTTCCTTCCTTCAGCAAGAACTCACCTCTTAAAGCCTCCACAGCTTCCCCATAACTCTGCCACTATTTTGAGACCAAGTAACTCAAACACATGAGCCTATGGGTGAGGTTCTACATTCAAACCTGGGGGCCCCATCCAATCAGTTGGAGAGCGTAATAAAATAAAATACCTGAGTAAGAGATCATTCTTTCGGCTTGACTACTTTCAAACTTGCACATGAGATTTTTCTTTTTCTATATTTGATCTAAAGCCAAGGTTCTCTCTCAGTACTCACGCTGTTGAACCTGGACTGACGTTACACTATTACCTCTACAGGGTCTCAGGGTAACGGATGCAGAGCAACCTCCATTCCATTGTTTATAGAGCCAGCAACTAAAAAACTAACTAGACTGCCCATCAACTAATAAATCGCCAGTGCCTCATTTCTCTAGAGAACTTATCAATATAGAATATCTAAGCTTAATGAATATATTAGTCAATAAGATGGAAATGCAATTTTTGACCACATATCCCTTAAAAGCAGTGAGTGGATCTTGTGGGATCATAGATTAGCTTAAAAACCAACCTTAAAAGGACAATTCCAGGTAGATTTTAAATCATTGAAAATATGTGGTAGAAGATGATCACCAGGTCTGTTTCTTCATCCTCTGGGCATGCGGTTGACTGCATTTCCCAGCTGCCTTAAATGTAAGTGAGCTCTGGTGTATTAGACCTCCGCTAGATGTGGCCTGTGAGAGCCTCCCACACAAAGGTCCTTTTGTTTCTCTCTGTTCAGTTCCAACTTTAGCTGTGTCTTAAAGAACGTGGAGCAGGTGGAACTAAGGGCTCTAAGTCTCTTCACCCACTTTACTTCATCAAAAAAAAAAAACCCTCATATTGAACTTTACATGAATGAAAAGTAACAAGACTTCTATTTTATTAAAGTACTGAAATTTGATGAGTGTGTTTAATTTTTAACTACAGCTAGGAGCTGGTATTACCAGGTCATCATACAGGGTCCCTGGAATAAGGGCAGAGGTAAGAATATAAGAGCAGTATATACCCAGACTCATAACTTTTAATATGTTTTATTAATATGTACATTTTGAAACATTGGAGTCATATAATAGTTTATTATAACTGAGATATGTTTGCTTAGTTCTTATCATGCTGAGAAGTGATTTGAAGCAACCCTCTTTAAATCCAAACAATAATTTGACTAGATATACATGCCCTTTGACTTTTATCTCCTTCATATGTCTTGCTAACACTGAGCCAGTTAAATAGCCCATTTTTAAAAAGCAATATTAAGAGTTAGTTATAAAATATATTTTGAGTGTGTGGAGGGAAGGAAAAAAGAAATAAAACCTCAAACCCTTTTTGCCTTGGGTCAGATCTGAGTTTGAGCCCCAGAGTTGTCCTTCACTGGTGGAATGGAATCTGCTTCCCCATCTGGTAGCCAGATTTTAACATTCTGCACCATGTTGTTTAAAAGATCCATTCAGATCATGTGTATTTAGAGGGGCTCTGACTAATAAACGGAATAGCTTCACTCTCATGTTTGCTCACACACAACTGTTCTGCTCCTGAGCGAGGGCCCCAGGGGCTCCCAAGCATCCGTATGTCTTCACTCAGAAGAACCCATATGGAGGCCTGTTGATTTGAACAGCTTATCTGGCTTTCAAGACATACTACAGGCATATATACCTTTCAAGATATAGCATAAACTCAAACATCCTGGAAGCATGAAAAGCAGACCAAGATACCAAGGTCTGTGATCCAAGGTCTATGAGTAACAAACTAGAATGTTCTGAGGACTGTAGAGCCTTCCTTATTTTACTTTGCCCAAGCCTGGACTAGAGAGCACATTTTTGTGACTCAGGTGAACTAACTGACTGAATGTAAAAGCCATTCTATAAAGTACAGAGTGGAGAATGGAGAAGCAATGTCAAAAATTCAATGGAAGAAAAAGATGTGAATTAAAACTCATTTTCATGCTCTTCATATTTCTGTAAGTATATCATCCTTTGCCCTTATCAGAAAAAAAGCAATAGAGGAAGGTCGCTAAAGAATTAGGTTTTGTGTCAGAAGGGGATGAGCTAACCTCTCAATTCAGCCCCCTATTGTCTATGTTCTCTATGGACAGTCTTTAATAGAGGCCTCTATTTCCTTGTTAAGAGAAAGAGTGGTCTTCCTGTCCACAGATGCTTGAACTGAGAATGTGCTGGTTCAAGGAAAGGAGTGCATGCAGCACTGGACACAGTGAGACAGCAAGGTTTGAATGACAATGTTCCCCAGAAGTTCATGTATTTGAAGGCTTAATTCCCAGTTGACGGTGATGTTTGGGAAAGTTAGGGAGCCTTTAGGACATGGAGCTTTGATGTAGGGTGGGTTTTTGAGAGTTTATATGCTCCCCTAATTTCTGTTCTCTCATCCTGCGTGGTATTTGTTGTTGAAGATGGAATTGCTCCGATTCCTGCCCTTTAGACCAGCTGCCAGGCTTCCACCATCCTTATAGACTCTCCTGACGACACTGTACACCAAAACAAACTCTTCCTTCTATAATTCCTTGGTCATGGTATTTTATTACAACATGAGTAACTGATACATGAGGGACACCATGCATTCCTGTAGTTATTTTGGATTCCTTTGATCTGGCTGACTAGCTCAGTTGTGTACGTTATGTGCCCTGTAGTTTTATCGGGGTTAAACTAATGCTGACGATTCTTCTTCATTTGTTGCCTGCACTGAATTTTCTTCTTCTTTGGGCTTGGACACAGTAAGCACTTTGTGCGTAATCATAGTCTTCATCTGTGAATCAGAATGGAAGAGAGAAGGACGAAGATGAACCTAGTTCCCTGAGCTTTTAAAAGTATAAGATTGGTGGTAGGTTGTGGACATTGATGGGCCTCTGTTTAATCCTCCAATCTGTAAACCACAAACTGACCCTCAGTTGACTCAAAGCAGAGGGTTACAGTAGCAGTGAAGGCCCATGAAAGAAAGCCCTTGGCTCCCAGCAAAAAGAATGGCATCTCCCTTTGGGTAGATACATACCACTGTCTCATCACCTAAGAGTCAATTCTGTTGGACCAACCAACCACCTGGCCAATGGACCCCCTCTTAATGAGGTGCACTTACCCTAAGCCTTGCTCAAGAGATTGAATGGTAATTATCCCTTTAATGAAGCAATGTACTTTTTCTTCCAAAAATTTTAGCTTCCTGGTGCAATTGCTCCCTCTCTGCCATGAGGTTATTTGTGTCTGCCTGCCTTTCTGAGTCAGGCCTTCCTTTCTCTTCTAGACTCTGGACAGAGTTTAAGTGTGCTCTCTCTGGTACATGGGGCTTCCTTCCTCCCTTCTCTCTCTAAATCTCTCTTCCTTACAGTGTGTGTGGGGGTGCCTATTACATGGCTAACCTCCATGCAAGCTTAGCTCATTTGGTCTTTTTCCTTTCTTTCTCCAAGCTATTTACAGTTTGTCTACTGTAGAATTTATCTTTTGAAACTTAACAAAATTGTTGCCATGTTTCTGTTTGAGTTCATTGTTAAATTCTTTGGGGACCCTGATTTCCCCAGCATTATTAGTGTAGACTAGGACTCAGGCATATTCCAAGTTCACCAGTGTATCAGCAGCATTGTCCCCATCTCCACACTGATCTCTTCTTTTGGTATCATTTATTTGCTTTTCCTACTGTGTGATAGATCCCCTCAAAGACAGGCACCATGCCTGTTTTAATCTATCAGTTTTTATCCAGAGCCTAGCATGGTGTTTGGATATAGACTCCTAAGATACAATTTAAGTGAGATAAAAAGCTTCTGTAAATTTAATTTGACTCATGGTTAAAGAGATACTCCACTGCCATACCACCAGGGTTCAGACACCTATAATAAGAACTTGAATATACACATGACTGGCATCTGGTGACTGATTTGTAACTATGGATTCCATGTTTCTCTTTCCTAGACTTCGTCTCATCCTCAGTTAAAAATGGAACTGTTTAAATAGGTAAAATGCATTCAACAGTACTACTTTTGATTACTAAATAAAAATAAATATATCTATCAATGACACTTTGACTCCTATATATTAAAATGGTATATACTTAAGTATACTATAACTATATAGTGTATACATATTACATACTTTATTATGTGGACCAGAGAAACCTTTTGGAACATTTCAGGGAAATTATCAATGTGTTTAGACTAAGTTATTTCTTTCTGAGCCTGGTCATGATCTCTGTGTTAGTCACAGCACAGAGAGAGTGGGAGTGGGAACAACAATATATTTCCTTGACCTTTAATTAAATTAATTTATTCATATCTCTTCCAGAGAACTTAGTAAACTGCTGCAAAAGGAAGCAAGGCTGATACGATAAGAGAGGAGAGATGCAGCCGTGAAGTTGGAGCACTGGATCCTGGGAAAGATGCCCACATGAGTTTAGTGCCATTGGCTGTTCAGGAGATGAGACATACTGCAGGACGCCATGGAAGTGGGGGCACTGGACCTCTGAGGGGAGCAGGATGGATGAGGGCTGTCAAAAGGCACAGAAAACATGGGGATATACTTAAAGTGGGAGGAGGGGGACAGCACAGAAGAATTTCATGCTGAAATTTTGCCGAGAGCATCATTTGTTCCTTTCCTGCTTCCCGGGGTCAATTGCATCCTTCTCCCCACTGTTTGTGACTCTCCTTTTCCTTTTCTCAACCACTTCCATCTCTGAGAAGCAAAAAAGCTGTTTCGCTAGGGATGTAGGCAAACCCGGAGTGCAGGCACAGCGAGGCAAGTCTTAAGCTACAGATGTCCACCGGACACTGGCTCTACAATGGTGCCCTGTGGGCTTGATTTATGTGCGCACCTCAAGAGTATGAGGTTGATATGAATTATCAGGCTGGATTAGGCACCAATAGTATTTGGCTTCTCCATTTTCCTGTATAGAGTAGACACTTGATAAATGTTATCTCCAAAAATGAATTTTTTAGCATCCTGAGATTTTTCAGAGTTAATATTCTCAAAATATCTGTTTTATACATGTTGTAATTAATGGCGACTTATTATAACTTGAGATTCACTAAAGGAGTATATCTTGAATATCTGGATATGGAAATTAGTTTGATCATGTTAATACTTTCAAAAATCTATAAATACATCAACCATCATCTATCATGTACCTGGAATGTATACTTTTGGCCAATTTTACTTCAATAAAGGTGAAAAGCATTACAAATAAATGCAATTTTGGTTTTCACAACTCTCACTGTATCCGATGTTGTATTTTCGACATCAGCCTAACGTATTGTCCACTGGAGCAGAGATCTGACTCAGGAGACCTGGAAAGAGGTCTTCATGTCCTCAGTGCTAACAAATCTTGTAGATAACAGAGACAAGTGACTCACAGAGAACTCTAGAAAATGGTGTTAGCAAAGCACCATGAAGAGAATAGTTACTCTATTTCCCTGGCTATGCAAGTATGGCTATCTGCTTCCAGGAGGACTTGTTCTGTGAAGTTTAATATTTAGAACATAAGCAAACATTAGCATAAGAGAGAAATATAATATACATATGAATATTACTTGAAGCATTAAATGAAGACTAAAATCTGAGTATCCATAAAAGTTTGATAGGATTACCATAAGTACAACCTTGTAAAAACAGTTGAGATACAGTACACAAGTAATGAGAAAAAGGATTAATGGCTCCACCAACAAGCATCTTTTTTCCCTTTTTTGAGGTAGGGTTTCATGTAATCCTGACTGGCTCCAGCTCACTGGATAGCTGATGATGACCTTGACCTCTGGATCTTCCTGTGGGATTACAGGCATTGACATCATGGCCAGTGTGTGCTGTGCTGCTGGACATGATGGGGAAACACATCACCAACTGAGCCACATTCCAATGCCCAAGAGTCAGAAACCTTGACAAGTCAAAATTTTGTGTGAAAATCAAGATCTTTTGTTTCATTAGGCATCATACAGAAAAAAGAATACTCGAGCCAAATTGAATCTAGAAAATCTGACTTTCTATTTCTAAGAAAAAAAAAAGCAAAACAACAACTCATCTTAGCTCTCATAAAGTAATTCCCAAGGCTTTTACACATCAAATGACTCTTACAGAATCAAATTTTGATGAGGTAAGTGTAAGGAATTTACTAACATATGGATTAAATTTCTCTTAAAATAGACATTATTTTAAAATTGAAAAGAAAAAAATCTTAGTAAAGTATGAAAGTACGCTTTGGGTTTTTCTTGAACCCCAAACACAATTTAAAAAATAGTTCAAGATGTTCACCAAATAACCAATACAGCTGGGTTCACCCAAACCAAGTTCCAAGATATGAACTGTAGGGAATTCTGGTGATTACAAATATGGTTAAATTATTTGCAGATATTGGCAAAATGTCAGAGATGCATGCAGAAAGAGCCAACTTTTAAATATGAACAGATTAAAAGTTACACTTTCTATCTTTAAAAATTTAGGGATAATCACATCCCTTAATAGCTGATGAAATAATTTATGGTCATATTTTCATAAGAAAATACTTACTAATAAATGGGATAAATATTTTAGGAAAAATTACAATAGCAAAATAAATTCAATATAGGAATAAAATTGCAACAACCTCTATGTTCTCATTCGGAATAAAGCTTTAAAGATTTAGCACTGTTACACCTTGGGGGCACATAGTTTTTTATTAATTTTGGATCTTAACTATTTGATCACTTCAACAAAACTGATACAACAAAATTATAGTTATTGTGTTTGACATGAAAGAGTACTAAGTATTGTCAAGTGTTTTGATTTTTTTCTGACTTACTTGAAATGATCAAGTGTTTTTTTATTTATTCTGTCATGAGCTATATTATATTGATCAATGTTTTTATGTCAAACCATCCTTGCATTTTAAGAACCCATTGCCAGTGTGGTATAACCATTTTAATGTCAACTGACTTAGGTTACTAGTGTTTAAGGATTTCTTTTCTTTGGTTTTTTTGAGACAGGGTTTCTCTGTAGCTTTGCTGCCTGTCCTGGAACTAGTTCTTGTAGACCAGGCTGGCCTTGAACTCACAGAGATCTGCCTGCCTCTGCCTCCCAAGTGCTGGGATTAAAGGCTTGTGCCACCACTGCCCGGAGTGTCTTAGGATTTTTTATGACATTGTTACAATGCCTATGACTGGCACTTTTCTCTTCCTGTGGTATCTTTCTGGCTATAGTTCCAGGACAATTCTAATCTCACTGAGTAACTTGTTTTCTCCTTGTCAATTTGAGAAACATTGCTATTGATTCTTCTACAAAGGAAGAGATTTTTGTTCAGTTCAGGTAAGGGCCAAGGCTTTTCTCTACAAACCAGTTGTTGATCATTAATCATCATAGAAACAGAAGCAACCCAACTACACACTGGCAGACAAATGGATAGGCAGATATGGTATACTTTTAACCGTATTTAAAAGAAGCAACATAGGTGAGCCTGAAGGTCACGATGCTAGAGTAAATAAGTCAGCCACACTGGGCTTTCAAAATCACAGAGCCGGGGAACAGAATGGAGGTTGCCAGTAAGTGGAGGGAGACGAGAGAGGTTATTGTTTATTAACTGTAAGGTTTCAGTTTTAATGATGAACAGTGTGAGGCTGAATACACAACCTGATGAATGTAATTTGGATGTTACTGAGGGCTAAACTGAGTCATGACCTTGGCCTCTTGATGAATCATTGGAATACCTCTACATTTCATACTTAAAATTGTTAAAATGCGTTGTAAGTAAACCTCTAATGATGTGGGATTCCCCTATGTATGCTATCAATATATTTTATCATTAGTTAATAAAAAGGCTGCTTCAGCCTATATCAGGGAAGAATAAAGCCAGGCTGGAAGAGATATATAGGGAGAGTAGGTGGAGTCAGAGGAGATGCCATGGAGGTGCTACAGGAAAAAGATGCCAGCCAGCCACTGGTCAGAACCTTACCGGTAGACCATGGCCTCATGGTGATTCACAGATTAATAGAAATGGGTTAATTAAAGATGTAAGAGTTAGCTAGAAATATGCGTAAGATATTGGCCAAACAGTGCTGTAGTTAATAAAGTTTCTGTGTGGTTATTTACGTGTGGGTAGCTGTGAACAAATGAGTAGTCTCCTACTACATTCTGTGATCTGTAGCAGTAGTTAAGTGTACTGTACCATGATAAAACCCGGATGGTAAATGCTCTTAGGGGAGGGAAAGAAATGAGAAACCCTAGGCCTGCAGGTCACACATGCCTGTTTAATCCTGACACAAGTATTAGGAAGTATCCGTCATTACAGAAAATAGCTGTTTGGGAACAAAAGACCTAGCTTTTGGATCTATGCTGACTTCCTTCAAATGAGTTTGTTTGTGAAGATGTGTTTCTGGCAGCTTCTAAAATACATACCAGTAGTTACATAAATTTTACCATGATAAAATTAGGAAATAAATGCAAAAATCATTGTCTTAGTTACTTTTCTCATGTCAAGAAACAACGTTACAGAGAATGGAAGAATGAGTTTCACTTTTAACACTTGGGTTAAGGGTGTAGTTTATCATGGACAGAAGTCATGAACTTGAGTCTGTTGCTAACACTGTCTTCCCCATCAAGAAGAAGAGAATAAAGCACATTTCTGCCCCCCTCCCATGGGCCATTCCTCCTATTTTGTTTAGTGCAGGATCTCAGCCCATGAAATGGTATCACACATAGGTAAGAGAGGTCTTCCCAGCTCAGTGAACTTAATCTAGATAATCTTCCCCCAAAGGAATACCACAAAGTCCCAAATGGCAATGTCTCCATCTCTAAGCCAAAGGCTCAGTGCACATCTCTGAATGATGTTAGCTATTCTTGGCAACAGCCCTAGTAACAGTGACTCTTACAGTGGACTAAGAGCCCTGAACTTGCCAACAGCACCATAATTCTTATACAGATAAGAAGAAAGCCAAGGGGAGAAAAAAGCTAACATATCCTCCACCAGCATAGCAGGCAAGTGGGGAAGTGCACACACCTGCTGGACTTGGTTCCTGTAAGTTTTTGTGAGGCCATACTAGATATTTACAGCCATTTCTTTCTCTGACTCCTCATCCCACATTCTCTCAGCTAAATTGCCTTTTTTTTTCCTTCTAGAGCAGCCCAAGCCTTCAGGCCACACTGGTCCTTCTTCCTCTCGGTTCCTGTCATTTTTTTCATCAACTTCACTACTGGTTGTGGAAACGGGAAACAGTGAGGACCCAGGTATAACCCTTCATGCTTCCTCTGTGGAGCAGGAACCCGATTGTCCCTTGGTCACAGGATGACCCCCCAATACAATCAATAAGCTTCCCTTTCCACCTGCTTGTTCAGCACTGTGAAGAGCCACAGAATGTGGACAGGATCTCAAAAATACTACATACATTACAACGTGAGCCGGGCTTGATCAGCGTGTTCTAGGGACTGGCTCTTGGGTCACCCTGAGAGCTCATCATGAATGAAGGGACCTGTTCAAACCAGAAAGCAGTACTGGGATAAAGAGGCAGAAAGGAAATAGTCTCTGCAATGAGGTGCTGTACCCCAGACCAAGGAAGCAGTGCTGGAAACACAAGGCCACAGTGGGGGCCTTAGAAACTATAAGCACCATTCTGGCCAGACTTCAGTCCCTAGATCTCACATAGCTCTAGAGAGCAGAGGGACAATAGAGATGATTTTATCTCAGTACATCTAGCTTCTCAATTTTAGACAATGGAGGCTTGGTCAACACATGTAATGCTGGTAAAGGTATTTCCCCAACCTCTGTACTTCATTCCACCTTTGAATCACACCCACCCTACTGTATCTGGACTTCTATCAGGTCCATTCTGGACAGATTTACCTCACTAGCTGGGAAACTGCATATACTTCCCATTTAAACACAGTACAAAAATCCCCACCTAGGGCTCCAGGACTGGAGCCGCTGATAAACGTATCCACACTGGTTTCAAAAGGAGGTAGAAGCTATCGACACTTGTCTGAAGAATATACCTGGCTGTATACAGAAGCACACTGTTTATATAAGTGAAAAGCAAAATTATCTTTGAAGTCAATAAAATGGGTAGCTGAGTGAAATGTAAAACTGCCCTGGGCTTCTGGGGTCAGAAAGTGTTGGAGTGAAACTGATGGAGCGTATTGTTCCTTCCTTGGCATCCATGCTCCCTGCTCACACTTTCCATGCTGTCCAGCATCCTTCTGCAAGACGGCAAGGCAAGGGAAGCTGAGAGTCTGCAGAAAACCAAGATCATCTCCGCACTTATGGTTCTGAGAGAAGACAGACCACAAGGCTCGGGATCCTGTACACTGTCTGCCTGCCTTCTCCTTTGGCCTGTTTTCTATCTCAGTTATTTAGAATTCTGATGTTTCTAGTCTGTTATGTATGCCAGTGTGTTTTCAAATTAAACACTAAATGATGAAAATCAGACCCTAGAAACAGACAGGAAAACTCGAAGTTATCGTGTGGTTTAGGTGCCTGCAGCCTTCTCCACAGTGGTGTAAGTACTGTCTTTTCATTTGATCCTGAGTGCAAAAACAGGAACGTTCTACACAAAGCTGGCTTCCTGGTGTGATATGCAAAGCTCCGCTGTTTAAAGATGTTTGTGAAATCCCACCCCGTGTTTCATTCATTAATTCCAATGCATAGAAACAATTAGTTAGCTAAACAACCCACATCTTGTCTTAGCTCGACTCTTTAGTAACTACTATGGGAACTGACTGATTGGCCTTCCTAGAGCTGGGACAGCTTGAGGGGAAAGGTCACAATCTGCACATTCCAGAAGCTGCAGAGGCAGAGGGATGAAAGCCAGTTCCCCTTCTGGAACTATAGTTGCACTTAAAAATGTAGCCCCAAATGAATTAGATGGAAGGTCTTGTGGAGAGGAAGGGCTAGAAGGCATGGGGACTGAATGACAATGGCACTTCTTTCTGAAGAGACCTGCCTCGCCTTTTACCAAATAAGCACCTCTGGGAAGAAATGAGGGAAAAAGGGACGGAGGCAAGTGAGCAGGAGGCCCCTGAACACACCGTTCTCATCCACTGCCATTCTCAGAGAGCCGTGATTGCTGGAAGCGGGGGAGGGGGGCATCTTATCTGACACATGCAGTATAGTGGTATTCTCAACTCACTACCGTGCTGACTTTTCAACCTTGACTGGGGCTCTCTCACGACAAACGTGAATGTACCCTCACAGAGGCGGCATTCGCCCGACAGCATATAAGATAAACCTTAATGATCCTGGAAGAACTTAGAAGGCAGAAACAATAGTAGGGAAAAGGTATGGTAGACCTAGGTGTGATGGTGCATGCCCAAATCCTAGCACTTGGGGATCTGAGGCAGGAGGGTTATTGTGAGCTCCAAACTAGCCTAGGCTACAGAAAGACTCAAAGAGAAGAAGCAGGGGACAGAAAGGAAGGAAGGAAATAAAGATGCCAGGCCTTGTTTGCCCACAGTCTGCACCACACAGAGAGGTCCAGGTCAGTCCAGCGCTGTCTAGTGATAGCCTTTCTCAAAAGATAATAATAAGAAATAAAGAAAGAAGAAAGAGAAAGGAAGGGAAGGAAGAAGAAAAAGAAAGGAAGAATGGGAGAGAGACACAGAGAGAGGAGACAGGAAGAGAAAAAGGAGGAAGAGAAGGAATGGAAGAGAGGCTGAGAGAGAGTTTAGTAAAAGATGGAGAGAGGGAGGCGTAGACGTGGGGAGGAAGGAGCAGGGCACAGGAGATGTTTGGAGTTGTTTTAAACTTTGCAGTGTGACAGTATTTATGGGAATGTGTTCAACTTGAGAAAGAGTAGTACACACACAAACACACACTCAGGTACACATACTCACATGCACACACACACACACACACACACACACACACACTGGATAATGCACTGGCTAATGTACCTGTGCTTGCCTCACGGCTGAGCCCAAACACATTCCTCTTGATATCCATCCACTTTGGAGCCCTATGCTGGGAGACTGCACAGATTTCTTCCCTCGTCTCTCTCCCAGAACCCACATTTAGTCTCTGCCCTGCAAGGGAACATGGTGGGTTGGTCATTCCTGGGAAGAAAATGCTCTGTTAGGAAAGCAATGTCAGGTTCTAATCCCCTGTCCTTAAAATATGTCTCAGGGGTTAGAGGCCCTGGATGCTCAGCTTCATTCTCGGAATGGATGAATGTTGCTATGGTTTCTCCTCTGTATCTGTGCGTATGGTCCTCTGGTAGAGCATCCTTCCACGAGCCTACTGTGGGACACCTGTGATTGCAGGCCACAGAAAACCTGCCTTCTGTCAGCAGTTGCATCTCTACTCGAACAGAACAAAAGCCTGTGGTACAAAACCTCCCGGTCATCCTCACTTCTCTCCCTACCACTTCCTGCATCTAATAAAACCAGCAGCTCAAATTTAAGAGCGTTTAGAAAACCATGAAGCCATCTCCTGGAGTTCTTTGGCATGCTGTATATTATAAAAATCACAAAAGAAAAGAGGCTATAATGTGCCTCTGGTTCGAAAAACTATTTTCTTGACATCGGCTGACAGAGCTGGCAGCCAAACTTTGAGATGAGTCCCCAGAGAGAGAGAGAGAAAATGTGTGTATGCATGTGTATGAGTATATATGAGTGTACTTAATGTGTGTGTGAGTGCGTATATGTGGATATAAGTTTACGTGTGAGAGTATACCCTTGTATATGTACAGGTGTGTTTTCATAGGAGTATGTTTATGTGCACATGTGATGTGTTGTATGTATGAGAGTGTGTATGTATATCTGGATGTTTGTGTGCTCGTGTGTTAGAAGGAAGTCAAAGAACTGCAAAGGGAAAGAATCAATATGTCCTTTTATGGCCTTGGTGACCTTATTGCCTTAACTGATAAGTTATTGAGCTATCTAAATGTACACGTGGTAAGCACCCTGGAATTCCGGGATGAATTGCCCTGGAGTGGGAGAATTCCCCTCAGTGTAGAAGCACTCAGAGCAAAGCTCCCAGGCTTATTGAAGATTGGATGTTTTCAAGTTGACTTGTCATTCACAGGCTTTCTAAGCACACCCGGGAGGTTCGTTCCCAAACACATCAGCCTTGTTAACCAGCACTGGACTCGGGCTATTTCCTACGGGAAACACAAAAATTTGTGTTTTCAATAAAACATATGGCCCAAATTAGAAAGTAAATAAACGAATACTTCTCAAGGATCCATGATAACACTTGCCGAGCAGCAGGTCAGGCCCGATTTAATCTAAAAATCTCCTCTGCTGCGTGTAAATGGTTATGTCATAGCATTCATCTTTAATTATCCGCCTCTTCTCAAAGGCTTGACTCATAATGTCTTTCTCGGTTAACCACAAACACTTGCGCTACAAGATTTCTCTTATAGATTCGCCAAGACCCTCTTCCCTCTTCCCCTTTTTGTTCCTCGTTACATTGTCAGGACTCCTGGAAATGAAATATGGAGACACTGCCTAAACTGCCCCAGCTCTGACTTCCTGGATATTTCCATGCAAAGAAAAATGGCAGCATGGTCCCTTGACTCATACAGACCGTTAGAACCAGCTTAACTGTCAGGAAAATAGTACTGTATCGTCACAGGTCTGAACTTAGACGGCTGTGTTCCTTTGAGAGTCGCTGAGAGTTCAGGACCATATGCAGAGAATAAAGACAGTGGGTTATAGCTCACAAACGAGGACAGGTCAATTAAGCAGCCGTGTGCATACTTTTTCCCCCTCCATCGTGTCTTCTCTCACCTCACCTACCCCTGTGAGAGGGAATGTGTTCTGGCTTCGCTCTAGACGGATGAGATCAGCCACCTCCTCAGCACGTGCTGTTAATCCACTCTGCTTCAGCAGAAGTGCTGGCTCCCAGTGGGGTTAGCTGCCATCTCTGCAGACTAATCCTGTGTGAACTTCAAGGCTGTAAACTGCAGGATGGGTGGGAGGTGATGCAATGCTAACAGCATGGCCATTGGGATTCGTTCCGTTTATAGGTATAGGAAGAAGCAATTACATGATGTCACTTGTGTGTGTGTGCGTGTGTAGGTCAGAGGTCAGCGTTGGATGCTATTCCTCAGGAGCTGTCCATCTTATCTTTTAGGGGAGGGTCATGACTGGGACCCCGGAGTTGCTAGTCAAGCCAGGTTGGCTTGAGAACCCCTAGGGAGCAGCCTTCACCTCTCCAGCACTGGCATTGCAGGCACAGACAGGCACACTTCGTATTTTATGTGGGTACTGGGAATCAAACTCGGGAGGCAAGCACTTATCAACTGAGCTATTTCTCCTTTGCCCCTGCCGGGGAGGGGGGGGGTGTCTCA
Source organism: Microtus ochrogaster (assembly GCF_000317375.1). Classification (NCBI taxonomy): domain Eukaryota; kingdom Metazoa; phylum Chordata; class Mammalia; order Rodentia; family Cricetidae; genus Microtus; species Microtus ochrogaster. Next base: position 72,111,890 of record NC_022013.1, on the reverse strand, counting down.
GATGCTTCCTTACACCTGGCTCAAATGCTACTTATCTGGATTTCTCACTTGCTAGTTTACGATGGCTTCTCTGTTCATTTGCTTTTGCTCTTGCTGTTGTTGAGATGTTAAAGGAAAACATAAAGACAGAAAAGATGACCGATTCAGTGGAAGGAGGTTAAAGTGAAAATTTCCTTCCAATATCAGTATTGGAAGTTGGCAGCATACTCAGTATCCCCTCCAGAAAAGGGGAGAACTGACCCCCAATTCTGTATCAGTTATGTCATGGTCGTATGTTGGACCATGGCCTACAACCCTTCTCGTGACTCTTGGCTCAGATTGGTAGTCCGAGGCTCCTTGTTAATACAACACCTTTGCCTGTTAAAAAGGGAGTAGGTTCAATAGCATTGTTGTCTCCTCATGCCCACCCTACCCTTTGACTGTTTGGCATAAAAGAAACATCATTTTCTCTTCATAATTGCTCCCTGTATTCTTTCTCTTCCTACGTGGTAAAGTCATCGTTAGAGCACAGCTGACAATTGAAACATTCTTTACACTTAGTAAGGAAATTAATTATGATGTAATATGCACGCCCTCCCAAATAGAACCACCCTTAATTCGGAACACAATTCCTGTGGAAACCAGCCACATTAAGAAATTTCCATTTCTCCTGCCCACACTAATATTAGGTAGTTAGCTGGAAATTAGCAAACCTGAAGGTCATCAAGAATGGGCTCCTCCCTCCTAATCAAGTTCAGGCCTGGTGAAACACTGGGGTGAAGGAAGGCTGCCTTAGAATACTTCTCCAGAGCTGCAGTCCTGTGTGAGAGGGAGGAAGCTGGTGGTTGCGGGCTTTATAAAAATAATTTTCTCTCAGTAATGCGTGTTTGAATAGATTTATTTTACGTTTTGGTTTTTAATTATTTTTAAACTGTTCCGTTATATAATTTTTTTTACTCCAAAGAGTAGGAACTGAGTTGGAGCTATGGCCTGGGGTAGAAACATTGATTTCCAGTAAACAAGGAAGGCACGCTATTGTATCCTCACCTAAGAGTTAATACAAATGGTTAAGCAAGAGAGATAGTTCAGTGGTTAAGATCACTTGATGCTCTTTCAGAGGACCCAGGTTTGGGTCGCAGCACCATGTGGAGCCTCACAACTGTCTGTAACTCCAGCTCCAGGAGATCCAATGTCTTCATTTGGGCCCTGAGGGGACCAGGCCAACATATCGTACACATACATATACACAGTCATACACATAAAAACAAACAAATCTTTTTTTAAAAATAGCTCATTCAAGTGGGTTTTAGAAAACAATAAATATCCTACCCAAATATGTAGGTTAACTTTGGTCTTTCTGGTCATTGTCCCCTCTTATTTTGTGACAGCATGTCCTCTGTAGTGGACTCTTTATGTCAGCCTTTTTCCCCACAATGGTCTTTTTGGCCATGGCGGTTTCTCATTCCACACTATTCTCTATCTCCTCTATTAACTTCCAAGTCTCACCTGGATCCATTTACTGGCGATCCTGAGTAGAGAGGATGCTACAGTAAGATACTGATTGCTAACTCTAATCTCGCTGTTTCCAGAACCAAAGGTATTCTGCTGTTCTTCCTTCTGTCTACATTCCCTAATTTGACTATATAGGACTTGCTATGACTACAAAACACATTCTGCTTAATGCTTTCATTATTCAATAAGCATCATTTTATTTTCTTATTTATACTTTATATATATATAAATATGTATATATATGATTGCTTATAGTTTTCATTAAATTGCCTTAAATCTTTGGATCAAGTAGAGTCATTTAGTAAAATTTTTAATGTAAACATTTTTGTTCATCTTTCTTTTGTTCTATTTTTTTCTATCTGTGGTCCAACCTATACTTTATAGGTCTTGATTCCTTCCCTTGAACATCACTATGGCCCATGACCATGGAAAGTTTAACTCGACTTAGCTGCTGCTTCCTGTTCTAAGTTACTCTGTTTTATTTTGATAAATCTGCAGCATTTTAGATGAGGACTTGCTCCAAAGACGCCATTTTACAAACAGTTTTAGATTATTTTTATGGAGGATCACTGTATGCCCAAATGAACGTATATCTGTGCAGCACCCACCCATAAATGGTTTGTTCCTGTAGAAATGGTGTCACTCTACAAGTATATAAGGGTGAATCGTGACTGTAAGAGCACACGGCCATATTAAAATCCTATCAGGGAAACCAGATCCAAGAATTTAGGAGTACTCTAAATTGAAGATAGACCATAAGTCCCTTACCTGGACCCAATAAAGAAGTGGACACCTAGTTGTTGCAATGGTAATGGGTTCACCAACTCATCCTATGGGCTTCTAGTGTGTTCCTTAAGGACCAACAAGCAGAGGACTCCCGACTACCCCAGGGCCTTCAGCTTGACTCAGTTCTCAGTGTTGATGCAGCCTGCTGAACTTTCCACCCCTGCTCACCACCTGGACTTGCTATCCACCACCTTCATCTTCCTCTGTGCCTGGTCTTACTTACCCGTTTGCCTCTGCAGCTGGGCCCAACCCTACAGTTCCACTGTCCAATCTGTGAGTGCCAATAGCCTGGCTCACAGCCTCATCAGCTTCTCCAGCATCTCCCTGTCGTGTCCCAGCTTTGGCTTCCCAGACCTCTTGGAAACACCTTGCCTCTCTATGGACTTACATATATACAGTGGTGTGTCATGTGTGATCTGAGAATGAAGAGTAGCAATTAAGATCAGATTAAAAGAATTTGTGTCCATGTCGGCCAGTAACTAGCTGGAAAACAGCTGCCATTGACATCCCTGATCCTTGTGAATCTATTGTTATTCAATAATAATAATATGGTGGTAAGATACACATGTGTTCATCT
>NC_022013.1:72101958-72108922 GCF_000317375.1 Microtus ochrogaster | reverse complement strand
ATATATATATACTGTATTCTCACAGCATGATCCTCAGTTCATGAAGGACAGCATTGTCATTACAATGACCTCGCTTTGGCTAAGCATTTAGCAGGGACAGAGCATATCACAGGGGACAGTATTTCTGAGAATTTCCTTTTTCACTTACTGTTCCCCTGAGTACCAAATGCAATGTCAATAATCCCAATCCAGTAAGTATATAAAGTATATTAGACAGGCCCTGCATCCCTTCCTTCTTGGCTAGATACAGCTCTCCCAAAGCCAGCTCTCTGCCATCTTCTGAAGCTCTGTTTCCAGAGGATGTGACTTGGTTTTCTCTGGAGTGTTTCTTCATTGCCCAGCTAGGATGCTACTCATGTGCAACAGACTTCCTTTTGGGCCGTCAGCCAGCTCCTAAATCATGACATGGAGACTGATTCTTAGCCACCGATGCCCAGCCTTATCTTAGCTATTATTTTAATCTGTTTCTCTTTATCTGTTTTACCTCAGGGCTGTTTACTTTTATTTCCTTCTGTATGTCTTACTTTCACTGCTTCTCATATCTGATTGGCTGGCAGCTTCCTGACTTCTGGCTCTAGGCATGTGCCTCTCTCTCTTTCTCCCTCATTCTGTTCTGTGTCTGTCTCTCTCTGTCTCTCCCTCCCCCCAGATTTCTCCTCTTATTTAATCTTGCTGTCAGGCCTACACACCTATCCCTCTCCTGCCTAGCTATTGGCCATTCTGATTTTATTAGACCAATAATGTGCCTTAGGCAAGCAAGGTGAAATAGCAACACTTCTTTACATAATTAAACAAAGGCAGCATAAACAAATGTAACACATCCTCACATCATTAACAAAGGCAGCAGAAACAAATGTAGCCCACCTTTACACCGTTAAAGTAATATTCCACAGCATAAACAAATGTAACACATCTTTACATAGTTAAAATATTACTCCACAACACTCATGTTTCTCTGAACAACTCTGAGAATGATTGACCTGGAGTGGGAAGAGGGAATCTGTATCAATGGGAAACAATGTTCAATTTTCTCCCTCTCTGCCATCTATGACAACATATAGTAAGAATCTGAGCTCCAAAGATTTGGATTGCTACAGGAAACTATACAATTTGTGTCAGCCAAAGTGGGTCAACCAGCTCCTGCAAGCATTCCAGTAATCTCTTCAACCCCATCCTCGCTGATTTATTACCACATCCTTTGACCTTCTTCCTCTCTTCATAAAAAGCATTTAGATGCTGTTTATATAGCAGAGGTCAGCAGATAAAATGTTAAAATTTACTGTAGGGCCCCACTTGGGAATATTCTCACAGATCTCAGGCACCAAATGCTGTGCAAGCACATGGGTTTCGATATCCTTCAGACACGTAAGGAGAAAAATAGAGAGACCAGGTCCTAAGAGAAAATTAAATTTTCCATAGCTAGAACATAGTTGCATTTTAAGTGACCACTTTAAAGACGCTACTGCTGTTTTGGCAAAGCTCAGTAAGCCACACAAAATTAATTTTATATTTCATTGGCATTACTTTCAGGAATTTCATGTTGACATAACCTCTAGAGGGGAGTAAAGTGATGTAGACAATATGCTTAATGTCCCTATACCAGCAAAATATTTCGAATAAGAACAGAGATCTTGTTCTATAAGATCATTGTGTTCTAAAGTGCAAATATGAAACCATCATTTTCACATTAATTATCTAAGTGCTAGCTCACTCCAGATCAAAGGCTTTAATCAAATTATAGGTGTTTTGCATGGATCCCTGTGGTTCCCCCTTCTCAGATACATCTAGGTTTGTGCCAGCACAGGTCAGCTGTCTGCAGTGGGACCTGAGCTCAGCTTTTACAACCATGAATGACTTGGTGCAGAGAACACAAAACCTTGAATCAAGTTTCAGAGGTTGTCGATCATAAATGGCCCCAATTTCTGGGTAGGTGGCAGTGACTCATGGCAGCCATTTGTAGTAGAGACTAATCATCCACCTCAGTGTCAGGAAGCAAAGAAGAAAGCAAAAGGGACCACGACTCAACAATCCTCTTCAAGGGCAGATGGCCAATGATGCGAAGACCTCCCATTAACTCCTACTTCCTAAGGATTTCATCTCTTTCCAACAGTGCCTCCTGGGCACTATGCCCTTAATATATGGGTCATTAGAGAAAATTCAACAGCATCCAATCTGCACCAGTCAGCAAAGGTCATGCAGAGAAAGGATATATTTTTGTGACCATATCAGTTTGGAAAAGAATGGGTTAAAGAATTGGTTTATTCATTTTTTTCAACTAAATATTATTTAACTCTGCTTCACAAAACCTATATAGATAAAGAAAAAGTACAGTGAATCAATGAGTGAGCTAGTTTTTTACAAATAAATAAGTAAATAAACAATTATTTCTAAAAGTGAAGGGTCTCCACCTACTGCAAGGTCCTATTTCTGAACCTTTGGGGCTAAGATCAAGACTCAATACCTTATACTTTGAGGACTGAGCTGCAATTTTTCTGACTGACCGTAAGTTTCTACAGGATCTGTTCTTGCTGCCTGTAAGTTTTTACTTGAATTCCTAGAGTAGCTACCTTCACTGTGCATCTCCAAGGCCAGCTAGGCAGGTTGTGTCCTGCTTTTCATGTTGACGTTCATTCTGTTGTCTCATTTTCTGACCCATTCTTCCTTAACTTCCTCTGCTGTTTTCCAGTTAACATGGGAAACTTCCGGTCAGTACCAACCTGACTTCTCCATGTCCTGTGGCTAGAATGTGCAGTATCTTCAGCAACAGGTTCTTACCATGGAACTTGCAGCCTTAAAAATAGTGAGGCTTTAACACATGTGGGCATAGATATAACCAGAGCTGTGTTTTGTAAGTTAAGCCAATCTCAGGATATCATACTTTTTTACTCTCATATATATTTTAATTTAGACTTCAAGGTTTTGCTTACAAAAGGCAATATGGAAGGCAGAGAAAAGCTAAAAAGAAGACAATTCACAATTTATTTTGTAGCAAATCTATCAAAATCTCATCTCACTTCTCCCAGACACACCCCTTTATCCGCAGCTTCTATTCCATGACATCTCCATCCATCCATTCCCCTTTTCAAAAATATTTTCCATATACAGAATTTATTTATAAATGAAATATGGCTTTGTCAACCAGTCTACATTTTCACATGAGCAGAGAACTGAGTGATAGAATGTTTTTATTGATGAACTGTTTATGTGTATCAGCATAAATAAATCCGACAGAATTTCCTTGAAACAATTTTCTCATGATGATGTCATTGTAACAGTTTTTCTCATGATGGCTTCATTGTAACAGTTTTTCTCATGATGGCTTCATTGTAACAGTTTTTCTCATGATGGCTTCATTGTAACCGTTTTTCTCATGATGGTTTCATTGCAACAGTTTCTCTTGTGATGGTTTCATTGTGACAGGTTTTTTTCCATTGTGGCTTCTTTGTAACTTTTTTTCTCAAGATAGCTTCATTGTAAGTTTTTCTCATGATGGTTTCATTGTAACAGTTTTTCTCAAAATGGCTCCATTGTAACCGTTTTTCTCAAGATGGCTTCATTGTAAGTTTTTCTCATAATGGCTTTATTGTGACTGTTTTGTTTCCATTCTGCTCTCAACACCTCTGTCCACACCTGTGCATATTTACCTTCAATGCCTCAGTCTGTTCTAATGATGCTGCACCTTCCCTGTCATGCCCGCTGGCTCAAGTCGTCCTATGTAATTCCCAGAGTGATAACTGCTGAATTCATTAGTAAGGTGACTATGAAAGGGAGAGAACTGGGACAAACTTCCTAAGATCGCCCATTTCTGTTCTCAGAACTCAACATTTTATCATTTTAGTATAGACAATTTTAGATGTATAGCTGTATCCTTATATACACAAACTTTTACATGCTTTTTACCTCACAAAAAAATATAATTTTAGGAAATCTAATATATAACATTAGACCAGAAATAGTAACTATGGTAAAAGAACCAGAGCTATCTATACTATATTCCCACTAATCTTTGGCAGCAAGTTATAAAAACAACTATTTTTCATTATGCTTTGAACTCAACAAATGCTATTATGAACATAGTATTTATTTTTGGTATTTTTGAGAGAGGTTCTCTCCCATACTATAGCCCAGACTTGCCTGGAACTCACTATATATGTTCTGAGTTAGCCTCAAACCTGCAGTAATTCTCCTTTCTCAACTTCTGCAATAGTAGAAAAATGGGCATGAGCTAAGACAGTCATTCTAATAATATAGATCATTATAAATAATCTTTATAACAAATATTTGTAACTAATGTGCAAATGGCCCTACTGGAAATAGTTGGACCTAATCAGATCAGACCAACCCCCAAGTCTATATAAATAGCTATGTGTGGAAACATGGGGTTATGTTTGACCTGCACACACAGATCAAAGAACTTGCAAAATACGCTTATATCTTGTGTAACCCTGCCACCAACAATAACCTTAATTGGATTCATAGTAAATTTAATGCACTGGGTCAGCTATTCCAATAGGATACTGTCGCTTGTTTTTATTCTTCTTAGTTTTTTTATTATTTTTATTGAGCTATACATTTTTCTTCACTCCCCTCCCTCCCCTCTCCCTTTCTACCCTCTCCTTGACCCTATGCTCTCAATTTACTCAGGAAATCTTGTTTTTTTTTCTCCTTTCTGTGTAGATCTATGTATGTCTCTCTTAGGGTCCTCTTTGTTGTCTAGGTTCACAGGGGTTATGGACTGTAGGCTCATTTTTCTCATGTTTTGTAAGACATGGAGAGAAATGAGACACACTGTTTGTCCAGAGAACCCTAAAAACAGAGCTACTAGGGTTTTGTTCCAGGTCTTCTTCCACCACAGGATGATTATTTGACATAAGGAAAGTCTTGATTTCTCTTAGTCTCTATTATTCTAAGTGCCTTAGAGCTATGTATCCCTTCTCTAACTCATATGATTAAATGGAGAAACAAGAGCAAAAGTAGGAAAACAAAACAAAATAAACAAAAACAAAGTGTGTTGCTCTTTTATCAGCTACCAAGAATTAAGGCCAGGGACTGGAAAGATGGTTCAGCAGTGAAGAGCACTGTCTGCTCTTCCGTAAGACCCAGTTCAAGTCCCAGCACCCAGATGGAGGCTCACACCCTGTCCCAGGGGATTTGGCTCCTTTTTCTGGCCTTCACAGACACTGCACACACAGTACACCTACATACATGCACAGATATATGTGCAGCCATAACACAAATACACATAAAAATAAAAAAAGCATATAAAAATATTTTTAAAGGAATTTAATTCCTTTCTATAACTTTCTAGAAAGTAAAAATCAACTTTGGCCTACATCCATTATTTACATAATCAACAGTGAATGTTGTTTCTCTGTCTCTTTAGTCAACAGCTGATGCCACCTAATAGTTCACCAAGTTGATAAACAAATGTTACTCCTTTCGATTTGGCACTGGGAGCTCTGTGTATCAAGTCCTTTTTCCCCTGGAGAGGTCTCCATGGGCCTGTTTAGACAACCTTGGTGCAGAGAAGTCTCTTAGAAAACAGTGTTTGATGATTTGGAGCAAAACAGACATATGGATCAAATTTCCCTGAAAATACATCAGGATTGAAAAATTAACTAGAAAGAAAACACTTGGCTTTGGACAAGTCTGGAAAGGCCAACTTGGAAGGATTGACAAGCCCTCAAGCCCCACTGCGCTGCTGTACCATGGGTTGGCACACACTGGTGCTTCGTCTCCATTCCCAGCACAAGAATCTGGGGCTACAACATTTCTTTCTTCGGGACCTTAAGATTTTCAAAAGAACATATGTTTGATACATGTAAAAATCCAACCTATTATAAACATCATATTACGAGTGAGACATAGATATGGTACACAAATATTTATCTTATAGGAAATTGATATAATTAATTGAACAGTTTTTGGCTTCCAATAAATTTGCTGAGTATTCTGTAGCTAATAACTATAGTTCTGTACATCAGCTTGGCTAAGTCTCTCAGACCAGCCTTACTAGCTTGACTTTTGTTGTACAGTCACAGAAGGTCAATTCACTATGCCAGGTGCCATCATCTCTCTGACTTCATGCAAGACTCAAACCATGTTAAGCTAGCCCCATCTCCCCTCTGTTACCACACAAGAGTCACCACAGTTTGATTAATTATTTATCCCCAGTAGATGTCAGGAACAGACCCAACCAATTAAGAGGATGGGAAAGCAGTGGGTCGTGTTGAGGATTATATCCTGTCCGCTCCATTTCCATCTTATTGTTCTTCCCATTCAACTTTATAATTTCCTCCTTCTATCTAAATTCTGAACAGATTCTTTCTTGTTGTTAAATAATATAAGTCACTGGTCACTTAAAAATATCCATTGCCCTGAATAACTACAAGCATAGGTTCCCATTTACACCCAAGATAACTTTAAAAACTAAGGTTGAGCAAACCAAAATGAAAACATAAAAAGATGGCCATGCCCAGCAGTGCTGGTGCACACCTTTAATTGCAGCACTCTGAAGGCAGAGGTGGGAGGATCTCTGTGAGCTCAAGATCAGCCTGGTCTACAAAAGCAAGTTCCAGGGTAGCCAGGATTGTTACACAGAGAAACCCTGACTCAAAAAAATAGAAAGAATAGAAAGAAAGAAAAAAAGGAAGGAAAGAAGGGAAGGAGAGAGGGAGGGAGGATGGAAATAGTGAGGGAGGAAAAGGGGAAGGAAGAAAGGGGGAAGCATGGTAGCCACCTTACAGAAGACCATCAGTGGAGGTGTGATGCAAACAGCTCTCTGACTTCACTGTGATTCATAAAGCTATTAAACTCATGATTTTACAAAGGGAGAAAGATGAGTCCTTCACCTCCCTCACTTTCTACCTGCAACACAGTTGTGTCTCTGTGAGTGTACACACACAACTCTGCATGTGCACAGGTATATATGCATGCACATATGGCTTCAAGTGGCCATTTGTTC
>NC_022013.1:72093012-72099054 GCF_000317375.1 Microtus ochrogaster | reverse complement strand
ATTTATCACAAATGTAGAGTTTATTACTGGGTCAATTTGATAAACTGTAGGACTCAGTACCAGACAGAGGGTAATGCATGCTTTATTTTGTTTCAGGGTGCTGCATTTAGTATGCATCTCTGTCCTGAACCAAGTGGCCTTTTTATTATGATAAATTCAATGAAAACAAACTTTACAAAGAACCATTGTTTAAGGGCAATCTCTTTTTTTCTAGAGGGTGAACTTACCAGGACCTGATTTCATGGGTCTCAGCATGAGTGAAAAACTATTCACTTTTGGCTTATGCAGAATTTATAGTAGAAATGAATTTTGCGTTCATCTAAAATCAGATTTTAAACGACAAAGATTCATCAGCTTTTTCAATAAAGGAGCTGATTAAAATTTGGTTTGTAACAATTCCTTTGTTAGGGACATTTGATGTCTTCCTGATCGATCCATATTGTTGAGGGAACTTTGTAAATAAAATGTTTCAATACTTTTTATTACAATTAAACAAAAAAACAAATAATGAAACAAAAAAAAAACAGTGATTTTTTAAAAATTACTCCAGTTCTTGCTTAGTTTGTTTTTCTTTTTCTATAAGTCAGGTGAAAGTCATAGCTTGTGTGTAGCCTTGAGATAATAAATCTAAATTTGACTGCGTCTTCTCATCTTGATATCGATATTGATGAACCTCCCATTTTTATTGACCAACCTGTTGCTAGGAGACAGTTCTCCATGGATCTTTCATGTGTGTGATGTCTTGAAAGCAGAGGCACTGTGCTCAGGATCCTCTTTTCAAGGATATCTGAATAAAAGATGTGTATAGAGCAAATCTGGAAGATGAGGATGCCCTCTGTGTGTGTGTGTGTGTGTGTATATCTCTCTCTGTGTCTCTCTGTCTCTGTCTGTCTGTGTGTGTGCATATATGCATATACAGGCAGATGCTCACAGAAGCCAAAGGTCTACGTTGGGTGTCTTTATCATCTGCCACCCTATTTTCTGGGACAAAGGTCTTTCACACAACCTAAAGCTCATGCACTCAGCTAGGCTGGCTACCAGTGAGCTTCGTGGATCTGCTGATCTCTGCCTCTCCAGTCCTGAACTTACACAGGTGTGTCACTGTGCCTGCTGATCTCTGCCTCTCCAGTCCTGAAATTACACAGATGTGTCACTGTGCCTGGATTTTCACACAAATGCAGAGGATCTGAATTTATTTCTTTGTGATCACACAGCAAACACTACCAAAGTTGTACTCCCCCCCACTCCTAGAATTTAGCTTCTCACTTGTAACACAGACATTTTCACATGAGGGAGCTGGAGACCAAAGCCAGTGCTTCCTTCATGGCAGGCAGCAACCCTACTGAGCAATACCCAGGAGAGCCCCAATTGGCTGTCTTTGCCTCCCACTGCTAAGCCTCAATGAATCAGCATGAGAAAGTTCTAATAGTTGGCTTCTACTATTGCTGTAAGCAATAAAGTTGGTTTATCTTCTATCCAAAAGATTCTTGCTTTTTGTCAGAACCCTTCAACATGATGGAATAACTTGTCAGTATGAAAATAAATGAAAACCTCATCCACTTCAACTTTTTGGCCCCAATCTTTCAATTTTGATCTAGTTTTTAAAGTCCTGTTTTAACTTATATGAATTGAGACTTCTTAAAGACAACAATTATCTTTAACAATTGTTTGTTAAAAATGAAAAAAATTCAGTGAAGTTCTTCATGAGTAGACTATTGTCATATGTGAGTATGTAATCAATCAACCTAATTGACACCTTGAAAACCTTTAAATAGCTTAAATCAGTGTTTCAAAGATTTAAAAAAAAAAGTAAAACGATTAACTTGTAACTTTCAACTTATGGTTCAAAAAACCAAATCTATTAATTCAGTTTAGTAGAGAAGTGGGAATCAAATCCACCAAACTGATTTAATAGACTTATTTCAGTTTCAATGGCATGCTTCATGAGAGGACCATGAACACGACAAAAGCAGTCACTGGATGGGCTCTGCATTTGGTACCTCAGGATGTAAGCTGCCACCTCCAGTCTATCGGCTGTGCTCAGGTAGCTCAAAGATGAAGATGATAGTGGACGCTCACTCCTATTCCCCTCCTCTACCCTTAGTAATACACCGTAAACACATCTGAAGAAAAGGTTTTCTCAGGAATAAAACGGATCCAGGCAATAAACTGAAAGATACAAACAAATAAAGCAAAAGGGTCCAAGGTCCTTGAGTAGGACTTCACTAGGCATGTGTCCAGGAGCCTCTCAGAGAGAAGCACTGCATTGCAAAACTGTGAACACAAGTGCCAGCTGATAATGGACTTGATGTTTGATGACTTCACACAATTTATTTAGAGCATTCATGCTCCCTCTGACCTTAATCCAGACGATGCTTCCACTCTTTGATAATCCTTTCTATCTCCCAGTCACGTTCCTTTGAAACGGAAGCATCCCTCTTGCTCTTCTGGTGAGTAAAACTTCAGGTGTCTTTTCTTTGTTTTTAGGAAGGAAGCTGTTTTTCCTTTTCTTGCCTCTCACTCTGATTTGGAGACAAGGCGCCCCATGGAGGCATTTCAGTGATGGACATTTAGACTTGTTTTTTTCAAGACAGGGTTTCTCTGTAGCTTTAGAGCCTGTCCTGGAACTAGCTCTGGTAGAACAGGTTTGCCTTGAACTCACAGAGATGCCTGCCTCTGCCTCCTGAGTGCTGGGATTAAAGGTGTGTGCTGCCACCACCTAGCTCATTTAGATCATTTTAAAAAAGCAAAACCAAACTCCAATCAGTTTAGGTGCTGGTCCTGAAAGCATCTTTGACCTAGCCTTCTGCATCAGCATCTGCAGAGATGGGGTGACAGGGGACACTTGTAGGCTGAGGCCCGCTTGTTTGTTCCCAGCTGCCCAGAGCTGAAATAATCAAATAGAAACTGTATTATTTACAACACTGTTTGGCTAATAGCTTAAGCATATATCTAACTAGCTCTTACATTTTAAATTAACCCATATTTATTATTTTTATATTTTACCATGAGGCTTGTGGTTTACTGGTAAGATTCCCAGATGTCTGACTTCTTTGGCAGTGGCTACATGGCTTTTCACTGACTCCACCTACTTTCTCCCAGCATTCAGTTTAGTTTTTCTGCCTAACTCTATTCTGTCCTATCACTGGCCAAAGGAGCTTCTTTATTCATTAACCAACAAAAGCAACACATATACAGAATGACTTCCCATATCAACTCCCTTTTTTGTTTCAATAAAAAGGTAGGGTAGGGTTTTAACTTTAACATAGTACAAATTACATATAAAAAAAACAGCTATTAAGCAAGAATTACAGTCATAATATTTATATCTACTTTATCTTTTACTATAACTAAGGATAACTATTTTTTAACTCCATCAAAAACTATAGAAGGATATAATATTACCCAAGTTAACAGGGAGTGCATTGTAAGCAACTTCAAAAACCCTAGAATTGACAGAGATATCTTGCTGCCTAGACAGTCACCCAAAGTTCTTCTATAACATTGGAGCAACCATCTTCAGTCTACAGGCCCATAGTTTTTGGCAAACTTTCCTATGAAGCAGGAAATTTTATGGACAGTTCCACCTATATTGGCAGTTTGTCAGTCACTTTTTTCTATATCCTGCACAACTGTCTGACAGATTCTTTCCTTCATGAAGCAGGAACTCTGAAGGATGGTCTCACCTTTAGGCAAATTCAGCAGTCATTTCTCTGTGGGTTCTGCATGTCCAGTTCATACAGCATAAAATAAAGCAGTCCAGGCAGGAGCAGTTTCTTGCCCAAATGTCTAACAAACTCTATAAGGAGCCTCTGATGCCCATCTTCCTCTTGAAGTAATTGGTACTGCCAGGAGCAGATGTGTCTCACTGTCATCAAAAGTCCTAAGTTTGTAAAACATTTTAAATGTCATATTCTGTAGTCTTTGAAAGGTTTAAAGAATAATTATCCATCTGAAATATATCTCTGTACATCTAGAAAACCTAACTAACATGACTACAAGCTTGACTGTTATAGATGATTAACTATCTATTAACTGTATTTCTTAATTATACAGTGCATTTTTAAATGAGTTGCACAAACACATTATCAATCAAGAGCAGAAATATACATATAACAAAACTGACCTTAAATTTGTATCAATAAACCAAAAATCCATACCAATGCAAATCTCTATAGCATGTCCCCCTTACAATGTAAACAAACACTTATAAACAATATTAACAATATTTGGGAATTTCCTACATCAGACACTCATATTCCCCACCTCTGAGACTCTGCTTTGGGACCTTGAAGGATGCCAGATTTCATTTCTCTCCAGAATGGACATAGATACCCACCCCTAGCTTTCTTCCTGTTTTTGTTTTAAGTTCTATTCACAGGGGAATCAAAAAACCATGTGGCTGCCAATAAATGTTGTGATCCACTAAATATGTCCACAAAATAACTTATTTTTTCTCAGTAAGAGGTGTGGCTAGGATGAGTCAAAAAACTCATTGCCATGCCCTCTTCTTAATGTCTCCTGTCTGCACCAAGAAGCTCATGAATTTAACATTGTCAGAAAGGAAGGGACTTGTTCGCTAAATAAGACCCATCAACCAAGTGCAAGAAAACCATTTTCCTTTTTCCTTTTCCTCTTTGTTGTTCCCTATTAAAGGATTAAGGTTCTCCTTGATACATAGTTGAAAATAAAATCACCAGACCCTTGAGCACCCTTCTCAGGAGCAGCCAAAAGAAAGGCATTTTTTTAAAAAGTCATTTGGCAGAAACACGCTCCTATTCCCATGGAAAAGAAAAAATAAAATAAGAAACTGAGCTTGTTGCTCATCCGAGGGCCATGTGGGTCCCAAAGAGACTTTATAGCAAACATGTGCTTCCTGTGATCTCAGGGCGACCACTGTTCAACTGGTCCAGTCAGCAAACAGAGGAAAGTCAAATCTCACAGGGTGATCTCTCCAGAAAGAAAACTTGGCTGAACATGTTGAGAACATGGCCCAGCTGGTGCCTCGCTGTATGTGGGGTACTGAATACACCCTCTGGGCCCTAGGCCAGCGATGACTACCAGCAGCCTAGGCATGCAGGCAGGGCAGGCAAGCAGGGCAGGTTGGGAGGCAGAGGCCATTGTGAAGGAAGTGAGAACGTTGGCCAAAGTCGAAGGGAAGTAGGCAGCCAAGGCTTGGTTGGGGTCAATGCGCATGGGTCTGTAAATCTCCTTCATGGATCATTAGTGCGGAAAGAAGTCTCTGGAGGTTATTCGGTGGACTCCTCAGCTTCCCTGGGTCACTTCCACACATGGCTTCCCTTCCAGGTCTGATAGATTTTCAAGAAAGAACTCACCCGACATTTCTCTTCTCTCTTCTCCCAGCTCCCCCTTGGCTCTCTCTTCCTGTCCTTCTTTCCTGTATATCTCCCTTTCTTCCCTCTTTCCTTTCTTCTTTGGCTCCTTTCTATCTTCTCAATTTCCTGCTTCCTCCTTGAGTGGGTGTATATGTTACTAATCAGGTCAATAAGGCAAAAGATCAAAAAATAAGTAAAAATCATCAGGTTTGGTTACCGTACAACCCCTATCACATGTGGGAGTGCATGCCAGTCACGTTGCAAATATGCAAAAAAGCCAGAGGGAATGAATGAATCTGTGTAAAGTATTTTATAGCCACTTCTGGCAAAGCACCTAGGTCCACGTGTTTATCCAACAACATTTGCTTGAGGACCCAGTATCTTCCAAGTTTCCGTGTGTACTGAGGAAGGATCTAAGCAGCTAACATGGCCTTCATCATGTATTTCACCCACCTATCTTCCACTGGAGTGTGAGCTGTGAGTGCACCAGATATATATGTGGTGCACAGTCATACCTGCAGGCACAACATTCATACACACAAAATAAAAAGTGAGAAAGAAGTAAGCAAGGGGTTGGTAGGACCATGAGATTTAGATCTTGACTTCATACCATTGTTGATACAGGGAAACAAGTGAGGCATAGACCACAAGAGGAGACGAGACAAGAGACGTGTGAACAGTGAATGAGAGGTGTGAACAGTAAATG
>NC_022013.1:72046150-72092468 GCF_000317375.1 Microtus ochrogaster | reverse complement strand
ACAGTGAATGAGAGGTGTGAACAGTAAATGATAGGTGTGAACAATGAATGAAAGGTGTGAGCAGTGAATGGGAGCAAACCATCCACTGAGCATGCACCATGACAGCCAATGAAAGTTCCTCAGAGTTGATGGCTGAGAAGATAAGTGTGCATGTGTACATGCACATATTTGCATACTCGTGTATATATCAATGTATGTGCACGTATGTGTGCATATACAGCTATCAAGGTGCTTGGGTTGCATGGGTGGGTACGCATGTATATGAGTGTGGTATGCAACAAACAAGATGGTCACATGACAACAGGAATAGTGACACACTCTGGGAACACAGAGTTCTACATCAATATGGCATACATAATTCATTTTGAGCAAAACTAACATGTATCTTTTAAGCATCTGAGTATAATCTTATTAACCTTGTCACTTTTTTTCAAGGGCCTGATGGACATATATTGTCTTTTAATCTAAAATAAAATGACAGGGAGAAATGGTAGCATCACCTTGGAAATGCCTCCATCTGCACTCTGCTCAGATAACAACTAGAATCTTCTTGGAGAAAACTAGAGACAGATAGTCCATTTCCCAGTTATCTTTTGACCTTCCCTGCCACTGCAGGGTTTCTAGGAGAGTTTAAGCAAAAGTTACTGTTTGTCAAAACCCATTTTCCATGGCAGAATGTTTACATGGAAACATCGTGCCTTCAGATTAATTAGTGTGATTACACATGGCTTCTAACCAAGGCTGGATAGGAACTGGGTGACGGTGTCTTGTTTTCAAATGATTTCTCTTGCTGGCAGTGGATGCTGACATTTTCAGTTCATGTTGCTGAAGCCCTGGGCTGAACTCCATATGCATGGCCTGCCACACTGTACATGTTTTCAATCAGTCATACAAGACTGCTCTTCTCTCTTTTTTTTCAATGTCAAAACTTAACCCACACATAGCCTCAAGAGGCACAAAGATGCCTAAGCCACAACGCTGAGTTGTACGACCTAATATCCATGTAATGACGGGACTGGCTGCAGGGCACATTTGGAAATAATCTTCAGCCTTTGGGATTAAGACCAAGGGCAGGAAATAATAAAGCTGTGTGAAACTATACCACCTCCTCCTTCTGCTCCCAGCATTCTGCACTATTGGGTTGGGAATATCTGAGTTCCACGGGAGCCAAGGAAATGTTAAGCAATTCTCAAAAACAGAAGAGCATACAGCTCAGCTATGAGTGAGCATCTCAGAGAGTGAAGTGGAGGCAACAGCAGGAGAGGGAGGGGAAGCCACAACTGAGGTTCAGATGTTGGAGGTCTGTAAACATCTCATCAAGCAAATAGACAAGGAAAATGCTTTCCTGAGTAGCATGCACTTAACCCAGGGAACTTAATGACACATGATTTTTATGGAGCCAAGGAACTCAGTAACATTTGTCAAAGGGTTGGATACTGGTGAATACAGAGACCATCTGTGGCTCAGCTAAGTGGGCTGAATGCAGCAAGGCTGGCCCTTCCGCTGCCATCCACCACAGATACCGACTCTGGCTGAGTGTCTTCGGGAAGGGGAAGAGCCCAGTGGGTCAGGGACTTTCTGTTCATTCAGCTCTGCATTGCTAGCCAATAACAAATAAAAGAGAGACCAGACCAGGAGACCTCCTAATCTTTCCCATGGTTGCCGTAAGTCTGAAGGTCTCCCTGTTTGACCTGTTATGTGGATTCTGTAAAGCTGCCACTCTCCTTCTGTGCTTCCACCTGCCACCTGTGTGTTTTCCCACCTTCTCTGGTCCACAGTCAACCAGAGCGTATTTACTAGTGATTGGGCTTGATTAGGTATATGGGATTCCGACATGGATTTACAGATGTAAAGTACATTTTCTCATGACTTTCTCATTTGCTAATACTTTCTAATCAGAAGTACCTATAAATGGCTAATCATTAGCACAAAAAGATTTAATCTGATCCATAAATACAAGTAATACAGAAGATATGAATGTTCATAATAAAAAAGAGATAGCAAGAGAGTCACTGAAGGTACAGGGACAACAATCTATATCCAGAATGTCCCCAGGTACTCTTGATTGTGTGTTGTTCAAGTAGCAAAGTCTGTCACAGACTGGCTGATGCCTGATAAGACCCAGTTGCTGCACAGAATGCCCATTGACCACTTTCGTCCCCAGCCTATTCATTTTTCTGACAGTAAATGTTCTTGTAAGAGGCATATAAACACATCAAAATGTTGTTGCTGAGTTTGGCAAAATAGCAAAGCATGACTGTATTTTCTGTCTTATTCCCCAAAGGTATTCTAAAGTGTTTTAAAGCAAAACAGAAGACAGCTTTCATCTACCAAGAGCCCCCCAGTGAAGCAGAGGTCGTCGAGCTGGTCAAACAATTAGTTGCGAGCTTGAGTGAACAGATCTTAAACACGTCACTTATGAACATGCCGTCATCCGCGAAGCAGTGTCTAGTAGCGGGAGTTTAGCCACAATATTTATCATCAACCAGACTTTCAGAAACACAGCAAAGAGTCACTTCCAACTTCCACGTGGAAAGAGGTACCCAGGGATTTATGGCTTTTGATAACTTCTAGTCCTAATTTCACAAGTATGGGGCATTTAAAGCTCCAATTCCTAATGTCACTGCTGTGCCTTCATTGATAGAAACAGGGTTTCTGAGTTATACCTGCCTTACTCAACAGAGGAAGCACCTGAAAGAAAGGATCAAGGACTGCAGGCAACCAGGTCTGAGGTGGAAGACCGGCTATCAGTTCTGCTGATTTGGCATAGATTGGTTTCTTAATCTCTTTGAGCACCAGTCCCTGCATTTATAAGTTGAGATAGCAACTTATATTTTTAGTGAGAGTCGTGTGTGTGTGTGTGTGTGTGTGTGTGTGTGTGTGTGTGTGAGTGTGCGCGCTCATGCGTGCATGGGAGTGGTCAGCCAAAGGTTTTTTTCCTCATTCATCTTAGTTTCGGAGACATGGTCTCTCTCTAAAATCTGAAATGGACAGATTCTTCTAGGCTGGTTGTCTAGTGAGTTCCAAGGACCGTTCTTTCTCTGTCTCCCCTGCAGCTGTGCTCCCACAACTAGTTTCTTTACGTGGCTTCTGTGTTGAACTTGGGCCCTGATCAGTTAACACCCAACCAATTGATCCATCTCCCAGACTCCCCCACAGAACTACTTTTGGATTTTTCTTCCAAATGGCATAAAGAAGCTGCCGAGCATTCAGTGAAAGCCATCTTGATTGTTAGTACTCTCTCTCTTCTTTGAATTTCTTTTTATTTTACAGTACTGAGGTCAAACCCAGGGCCTTGCAAGTACTTAGCAAAGCCTCCACCAAAGAACTGCATCTCCAACACTAATCCCAGAACATTTTAACAGGCATGTCTTCCCAGACCAATACCTGCTGAACAGCAACCCTGGAGATGTATGTTCTCGGTAACCCCTTGTTCTTTGTCATCCTCATTAGCCCAGGTTAGACTCCATCCATGTTATGCCTGTCTTTCCACTTCCTAGATGGCTTTTCTCAATTCCCCTTCTACCATATAACCCAACTGTCTTTGTGCATTCACCTTATCACTGTTGATATCATTTCTCAAATACAATATACATCCTGTCATTCTTTTGCTCACAAAAGTTCAGTTGTTCCTTCTACCAGACAACATCAATATTTACTTCGAATTCCAACCACAATGGCATGGTTCAGACCAACTGTCACTATTGCCATAAGAAACTCATAAGAAAATCAGACTTAAGATAACAGACAGTAATGGTAAAGAATGACAGGTTGCCCATACAGGAATAAGTCAAGAAAAGTAATTACAATAAGAATGTAGGGCTCTCTAAACCCAGGCTATTGCATGGGGGCATTTGCTGGATCCTTGTAGGGGCATCACAGGTAGAGCATCAGAGACAGAGCTGTCATTCAGAGAGCCTGGGGCTGCTGGAGCTTGCAGAGCAGTGTGTGGTGGAGACAGCCACAGTGAAGAGGGGTACCACAGTCCAGAGAGCTGCACACAGGATCCTGCAGTGCTTGTCTGATGAATAAAATCACAGAGAGTGAGACTCCGAAGGGCTGGGAAAGACAGACATTGGAAAACACGAAACTCTTGGGAGCTCAAGGACTTCTAACTCTTGACACAGCTTTGGGAAGCCTTTATGTTCAGACTAACAGGGCAGAGAAACTCAGTGTTGAACATAAGCATTTGGAAGGAGCCTGGAAAGATGCACTTCAGTGGTACACACCTTTAATCCCAGCACTCGGGAGGCAGAGCCAGGTGGATCTCAGTGAGTTTGAGACCAGTGGTCTACAGAGTGAGTTCCAGGACAGGTTTCAAAGCTACAGAGAAACCCTGTCTTTAAAAACCAAAAAACTCCTCTCCACACTTGGCCTTAGGTTCTGGCAACATGGCTAAACGCACCAAGAAGGTCGGCATCATCAGGAAATATGGGACCTGCTATGGTGCCTCCCTGTGGAAAATGGTGAAGAAAATTGAAATCAGCCAGCACTCCAAGCACACATGCTTTTTCTGTGGCAAGACCAAGATGAAGAGCCATTGGCATCTGGCACTGTGGTTCCTACATGAAAACAGTGGCTGGCGGGGCCTGGACCTACAACACTACTCTGCTGTCTGAGTGAAGTCTGCCATCAGAAAACTCAAGGAGCTGGAAGACCAGCAGAAGTGCTACCATTTGAGACCCAAGCATACTCAATAATGCACAGCCAACTAAATATATGGGTTAATTTACATTAAAAAATTACTACACTGGAAAGCCGCAGAAGATACATCCAAAATGATTTTGGGGTAATATTAAGAGGAAATGCTAACACCCCAATGACGTCAGTATTTCATACATACATACATACACACACACACACACACACACACACACACACACACACACACACACACACACTATTCCGAAAAAGAAGAAAACAGAATCTAGACATTTAATACCCAAGTTACTAGGTCTAGAATCTAATCAAATGCTCATGCCATGTGAAGAAACAAGAAGCTAGTACTCACAAGCAAGAGACAGTGCTCAGAAGAAGCCAGACGAGAGAGAGAAAATGGGTTTTAATAAAGTCTTTTTTTCTTTTTTAAAATATTTATTTATTTATTTATTTATTACGTATACAATATTCTGTGTGTATGCCTGCAGGCCAGAAGAGGGCATCAGACCTCATTACAGATGGTTGTGAGCCACCATGTGGTTGCTGGGAATTGAACTCAGGACCTTTGGAAGAGTAGGCAATTCTCTTAACCACTGAACCATCTCTCCAGCCCCAAACAAAGTCTTTAAAGCGACTGTGGATAGGTTCAAGGGTGTAAAGAAAACAGGAACATAACACAGAAGGAAATGGAGAGTGTCAGAAAACCATGAAACTGAAATAATCAGCATATGAAACTTTAAAATCACTATATGTATGCAGGAGCAGACTCAAGACTTCAGAGGGAAAGATCATTGAACTTGTCAAAAGGACAGCAGAAGGATGCAAACAGAAACAGATGTGCGGAGCGGAGCTAGAAGGTAATAGATAGGTCTCCAGAGAAAAATGTAGTGATATTTTGTTTGTGTTTTAACAAATAAAGCTTGCCTGAAGATCAGAGTGCAGGGCCAAGGCACTAGAGGCCAGGCAGTGGTGGCACACACCTTTAAACTCAGGACTTGAGGGACAGATGGATCTCTGTTGTTGGTTCAAGGCCATCCTGAACTCCATGAAACTGATCCAGTCTCAAAGCAAAACAGAGCTCACAAGAAGGTGATCCCAGCACTTGGGATCCCATGCCTTTAATCACAGCACTCCAAAGGTAGAGACAGGAGTGATATGGCTGGGTGGAGAGAGGAATATAAGGCAGGAGGAGAAAGGAGCTCAATGCACTCTGAGAAGCAGTGCAGTCTGAAGATGAAGTCTGTGGACCCAGTCTGAGGATGCAGTCTGAGAATGCAGTCTGAGGACGCAATCTGTGGATGCAATCTGAGGAGTCATTCTGAGGATGCAGTCTGAGCATGCAGTCTGTGGATGCAATCTGAGGAGGCAATCTGAGGAGGCAGTCTGAGCATGCAGTCTGAAAGCAGGATCGCCCGTTTGGCCTGAGCATCGGTAGAGGTAAGAACTCGCTAGTGGCTGGCCTATCTGTTTCTCTGATTTTTCAGCATTAATCTCTATATCTGACTCTGGGTTTTTATTATTAAGACCAATTAGAATTCGTGCTACAAAAAATAAAAACCAAAGAACTGAAATTAGACTAAAGCAGTAAATCACCAATCCTAGAAGATTGGGTGAACAACAACAAAAGAAAGAAAACAAAAAACAAAAAACCCATTTGACCAGGACAACAGATACCAGTGTAGCTCACAATCAAAAGAAGACAACAAATGATACAGAAAGGAATCTAAGGGAGCTAGAAATACAAGAAACAGCATTTCACATACCGGCATCCATGTTCATTGCTATCCTATTCACAAGAGCTGGGGAAAGAATTAGCCTTAAATAAATAAAGCAAATGTGGTCCATATACACAACAGAGCTCTGTTCAGCCATAAAAATAGTGAAGTTGTGATATTTGTAGAAAAATGGATGGAAATTAGATTAACCAAAGTAACCCAGGCCCGTAAAAACAAATGCCTAGATTTTGGTGTGTGTGTGTGTGTGTGTGTGTGTGTGTGTGTGTGTGTGTGTGTGTGTTGTTGATATGGACATCAAACTAAAGGATTACAAGAAAGGTTAAACAAAGAGGTCTTAAAAAGTGGGAGGGAGAAAGGAGGTTAATAAAATACATATGCTATGGGAGAAAAATGGGGTTACTTGGAAGAGGATGAGAGCCAGCAAAAGGCCAAACAGGATAAGAAGGAGAGTGGGGGAGGAAGACCAACAACAAAGTACTTTAAAATGTCATAATGAAGCTCATTACTTTGCACGCTCACTTAAAAATAAAACAAATAAAGTAACCGAAAGATATTAAAACAAGCTGGATAACCAAAGGAAGAATGCACATACATGATTTAACCAAGTCTATCCATGCTATTAGTCACTGGTAAATATGACAGGCAGTGTTAAAGGATGCTGAGACCAGTTCTAGGTGAAGGGCAAGTTTACCCAAAGAAATAACCAGATAAGAGTATAAAGGGCTATTTCATTTATCCTTTTTAAGGAATATACGTGACTCTTTAAAGACAATACAATAATAAAGCACTGAATGGATCAACACATAAGCACAAGTGAAATCTGTAGACAAGAGAACAAGGGAAGATGCAAGAAACTAGATGAATGCTGTTTTAAATTCTTACATTAAAGATGGCGTTATAGAGTGCTGGGGACATGTAGATCATCATAAGTGACAGAGGCGTATTGTGAACCCCAGTGTAGGCCCATCTCAATACCTTTTCTCCAGTGTCAGAAGTACATTTGTACTATGGACTGTGGAAACCCTTAACCACATGAGTCTTAATGAGGTCCAGTCCTGTGGATCGTGTGAGCTCAGGATTGAACTAAGGAAAAGTGGGTAGTGGCTAGTGCCCTAGGCAAGGCAGCCTATAATAACTGCTAAAAACAAAACAACATTAAGTAAAAAAACATACAAAGATGCATTAGCTAACAACACAATAAAAGGCATAAAAGGGAATACTAAAATAATCTCAAGAAAGAGGAAAAATAACAGGAAACAATGAACCGAAGAGTAGCAGGCTAATCAAATTGTGTCTATGATTACTTAAATATAAATGAATTGGGCTTTCTGTTATAAGGCAGCTTTGTTAGATTACAACAAACATCAAGATATGATTGAACCAGCTATTATTTTAGAAGTAGACAAGAGAAAAATAAATATTACCAGTGATAAGGTAGGATGTTGGGAAATGAGATAGCTTAGTAGATAAAGTTCTATGACACATGCATGAACACTCCTGTTTAATGCCTAGAACAACACAAAAAGTTGGACATGGGTTAATACGCCTGTGATCCTTGGATTGGGAGACAGAGAGATGGGGGGACTTGGGGTGTGTGACTTCTCAGAGCTTTCTGACCAGACAGCCTGACCTAATACACAAGCTTCAGTTCCCAGGGAAAGACCTGGTCTCAAAGCAACAAGGTGGACCATGCCTGAGGCAGGCATGACACTGGAGGCTGATGTCTGGCGTTCACAGGCATGTGCACCTGCACACACATGAGTGCTTCCACCATACACATATAACACACACACACACACACACACACACACATATAAACAAAATCAAAATCAATGTGAACAGGCTAGAGCTGGCATATGCTGCTCCTGTAGAGGAGCTGCTTTAGTTGCCAGCATCTGCTGGGTGGCTCACAATCACCCACAATTCCAGCTTCAAGGGAGCTGATGCCCACTCTGGCCTCTGCAGGCGCTGCACTCACTGGCTCACATGTGTATTCACACACGTGTGCTCTCTCACACACAAACACACACACACAAATAATGAAAAATAAAAAAATTAAAGAGAAGAATGTTAAATAATAGCAAAAGAATCACTCAAGAGACTTTGGCTAAGCTACAAATGGAAATATTACCTTCTTACAAGACCACATGGAAAACTCACCAAGGTGGACCATCTGGCGCACAATAAAATATGTCTCTATAAATTTAAAAGGATTGAAACCAGAGTATGTTTTCTGACCACAATGGTATTAAATTAGAAATCAAAACCAGAAAGCTATCTGCCAACTCCTTAGATACTTGGGAGCTAAGCAGTGTGCTCTAAAATAACCACACGACAAGGGAGAAAACAGGAGGAAAACCTAAAAATATTTTGAATTGATGAAAATGAAAATATGTCAGAATTCATTAGATGATACAAGCAAAATGCTTAGAATATTTGAACTCAAACTTTCTACTTTCTATAACTCCCCTTTTCAGTCTTAAAAATTATTGACAACCCTAATGAGGTTATGTCATTTTTCACTCTGAAAAGAATTAAAATTGAGAGCTTAAAAATATATTTAATAAATTTAGAGATTAAAATAACAAGGCTGCTGTTGATTAGTACATCTTAAATTTTTATAAATATATCTTCCTATGAATTGATGAAAAGGATACTGTTTCACTTTTTCTATATTCTTTAGTCTTGTCTTTTAAAATACCATTCCACTTTCACATCTGTGTTGCCTCCAATCTATTGTCATATATTATTTGGGTTGAAATGTGTGAAGAAAACCCAGCCTTCTGCAGACTTCTTGTAATAAAGGTTTGGTGTACCTAATAGTTCTTAGGTAGCTATAGATAGTAGTTGTAAACAAATACGGCACTCTCGTTTTCCAGCTGCCCAGACCTAGCATATCTGACAGACTTTCCTGTGAAGCAGGATAGTTTGTGTCCTGCTTGTCTACTTAGGACAGCTTACTGTTAGTAGTTGAGGCAGGGGCAGTTTCTTGCCCAGTGACTTATTTTTATCACAAAGAAAGTAGACTCCTTGTGGAGTTTCTTTGATGCCCATTATCTTCTCTGATTGATTAATCTTCTCTGATTGATGCTGCCAGGAGCCGACATGTCTCATTGTCGAAGAAGAAGAAGAAGAAGAAGAAGAAGAAGAAGAAGAAGAAGAAGAAAAAGAAGAAGAAGAAAGAACCTAGGTTATTAAAACATCTTAAATTTAATATTCTGTAGATCTCTGAAGTGTTTGAAGATGGCCTGTCTATCTAAAATATATCTTTGTTTGACCTTGAAAACATACCTAATGTGACTAAAAGTTCAACTATAATAGGTGACTAATTATTAACCTGCATTTCCTTATTATCCTAAACAGTTGGTAATAATAACCTTCAAAGACTAGAAATTTACATTACATTGTTAAAATAGGTACAATACCTTGAACAAGAGTAGAAATGTATGTACAGTATGTTCTAACAAAATTAATCTCAATATACAAAATTTGTATACAATATACAAAAGTCCAATTCAATGTGAAACACTTAAAACTAGCAGTTTCTTTCTAAAAGCAGATTCATTAATCTACCTTTTTATCTATCATATCCATGTCCTTTTTTTTCTTTTTAGAGTAAATTCAATAATCTACTTTTTTATCCTAGCATATCTATATTTCCCTTTCATTCTTTTCAAACCAAGAACCTTAAATCTAATTTCCTTTGTTTAACTTTTTTCCTGACCATTATCCATAACAACTTGTAACCAACACAATAAACAAAGAAAAACATCCATAATCAAATATTTGGGAAGGGGGACGTAGTTTTCTAAGGCTACTTTCTGCTGACTGTAAGTGCTGATAATCTTATGGGGACTCACAAAAAAAATTTGGATTATGATCAAGTTGTTATTGGAGTATTATGTGAGGCTGGAGCACCTCAGCCAGCAGTCTTGAAGCTAATCTGGATGTAGAACTCAGAGGAACTACAACAGAGGTGCTCTGAAATGTTGGATCATCTGGGCCATTTGCTCCTATCAGAGATTTTTCAGGGGCTCTTCCTTGATAAAACCTTATTTTCCTTAGCCAAGAATGAATCCACAGTCGAGAAAATCTTATTTTTCTTAATCAAGAGTGAATCCACAGACTCTCATTTTGTGTGGAAACAAAAGCAAAACTTCTTCTCCACAGTAACATATCTTTTGACTTAAATTTTGAAGTCAAGGCATTTTCAAAATATATAGGTTGAATTAATCCAGCAGCATTTATAATCAAATGTCTTTTAGCAGCTATTGCTTCTTCATAAGCAGTCAAGCAATTTATTTTTTTTTATTTTTTATTTTTTTTTTTTTTTTTTTTGGTTTTTCAAGACAGGGTTTCTCTGTGGCTTTGGAGCCTGTCCTGGAACTAGCTCTGTAGACCAGGCTGGTCTCGAACTCACAGAGATCTGCCTGCCTCTGCCTCCTGAGTGCTGGAATTAAAGGCGTGCGCCACCACTGCCCGGCCAGTCAAGCAATTTAAAGACAACACAATAACGTGCAGTATTCAGATTCTCTGTGCATGTTCCATCTTTATATGGATGCTAAGCTGGGACAGATAGGATCTGAGAGTGCTATTTTTTCTCCTAAACCCAGGTGGCTAGGTTTGAGTCCAACTCTGGCCTGTGACGATGGCTAAAAAGCCTCAGGCAAATGCTTTTTCATGAATTTGTGCCCCACATTGGGCAACAAAATGAAGCATGATTAATAAAAACTCAGAGAGAGAAATTGGGGTTCAACCTACAAATCTGAAAACATGGAATTACTCAGTGATAAAGGGAAAAAGTCTATCAAGCTGACGAATGCCATGGATGCACACTAATGCATTCTGCTGAGGGAATGAAGCCACGGGTAAAGGGCTCCATATTGGGTGTTCCTGTTTGTAGGACACTTGGGCAGAGGCAAAATTACAGGAACAATCAGCCCATCCCTGGTTGCCCAGGGGACACAATGGGACATTGTTAGGATGGTGGTGAATCTGCTCCACACTGCAATGGTTGATCCATGACAGTGCATTTTTGTAAAAACTCACGAAGCACTGTAGCACTGTACATGGGCTTCAATATACAGAATAGTTGTTAAAACAACCGTGTAGCAGAGTGGTGGTTCTGGGACGCAATGCAGACTACTGTAGAAGCAACACAACATCACAGAAACCAGAAGCAATATCATCAAAAAGAGCAAGAGAGATTGTCTAGCACGACGGTACTTGGAAGGCCTGGAATACATAGCAACACTCGGTCTCCAAAAAGCAAATGGTAGAAATTGTTGATTTGAATGACTTGGGAAATGGTCGACATCTTTAAGATTGAAGTCAAAGGAAACTGTACACATGAACTGTTCAGTAGGTGACTATACCAGGTGCTAAAGTGTGACATTTGGAAGGTTGGGAGCATGTTTGCCTTATCAAGAGATAATTCTACTATAAGCCAGGGAGCTTTGGAACTGTGTGCCTGGGTGTGTATGTGTGTGTTTGTGTGTGTGTGGTGTGTGTATGTTTGTGTGCAGGGGGAGTCTGTGGGAGGGTAGTGGTGTTTGTGTGTGTGTGTGGTATATGTGTTTGTGTGTGTGGTATGTGTTTGTGTGTGGAGGTGTTTCTCTGTGTGGTGTATATGCTTATGTGTATGTGGTGTGTGTGTTTGTGGGGGGGGGCGCAAGGGTCTGTGGGAGAAGGTATGATTGTTTGTATGAGCAGAAGCCTACCTTAACCGAGGCTGGGTTCCTCTATGGAGACAACCAACCTCCAGGGCTGGTGAATTACAGCTGAAAATTCCTGGCCCCGTCACCTTTCTAGGCAGCTTTGCCCAGCACCTGTAGCTGTGGAGCTTCTGTGTGAGACCCAGGGTGGAGGTGCCCACAGCTCCACCTCTGCCTGCTCTCTATTTCTATCCCGGCGGCTAGCCCACCTTCGACATATAAATTTTGCCTTGCGGTGAACCCAAAAGTGTTGGTATTTCTCTATGTAGAATATGGGTACAGTAAGCAAAATAAAGCCTAAGTATGTGGTGTGTAAACCCTTTAAAAATCACAGTAAGCCCTTATTGAGTATCTACAGTCATTGGGCGCCCTAAGCAGAAGAGCAACCCCAAGCCAGGATGATACCGAAACCTAAACATCAGCAGATGGAATGGAGGTCTGACGTCTCTGCAGCCATGACATACAGGGTACACCAGTCTAGATCAGTGTACCTACTGAACATCTGACTGAAACACCCTGAATGAGCAAAGGAACACACACACACACACACACATACACATACAAATGCAGTAAATAGATGTCACTTGTGTATATAGACACACAAACATCCCATTTATCTTTGTTCCAAAGCAGTAGCTATAATATAGGGGTATTTCAGCTGCCAAAGAAAACATCAAAGAGAATATGTCTTTCAGAACCTGTGTGTCCCATGCTTTGTGGGAAGTGACAGATTCTCTGGGACTTCCTAATTCTGAGCCTGGTTGTCGCAGACACAGCTTCTCACTGAACATAGTAAGAATCCACAGCAGACACGGAAGAAGGGACAAATGAAACTCTGGAAGGAGGTAGGAGAATTATATTGATGAAGTCTATTTATCAGGCATAGAGCATAAGCAGCAAACAGTCCAAGGCCCCAAAATTAACCACTCTACAATTCAGAAAATAAGGAAGGACACATTTATCCCAGCTGGAAAAACAAAACAAAACAAAACAAAACAAAACAAAAACGTGCTTCCCACATTAGGAAAGCGAAAAGACCAGCAAATGCCTGACAACAGAGTTCAATTTTACCACGAGATTCGCTGAGCTTCATATTCTTGTTGTGCACTTCTGGCTAAGCATCAATCATGCTGCCAGGGTCACAAGACCACTTCAAAGCCATGTGCTTACCTCAGCAGCCCCGGATGCCTGCAGGACTCCAGCAGTCCACACTCTTGCTGGACACAAAGCAAACTGTGTCTTCTTATGGGAGCGATTTATCTATCTCCTGTGACCATAGCCAGCATTTCATCAGCCTCATTATTCGGGGGACCCGAGCTTCTATAAAGCCTTAAACGACTGTGACTTTGGAGCTTAGAGAAGCGCTTTTCTTGTGAACAATAGGGAAATAGAAGTGAGGACTGCAACTTTCACCCAGCGCGGCCCTTCACACAACTTTCCTTGCTCCTGAAAAATAACAGTCCTCACCTCATTTTCTTCTTGAAGGCCATTTGCTAAAATACGGGATGTGGACTTAATGAACCAGTTTCTCAAAATAAACACGGAGGGCATAACAACCTTCCAGGTACTTATGCGGCAGGAAAAAACATCTACAAACAGACACGCAAAAGTCATGAATATGTCACTGAAGGAATATAAACTGATTGTAAAGAAAAAATGCAAGGCCCGAGTTTTCTACTACCTGACACACCTGGAATGTAAACCAGCCTTTCGAAGGCACGGTGGCCAAAGGCAGCTTTATTTCACACTCTCATGCAAAACATAAAAACAGCTAATTAGAAAAAGTCCACAAGACAGGAGCTGGGCACGCTCTCCGGCTCTGCTTGGTCTGGGGTGCGGATCTCCTAATCTGGGATAGGAATCTGCCTCCTCGGACTTTCTCACTGCTTTTTGCCCAAGGTCTTACAGGTCTCAGTCAGCGCTTCACAGCCTCTGAAATAGCACAATAGCAGAATCGGTTGGTACGGCCAGCCTGTCTCTCTACATATGTCCATGGAATAAACAAACATTTCAGAAGAAGAGGATTTGTGTGGGCATGGATGTGCACATGTGTATGAACATGCATGTTCTCATCTGCATGGACATAACATGAGACTGTTTTCAGGAGCATACTCTGTGATAGCCATCATGAATGAATTTTCACCTGTCTATCTGTCTATCTGTGTCTCTCTGTCTCTGCATATGCATGTGTTGTGTGCACACAGGTATGTGGATGTCCATGTAGAAGTCTGAAGTTGAGGACAGAAGTCTTCTTTCTGTGATCAGTCTTCACTTAATTTTTGGAGGCAGAGTCCCCCGCTGAGCCTGAAGCTTGCCAGTTTTGGCTAGTCTAGCATGATGGTGAGCTTCTGCTGCCAACCTGACATAACCTAAAACCACCTCAGAAGGGAATGTCACTGAAGACTAATTCAGACTATGTTGGCCTATGGGGTCTATCTAACTGGGTTAAGGGACATAGGGAGACTTACCCTGGATGGCCGGCTTTGGACTGAGTGAAGAGAGAGGGAGCTGAGCACAGGCATGCATACATTCTGTGCTCGTCCTTCCTGGTGATGGGTGTGACTTAACCAGCCCCTCCTGCTCTGCTTCAGTGGCTTCCCCTCTCTGACAGTCTGTAATCTGGAACTGTGAACCAGAATAAGACTCTCACTAAATTGCTTTGCCAGGATATTTTATTATAGTAATAGAAAAGAAAACCAGGACATCTTGTCATCTAACTGGACCTAGAGGTCCCCTGCCTCGGTCTCTCCAGGTGTCTGTCTCTCCTTGGTCTTATAGGCAGTTACTGCACTTGACCAACTTTTACAAGGTCTTCGGGGATTTCAACTCCAGTCATAATTGTGTGACAAGCACTTATCCACTGCGGCATCTCCCAATCCCAGATGTGAAGACTCTCCAAGAGTTAAACACACCACTGTCAGAGGTGGAGCAGCCTCCTTACCTTTATCTTTCTGCATTGCCAATGGAAAATAAGTAATAAATAAGTAGATAGATAGATAGATAGATAGATAGATAGATAGATAGATAGATAGATAGATACAAAATGAGAAATTTATGACCAATGGGAAAAGAAGTGCCCAATCATGGAGATGCCTTATACACTAAATTCCATATTTTTAAACTCTTTGTAGAAGCAACAGAGACTCAACAAAGAGCACATTTATTTTAAAATAACTTAACTCAGGATGTGTACAGAGTTTGTGGATGTGTACATAAGAACTGGAAGCATCGATGGCTCAGACTCCTTAAATAGAACCAAACATGACTGCCCCAATCATTAGGGAGGTTTCCTCTGGCTGCCAATGGGAAAAGATGCAGAGATCCACACCCAAACATTAGGGGGAGCTCAGGGAGCCCCACAGAAGAGGAGAAGCAGGATTGTAGAAGTCCGAGGGGTCAAGGATACTAGAAAAACATGGCCCATAGAATCAACTAAGCAGTGCTCATAGGGCTCACAGAGACTGGCGTGGCAGTCAGAGAACCTGCATGTGTCTGCACTAGGTCTTCAGCTTACATGCTGTGATTGTGTAGCTTAGAGTTCTTGTGGGACTCCTGATAAAAGGAGGTGGGGGTGTCTCTGACTCTTTTGCCTACTCTTGGGACCCTTTTCCTCCTCCCAGTTGCCTCACCCAGCCTTGATGTTGTGCTTTGTTTGGGTGATACCGCTGGGAGGCCTGCTCTTTTCTGAAGGGAAATGGAAGTATGGTGTGTCTTAGGGAGAGGGGAGGTGAGTGTGTGCCAGGGAACTGGGAGGAGTGAGAGAGGAGAGGCTGTGGTCAGGATGTATTGTATGAGGTTGGCTATTAAACTACCCATGTTCTCCCTCCCTCTCCCCCCTCTTTATTGAAGAACTACAGGCATTTGATGAGAGTGGGCAGAGAGAGCTGGCTGGGTCATTTGTATCTCTTCCATGTCCATGTTAGCATGATTTACCAGGTAGACAGATATTTCTTTCACTGTAAGAGCTGAACTGGGGAGAAATGTTAAGTGTGGCCTTTCCTTAAATGCACTGATGGGAACTGCTTCAATAGCTAGAAAGCCCATGCATCTCATTTAAGTCTGCTGCCCACTGCAAACTTATTTTCAGCCAGTTCTGAGGGTACAAGAATAAATTTCCTACACAAAACCTCTGCCTTCAAATCCAGATCTTGTGATCCTTCATACTCAACTTAGCAAGGTATTTGTAAAATATATGTGCAAGGAGGGTCCAAGGAGCTTTCTCACTAAGCCCCTTTCCCTAGCAATCAGAACAGCTGCCTTTCTGATAATGTACAAGGATTCTAAGGGAAAGGTGTCACTGAAGGGAAGTTGCTACTTGCATTATTTATGAGAACAGTAAATCTAAGAAGTATTGAGCTTGGCCAGCTCTTCCAATTTTAAAAGCATTCTGTTTTGGCAAAGCCAGGCTTTGAGTGTCAAATTTTGTATTTCTGAGAAGTAAACTCATGCCCTCCTAAAATATTTAATCTCTCCTTCATTTAGAAGGATAAGCACACAAGCTTTGTCTCTCCATCTTGGCTTGTTTTCCCCAACCAGTAACATACAGTGGGGGAAACCAAAATGAAGTGTTAATCCCCTTCAAATTTCTCCCTCTTCTCTTGTTTTGATAGAGTTCAAATCTCCTTGTCTGCTGCAATCCAGATGTGCAATGACCTCTCCAGGGTCACACGGGAAGGAGATAGCCTATATATTTTCACGCCAAGTCCTATTCCATCAGAATCAGCCATCACAGACACTCAAACAGTTTCCACGACATTCACTCAGTAGCCATTCATGATACATTATGTTAAATTAAACGTGCAGATAATCAAAATACTATTTGTAAAGGGTTTAAATGAAAGTTTGGAGGGCTGAGAATGTATTTCACTTGATAAAATGCTTGCCTATCATGCATGAAGCCTTCAGTTAGATATCTAGATCTTTAAATCGGGGCCAGCAGTATACACCTAAAATCCCAGCACTAAGGCAGTAGAAGCAGGAGGATCAGAAGTTCAAAGTCATCCTCAGAGACATGGAGATGTATCTGTTCAAGGCCAGCTGAGATACAGGAGACACTGTCTCAAAAGCAGTTAAATAAAGGAAGTTTGAATGGCTTAAACAATCATGTTATATAGATAACACATTTCCCCAACAGTGCACTTAAACTGTATGGCTGCTCTGTAGCTGTTCATAGATTTAATACAGGCATAATTGTTGGTCTCTATAGAGTATAACTTTTGAAAACAATGCATGATGGTGCTATGTATCCAGAAATTGAAGTTACCAAAAGAGTTGTGTAGGGGGGCAAGTCAACATAACTTTGCCATATTCTATCTAGCCTATTTCTCTTGTACCTCATGCCTGAGCAATCACAGTGCTTCCTGAGTCCAATGCCACCTTCCTTCCTCTCTCTCCTGTGCTTGAGTGGTCTGACTGAGCTTCTCAAAACACCACTCTGATGTCACTCCTGCTGTTAAACTAGAACAAAAGTTTTCACAACCTGACAATAAAATTTAGCTTTCAGATCAAGACTTCAAATTGCTGTTATACTGCTTTTCAATATTGAAGATTTTTAAAAGAAAAATAATGTTTTGCATATATGAGTGTTTTGCCTGCCCATGTCTGTGTACTACCTTCATGCCTGGTGTCCTCGCAGGCCAGACGAGGGTGTTAGAGACTCGGGGACTATAGTTACAAAAGTTGTGAGCCACCATATGGGTACTGAGAATTAAATCCAGGTCTTCTGGAAGAACAGCCTGTGATTCCGACACCTCTCTACACACAACACATCCTTTTTCAATAGCATTTTTCATTTCTGCCTTTTATTCAAGCTTCTTCTGACCAAAGTCTAGCTACTTTCTTTCTTGTGCTTGCTGCCTGGAGATCTGCAGCCTTGATACCTGATTCTGGGGCACTTTTTCTGTGTCTGTGGTAACAAATCCACTGATGCTTCAGAGTTTGTTTCAAAGTGATTTCTTTGCTATGATTTTAAACATTGGCTGCCTCTTCTGAAAGGAGAGATCACGTCTACATCTCCCGAAGATACATTCCGTGGATTGTCTCACTCCCTGCTGCACTTGAACAGAGGGAGTTTTATTCTTACTTGACAAAGTAGTTACCTAGTCTTGAAAGTTTTATTAGCCTGTGATGGCACAGTCATTAAGTATCAGTGACCACAGGAAGCCTAATTGGTATTATGCCCTAAATGAGTTATGATGATTTATTGGCTCCCAAGCTTATATTGAAATCTGTTCCTCAGTGTAAGGGTGTTTGTGAAGTGGTAGAAACATTGAGAGATAACTAAGTTACTATGATTAATCAATGTGGCCCTCACAGGACTGGAATATCTTAAGAACAGTAGAATATCCTAAGACAGGGCTACCTTTTGGTGGCTCATCTCTTCCACGCATGCTCACTTTTGCTTGTGTATTTTCCCATTGAGTTGTGATGCTGCTTGTGCCTCTGACAAGATGTGCCCAATCTTAAATCTCCAGTCCTTTAAGGTCAGAGATAACTCAACGCCTTTTCTTGATAGATCCATGGAACTAGTAACTAACATTGATAAGTCTATATATACGGACATATGCACTATAAATCATATTCATTTCCTAGTCTTCAGAACCACAGAATCCATGACACTACCATCCATGACCAGAATGTCTACTCTTTCCTTTTCCTCTTCACAGTTCATGATCTACCTTTATATACAATAAGTTCAAAAATAAATGAGGACAGAACAATAGTGGTAGAAAAAAAAGGATCGCACATACAAGATGGTACAATAACTGAAAAGACTCTAGTGATGAAAACAATTTTTCTAGAAAAAGATTTTGTCTTAAAGTAGTAGTAAAATCTAGTTTTAGAGGCTAGATGACCATTAGTGAGACAACACAGGAGGAAGTCAAGAAAGAGATATCCAGCCACGTTTTAATGATCGGAATGCCTTTGTGCATAAATTGAATTCAGCATCTTTGATTTTCAGCGATTTGGTATGCCCCATGATGATTTACTCTCCTGAGATATTAAGAAACCTAGCCACACACTGTTTCTTTTCTAGTGGAAACTTGGGGGAAGAGTGAAATAGCTCAAGTTTTCAAAGGGAAAGAAGAAATCCTGAGTGCAGTGGGATGTTCATACACGGCTTGGCTCTCCAGGAGCTGACCTCTTTCATTTGACTGTCAATGTCCATTAATAACAGCTCTTCTCTTGATACCTCCACAGAGTTTAGGCTGGGAATGGTGCCAGACTGGATGCCCCCGCTTCCTTTTCTCTTGACAGTCTTCCACAAACTCAAAATTCCTTTCATGTTTAGTCATAAAAGAGGGACAATCACACGAGTGAGAGGCACAGATGTGACCATGATAAACGGGAATTGGGGCCAAAGTCTCCCAGGACAGCAGTGAAAGTTTAACTTAAGAATTTCTCCCTTCTCTCAGGGTTGCTAGCTTTGTCTTGTTGGAATCTCTGGGAGGCTAAGCTGTCATCAAATGAGGCCATAAACTTTCAGTCAACAAGGCTAAGAGCATCCATGATGATAACTTTGAACTTCACTACTTACAGGTTAGGGATTTTGACAATAAAAATATGGAGATGCTAGGCTACATTTTAAACTTTAAGCCATGTGTTAAATTAGGTGTAGCAACCCTTATCTCAATTCTGATTAGTTAATCCTCCAACTGAAAACACTTTATCTCCACATTTTTTTATTCAGGCTAAACCTACATATTATTACTGTAAATGAGAGTAAACTACCTAGTCATAAACCTAATTTCCCACTCAGTCAGGACTTGTCTAAAAACACAATGTCCTCTCAGTAAGAGGAAAATCTCCTAAAAATAAAACTATTACAAATGATAATAAGCTCATCACTGCCACACAGATGAGAACACCCACAAATGCATGTATATTATAAACACACACAAATAAAGGTAAAATGAATTTGCAAAGTGAAAGACTTCATGGTGACAGAAAAGAGAATAATTTGGAAAAATTAGAATCATCACTCATACAAACAAATTTATGTTTATTGTTGTTTGGTCAGCTATATATTTATTATTCAACGGCATCAAACCAAACTTAAGTGACTGCATTTTATTTCTTCGTTGTGGCTATGATAAAATTACCCTGACAAAAGACAAGTTAGGTTTAAAGGGGTTTACTTTGGCTTACAGTCCACCATGGTGGGAACGAGATGACAAAGGAGTGTGAAGCTGGCTATGCAACCAGGAAACGGCTGATCACATTTCATACCCTCACAGGAAGCAGCGAAGAGGACAGATGTAAGGCAAGGCTATAAACACCGGAAGTCTGCCCACTGTGACATGCTTCCTCCAGCAAGCCTCCACCTCCCTGTAGTTTCATAACATCCCCAAATAATGCCACCAACCAGGGAAGAAGTATTCAGATACATGATCCTGTTGGGGACATTTCTCATTCAAGCCACAACAAAGTGTCTTGCAACTTTGAAAGTGTAGTTCTTGCTCATGTGAGCTGCAATCTCAGGCCGAGTTTCTGCTCCTGTGTCTAGTGCTGTGGAATCAAGGTTGATAGAGAGACGCTGGTATGGTATATAGCATCTTTATGAAACACAGAACAATGAGGATGGAAGGGAGGAATCAGCACTGCTCTGACACTGCAACTTCTGCCCTGCTTCCCTAGCTCAGTCATATGGCCAACCCTGATATCACTAGGCCACAGAGACAGTGCCCAGGAAGCAGCCTATATGAATGAATCTCATTAGTGACAGAAGACAGAGCACATGTACTTGGGGCTATTAGTACACATTATTGCAGAGTTCCTTGACTTGATAATTATTTTGAGGCTTGTAAATGCCTTTCTTTCCAGGAAATGGATAAATGAGACAATTGTTTCTTGTCAACCACTGATGACTTTAATATAAAAAACAATTTATCTCAATTTGATTATGCTTTCTCAGCCTAAGTTGGTGTAACTGTGTTTGAAATACAAGATATTTGATTTGACTGTCACCTTTTAGCCATCAAACAATTTGGCACTGGCTTTAGTATAAAAGCCAACTTGGGTCCATATGCTTGGTACCATGGAAACACAGTGCACCATGTCCTAGTGGGATTAAGCATCTTTGCAGGGTTCTCAACTTCAGGAACTTTGAGTTATATTCGTGTCTCTTTGTGACAATGTATGCTTTACTTTTGCCATTGAAAATCATAGGAGTAAGTCACAGACACCCACCAAGCTAGCAGTACAGGATGGTTAAAACCTCCACCCAGAGACTCTTATGTGGATGTGGTTTAATTAAACTACAAACGCACATAGTAAATATGTCTTTCTCCTCCCTTGATGGCCTTCCTTTTTGAGATGAGGTATGATGAATTTGGCATCAAATATCATAGAATGAAACATAAGTGCCACTTCTATAAAGGTGGAGGGCCTTTGGCACCCTGTGACGACAGTACTGGAGATAGATTTTCCCATTCTCCCTTTCTCTCAACCCTTAACATCTCAACTTTAGCCCACATAGAAGTGTTACCGTGTGCAGAAAGAGATATGTTGTCCCCATGGCCATGCTTTTATTTTAGTTTAACAGTAGATAAAGGCTTTCTTGGTTCCTCACCCCGAAACCTGCTCTATGTCTCCTGTTGGTGAGAAGGACATCTCCAACTTACAAGGAAGCAAACAGCTGTTGGTGAATCAACATACTCCTTGGCATTAAAGTCACTGATTTCTAGGTCTCATGAGAGAAGAGGTAGACTCTCAAGGCGTGGGAAAAACATACTGATGGAGATCTCCTTTTGCAAGAGAAAATTTGAAATAGGGAAATCGAAGAGGTCACCATATACTGTGATCTCAGAGAAAAAAAAATGTTTAGTTATGTGAAAGAAAAGCAGACTTGAACTAATGTGTCCCCGTCTTCACTATCCACGTTATTTAAACAAAGGCAGAATTCAGGTAGCTGCTGTTTTATGATCGCAAACCTGGCACTGCACAAACACTTTCTTCAGCAAAAAAAATAGGGGGTGTTCTTCTTTATTCAGATTCCTCTTAAGCCCCTGAAGGATTTCAACAAGTGCACTTGACTTTGAACAAGGGTGGCCATACGAATCTCCTTAATAATGAAACCAAATAAAAATAGGACCATATTTTTGAGTTTTCTTTTTGTTTCTTTTATAGAATGTTCCCAAGTGACAGACTCAGACATGTACAAAACAGACCAGAGACAATAAAATTGTATTTCAGACTCATAAATTGTCAATCGGCATCTCTCTTTTTATGTCTAAAGTGAAGGGAAAAAATAAAATAGAACTCTCATACTCTTTATTCTGGTTGTGTAAAATACTTTTGCCTGGTACATGAATGTTAGTGAATAAAGACCCTGTGATGTAAAAATTTAACTGTTTTGATTGCCTGGAGGTCCAAACAAATCTGTATTTATTTGGTTCTGTTCAGTTGGCCTGGGTCAGAGCTGATATGTAAGCATCTCTTGTCAAATGCCAGGGATACAAACATGGATAGATACACTAAGGCATATAAAGAAAACAAAGATATCCCCTAGATAATGTGATATGCAATAATTTGTATTAAAATTGAGATCATTTAAAAAATGATGGGGGGCACTAGGGAGCTGGCTCAGTGGGTCTGAGTGATTACTGTGTAGACATGAGAACCTGAGCTTAACTCTCTAACACCCAAATAAACGTCAAGTGTGGCCATGTGAACACCAAGCATAGTGTGTGGATCTTTCTGGATCAATGCTATTAAACTCACAAAGTATGTCTTAATAATGGTAATTCTAGTATAGTCCAGTTTTCTGGGGTCCTTCTAACCTCACTATTGTAAGTCAAGAGTCTTCGCAACAAGTGGCCCATAGTCTTTTCCTATTTGCGATGGTTAATGCTGATGATTAATTTCACAGGTTGTAGATTAACCCAGAAATCAAAGCCCATGGTGAAATCTCCAAGGATCATCTAGATCAGTTAGCCTCTGGGTATGCCAGTGAAAGATTATCTAGTTTGTGTTAATCGAGGTAGGAAGACCTACCCTAGTTGTGGCTGTGACCATCAGCCGGGGCCCTAAACCAAATAGAAGTGAGAAAGAGAGTTGTATGTCAAGCATACACATTGTTCTGTTTTTAGACTGTGGAGACCATGTCACCAGCTTCCTCGGGCTCCTGCCAGCATGGTGTCCCAATCACAACGGACTGTGCCTTTGAGCTGTGAACTGAAATAAAGCTATGCTTGCATAGGTTTCCCCCGGGTTTTCACAGCAAGGAGATGAGTAACTAAAACACTATTTTTCAAATACCCTTTCTCTGGTCCCTATTATACTCTTGGGAATCCAGTCCCATACTCATACTAAATGTCTTAGCAGAAGGGCACAGGTTTGGTGACACCCTATATGCCCATGTAGCATAATGGAATGTCCAATAAAGTCTTCCAAAGATTTCTGCCGCTCCAGAGAACTGCCCATTTGGCAGAAATTGAAGCATCAACTCAGTGGTAAAATAGTAAGAGCATATCTTGGGATGAAGACCTTTACAAACATGTTTATAAAAGCAAACATGCCCACATTTTTTTCCTCTGCAGAAGGTGAGCCTTGACTTGAAGGTTTTAGAACATTATGATCAGGGAACAGGCCATCTCATAAAATTTTCTTATTTCTTAATTGAGGAATCCCAGGACCTCAGCAGAACCTCTCTGCTCAAAGCATCCCCCTTTTATGGTCTTCCCTAGGAATTGCTATTTGAGGTCTATAGTACAAACTCTCAAATTTCAGATATCCCAAACTAATTTCATAAATAGTATGGATGTCTAATAAGTACCTTGAGTTGGTGCCTGAAAGTACAAAATGTGGTCAAACGACCATGTTCCCGTCAAAGCAACTGACTCTTCTGTGCTTAGGGTGGTCACAAGAATTTGTGAGCAGTGTCACAGCATTCAGGCTGTTTGTGCACCACACCCACTGCCCTATCATCTAAGCATCTGACATCCATTTTGATGGATGAAGAAGCCAGTTGTGTATCCCCATGCAATCTATACTCACTGGGTTTTAGACTGGTGGATAAGCAGAGCCTTCACTGAACATAGATAGGAAGGCATGGATGTAAAGGTCTTCTGCAGTTAATCAGAGGGCACAGGCACAAAATAAGATCGAGAGCTCACCTGACCTATAAGAAATATAAGAACTCTTGAGAGATGATGCCAGTAGGTGGCAGAACATTAAGACATAGATGGCGTCATGATGGAGTGTTCCCTTCAGAGTATACTGGCAGCCAAACCTGGGTCCTCCTGTGGAGGTTGACTCTAGTCTCACACACCTCCTGGTCTCTTTCTGTGGACAATATTGTCTGTAGTAGTTTAATCTAATTATGATTCTCTCATGATTGCCTGCTAAGACATTCCTCAGACCAGCTCCTTGGTTCTTGTCTCTCTTGGCCACTCTCTTTCAGAAGTTACATTTAAAAAGCGTAGCAACAATTGGGATCTAACTACATTTTAACATAACACATTCATGCTTCTGTTCACACTGTAAAAGGTAATCTAAATGGTTTAAGCATCTGGATTCGATTACAGCAAAGTATAGCACTCAGAATAGAAGGGACTTTCTACATTTGTGTGGAATTCAGGCAGCTGCCGGAGCCACCCTTGGGCCTAGTTGTTTCAAAGAGATTTGCAGTGGACTTAAGTCAGAAATGATAAAATTGTCAAAAAAGTTTGGAATTCCTTTTGGAAGACAGCTAAAAAATAAAACCAAAACAAACATCCAAAAGGAAAAAGGAAGAGATTTCTGCCTGCAAATTTTTAATAATACAGTTTATTGGGTCAAATCCTGAATGCTTAATAGTGTCTGCTGTGTGTATATATAAAAACATTTATAATTTTTCCCTCAACTATAACATTGGTTATAGTCCTACAGATTACAAAACACATGCTTTTTTAAAAAGAAAATAGGGATATAGGGATGTTGTTTTTTTTTATGGTCCAGTTTTTATGACTTGGTCATTAAAATCCATTTGGCAAATTGGGGTTGAATCTTTATGTTCTCCAGCTGTTTTCCTACCAAACTGTATATCAGCATTTATTGAAAAAAAGAAATTCTATGTTCAGGTGATGGCTCGTGTCTGCAGTTTCAGCATTTGAAAGGCAAAGACAGAGGGACTCACAAATCTGACACCATTCTGGACTGTACTAAAACACTCTGTCTAAGGAAAAACTGAAGAGAAGAAGAAAAAGGAGAAGAGAAGAGAAGAGAAGAGAAGAGAAGAGAAGAGAAGAGAAGAGAAGAGAAGAGAAGAGAAGATGATGGGAAAGAACAGGAGGGTGGTATAAAAACCGAGAGACACCACACACACACACACAAAAAAAATGAGAGACAGAAATTGGGGTTCAACCTGAAAGTCAGAAAAACAAAACAGTCAGCCACTGGCTCTTCCCTTTACCTCCGAAAAATAGCGATTCTGCCTCCAGGAATCTCAGAATGAGACTATGCATGAGAGCTGTCTCCTCTCTTCTTATATTCTTCTCTAGTGCTGGGATCAAAGGTTGGCACCACTACCACCCAGTTTCTATGGCAAACTAGTGTGGCTACTGGGATTAAAGGTGTGTGTTAGCACTGTCTGGTCTGTAAGGCTGATCAATGCGGCTGTTTTACTCTCTTATCTTCAGGTGAGCTTTATTTATTAAAATACAAATGAAATATCCCCTCCAGGTGGGGAGGTGAGATGAGGGGGTGGAGAGAAAGAAGGGCAACAGAATAAAGGATAAAGGAAGGAAAGAGTGAAAGGAAAGAAGGAAGAGGGAAGGGGCAATAGCAAAAGAAGATGAAGGGGAGATGGAAGGAAGGAAAGAGCCAGGAAGAGAGGAAAAGAGGAGGTGGGGAAGTATCTTAGTCAGGCTTTCTTTTGTTTGTTTATGTTTGTTTTTGTTTGGTTTTTGGTTTTGGTTTTGGGTTTTTAAGACAGGGTTTCTCTTTGTAACCCTGACTGTCCTGGAACTCATTCTGTAGACCAGGCTTGTTTCAAACTCACAGAGATCCTCCTGCCTCTGCCTCCTGAATGCTGGGATTAAAGGCATGCGCTGCTTGTGCTTAGTCAGGGTCTCTATTGCTGTGAGGAGCATGGCCATGGCAATTCTTAAGAAGGAAAAAATTTAATTGGGACTGGGCTACAGGTTCAGAGGCTTACTCCATTGTTATCATGACAGAAAACACAGAGGCACACAGGCAGGCAGAAAAGGTGCTGGAGAAGGTGCCTAGAGTCCTACATCTGGATCCACAGGCAGCAGGAAGAATGAGAGACACTGGGCCTGGCTTGAGCTTTTGAAACCCAAAAGACCATCTCTAGTGACATACTTCTTCCAACAAGGCCACACTTCCTAGTAATGCTACTTCCTGATGGCTAAGCATTCAAATTTATGAGCCTATGGGGACTATTCCTATTCAACCTGCCAGAGGAGGAAAAGAGATGGTCAGAATAAACCTGAATACTGAATATTACCAGCACCCCATCCCTGCACACACAAAAGATACTTCCCATGGCCCACATTAGTGCCCCACACCACCAACAATGACAAACACTGAGTGGACTCTGGGTGCCTACAATTGAGTAATTTTATGAATTAATCATGTTAAGGATTAACTAGAGTAACAATGATAGTCTATCATAAAAGTAATTTAAGATTTATTTTTTGTTTTTTATTTTTTTGTTTGTTGTTGCTGTTTTAAGATAGAGTTTTATGTAGCCCAGGCTGACTTCCAACTCACTATGTAGGATTTTTGATCCACCTACCTCTCTCTGCCCAGTGCTGGGCTAACAGGTAGGCCGCATCATGTCTGGCTTATGAACACATAAAGATCAAAATGCTCCTTTGTGCTTGCTAGGTAAGCACTCTACCACTGAGCTACACTGCTAACCCTGCGATCTTCAGCCCTTAGAACTTCTCAGTAAATTTCCCTCTAGTGCATAGGTAACTAAACCACACAAAGCAAAACCCTGGAGGAGTGCAGACCACTGTTTATTTAGGGGCCTTTTGTTCACTGAACACCCCCTGAGTCACCAAAGCTGAGGGAGGTCAGAGAAGGTGAGACTGGGTGACATGCTCTGAATTACAACTTTAATAGAATTTTGGAGTTTGGAACTCATATAGTAAATAG
The DNA here is from genome assembly GCF_000317375.1 of Microtus ochrogaster. Taxonomy (NCBI): domain Eukaryota; kingdom Metazoa; phylum Chordata; class Mammalia; order Rodentia; family Cricetidae; genus Microtus; species Microtus ochrogaster. Next base: position 72,065,254 of record NC_022013.1, on the reverse strand, counting down.
TTTTGACAAACCCAGGCCCAATAATCACCTCATAGAAGAGAAAGCTGTCCACCGTTAAACACTGGCCTGCTGAAGAGAAATACAAAGCCTTAATTCAAACCATGTCCACTCCTACTTGGAAGCCAATGAGCAACATAGACACATTTCATTTTAATATCCTTGCAAACCCAGTGTGTGTGTGTGCATCCTACACTTGGAGCCTGGCCAGAAGAGCTGCCAGGAAATGACAGAGGTCCACCTGCAGCAAGTATGCTGGTGACTTCTCTGCACCTCTCATTCACTGTTTTTCCAGCTTCTGGCTGTCAGAAATACCACAGTCCCAGCCTGGTGGCTGCAAGGTCCTGGAGGAGCCGAGCAGGTCAATAACACAAAAATAACCTTTCAATTTTGGGTGGGTGAGGGAAAGGGGTAAAGGAAAGGGGTGAGGGGAAGGGGTGAGGGAAAGGGGTGGGGAAAAGGGGTGAGGGAAAGGGGTGGGGGAAAGAGACTCCCAGGACAGTGGGGCTCCTACCAACTCAAACCAGATGGCCACAGCCTGAAGGACGGGGAGCAAACTTCATCTGAGTAGGTTATTTGGTGGCCATTGGCAAGTCTTTGAGCAGTTGCTGACTGCTATGATTAGCTTCAAATGGGAATGGCTTTCTCGCTTTGGTGCTGTAATGTTACCCACACTGAAGGTGGACTCAGGGAGGTCCCTGTTGAGTTTCAGGAAATATGCCATCACAGTTATTCTCAGAAGTCCCAGGACTGAATTCTGAGTCCTAAATCATTTTGGTTTTCAAAATTTAAATTCTAGTGCTTATTTTTTTAAAAAAAAAAAGATGATGAAGATGATGATGGTGGTGGTGGTGAGGAAGAAGATGGTGATGACGAAGATGATGATGAAGATGATGATGATGTGTGATAGGTAAAATGAGAGGTCCCTTTAAGTTCCTAGTCTCTGTTTGCTTAGATGTTCAACTATCCGAGACTAAGCTGAGGGAAGAGCCTGTCACGTACATCAGAAACCATCTCATGAATGCCTCTCACTTCCTTTAGAACATTGTGCTGTAATCACTCACTGGAAAGACTGGTTGTCAGTTTGGAAAGGCTCTTGCAAAAAAGAAAAGGATGTCTGTGCTCACAAGGTTCAGAGAGCAGTCGCAATGTGATGATGCAAAGGCAGGAGGAAGCCCAGCCAGCAGTAAGTGGCTTTTGGCCATCCAAAGACCAGTGGCAGGAAGGGGATGTGTGCGTTGGTGCTGAGAGCAGCACCACAGCATGGCTGCAAAGGTCACCAACATTATTGACCTGATCTTCGCAGAGCATCCATGATGTAGCTCTTGTATCCGGCATCCTTTTATAACAGAGGAAGGGTAACCCCACTGGTCTGTAGGTACCGTCTTTGTAGGAACAATCCCCAAAATCCATGATCTCATGTCACCAGCATGTCATCGGATCTGAAGAAGTAGCACCCGAGATGTATTTGCCTATGCCATTGTGACAGGTTATCCAGGATGAGGTCCACACAGACATCCAAATGGATGCCATAGGGATTTCCCTATGGTCATAGCTAAATGGAACACATATTTGGTCCTGACATGGATGATCCCTTGCTGCATAACATCATGGTATAGTCTGTTGCCTTATTCAGAGACTTCAAGGACATCAAAGTGCAGCAGAAATATTTAGGTATTTGGGTTAGGGAAGTGGCAATGAGTAGCGGTTTTCTTTGTAATTATGAGGATCTGGGTTTAAGCTAAACTTGGTGGCATGTACTTGTAATTCCAGTGCTTGGATAACTGAAAGCCTCAGGTTATGGTAAGAGACCAGGTCTCCAAAAGAAAGGTAGATAGATTCTGAATAGTGACAGAGTCCCCTCTGTATGCTATGAATACCATTAGTGAGTAAAGAAACTGCCTTGACCTATTGATAGGGTAGAACTTAGATAGGCAGGGAAACTAAACCAAATGCTGGGAGAAAGGAGGCAGAGAAAGAGAGAAGCCATGGAGCTGCCGCCAGAGACAGATGCCAGAACTTTACCCAGTAAGCCACAACCTATGGCAATACACAGATTAATGGAGGTTAGTTAATTAGAAGCTAGAGCTAAATGGGCCAAGCAGTGATTTAAATAATATAGTTTCTGTATGATTATTTCAGGGCTGAACAGCTGGGAACCAACATGCACCCTCTTTACAACAGTCCTACATACACACAAATGCTTGCACACACACACACACACACCACAAACACAAAATTATTCTGTAGTTGTGCTTGTATGTGTCTGCATATTTTCTCAGGACACATATTTTTGCTGAAAGCCTTTACATTATAGTACATGTGTTGTTTTGTGAATCCACGGGGCACCTGTCATAATTAGTCAGCCTGCTATTGGCATGAGGAAAGCAAAGGAAAGTGCTGGGTTCTGGGTAAATGTTATTGGCCAAAGCAGCTATTGGAGTGGTCTTGAACACTTCCCTTGTAACCACCTTTTGTCTGTACTGTAGACTTGGATACTCAGATTCTGGGAACAAAATAGGAAAGTGTCTTCATGTTCCCGACACATTCTTTTCCTTCTCAAAACACAAACTAAAGAGTCGCCCTCCAGGAGGTATTCAAAGAGATTAAGGATTCTGGATAACATTCGTTCAAATACTGACCTTTTTCTGATCATAAATAAATATGCACAGGAAGGCAGAATGATGGACCCCGACTCTGAGCTTGTCACAGTCCACAGGCAGAGAAGACAACACTCATTAATGCAACTCTCATCAATGGCTGGTGACCCACCAAAAGGCATAGATGAGTCAATTCTGGGATAGCACACACTTTTCTATAATAAGGGCCCATATGGACTGACCTCTGTGGTAAGCATGCTCTGTCTCTACTAAGAGCCTGAATGGACCAACACCTGCTGAGAGCACCTCTTTGTTTTCCCTGGGACAAGTGAACATATCCAACCTCTGCCAGTAAACCGGCAATGAATGTCTTGCCAGTTCGGGTTTGGAAGGTTGTTTTAAAAGATTTCTGTATTTTTCAATTTTATGTGTATGAGTATCTCACCTGCATGTACAGTACATGCAGTACAGCATGTATGTGCCTGGTGCCTGCAGAGGTCAGAAGAGGGCATCAGATCCCCATTATACACCACCATGTAGATGCTGGGAATTGAACCTGAGTCCTCTGGAAGAACAACCAGTGTTCCTAACCACTGACCCATCTCTATGGCCCTAGCTTTGGGTTTTGAGGGAACATGGCTTTGCTGTAGAAGAACCTGTTGCCCATAAGTGGGGATGCTCAGAAGCAAGCAAGAAAGGAGAAAGGCCGTTTGAATGGATTGCATCCTTGTGTAGAAAGCTTCCCTGGCTGGAGGAAGACCCTGACTATACGTGACTATATTCTTTTCCAAGGGAAAATAAGGCTCTTCCCAACCAAGGATAGAGCTGGAAAGTCTCATCGTGGCTGACCAGTTTTTAGACACTGAAGCTCAAACTCCTGGTAAAGAAAAGCTACTCCAGAGCTCTGCAGAGTTGCCTTGTGTTAAAAGGAGAAAACATGGGCTTGAGGCAATGATTCAGAAGTACATCAAAGAGATCTGATGTCTCTTCCAGCCACTGGACACATAGCACACATATGGTTCACACACACAAACAAACACACACACACACATGCAAACAAATGCTCATCACATAGAAAAAATCTTCTAAAGAAGAGAATATTTACATAGTAGTACCAACTCTTGCATTCCACCGAGTCATTCATTAGCCAGACAGTAAGCTACATAGGCAATTCATTTCCATTTTTAAAACATGATTTTATAACTGACATTTACACATAGCTACAAATCCAGAAAACAGAAAATATACATCGAGATGAAGGCTTTTCTTGAAAGCACGTGACAATATTCAACAAAGTGGTTTATGAATATACACCTAACTCAGAGCAATGTCACCCTGTCCAGAGCAGGTTTTATGTGTGCCTATCTGGCAACATTATAGAGAAACTGGGAAAGTAGAAATACATATATAATTTAATATTTACATATTAAATTTAGAACCACTCCCTGAACTGTTGATATGAAAAGAATCAAATTCACGCATAGCTCAAGGTGGCTTTTTGAAGTTCTGAAAATGGAATGAAGGTGAGTGATTGGATGTAAACTGTAATAAATGAAAACCGGTGCTGTATTGGGACAGGCTGGCCACTGAGCTGCTCACCGGACTCTCCAGTCTGAGTGTGTGGGCGGACTACTGCAGGTCAGTGCACTTAAGGGGCTCTCGGCAAATGACCTGCTTGCACTCCCTGATCCTCAACAGATGTCTACATCCCACGTGGCGAACAGATAGATACAGTCGGTATTTCACTATAACATTAAATTGAAACTGACCTAAGGACCCAGGCATAGCAAATAATAGAAACGCAAAGAATTATGAATGGCCTGACTCCAGAGTCTATTACTGTTCGAACTGGCTCAGTTTTCTTAGTAGCATATAGCCCACTGACAAAAATGAATGTAGTTATTGTTAGATTATCTGTTGCTCCTTGGCACAGTAAGTCAGTGGAATATTCCATGTGAACTTGATTTAGGATAGATAGAGCAGTAGACAGAGCCTGTGGCTTTGGACGTTAGGAAAAAGAGAAGTGATTCATGATGTCATTTCTGTTTACAGATGATTCATCTTTCTGTCAGAGCTAAAGCATTTGTTTTCAGTAGGAAGGGTTTCTCTTGGAGGTTTCTCTCCACCCTGCTTCTCTTTCCCACCAGCTGCTCCTTCTTGTCCAGCACCGCATGCCCCCTTCACAGCCCACACGAGTTAGATGAAAACCAACCAGGACTCAGTGGAGAAGGCAGACCAGGGTTATAAACGAAAACATCCAACCTCATTGTCCCCAGTCATTCCACACGCTTCTGTGATTAATTCGTGGGGAAGAGGAGAAAGTCAACCAGATGGAACAGAGAATCATCCTGAGGGCGCCACGAGGCAGCTAGTGTCCAGGAGAAAAGAGATGCTTCTGCCAGATTTGGAATGATTTTTCTATGAATTCTGGGTAAGGTGACACATTAGAAGTCACCTCTTTTTGATAAAAGACAAAGAGGCAAAAAAACAATATACCGTGTTCCTATAAGAGAAAGGGCAACGAGAAAGGAAATGAGCTTGGGTATGATTTTCTCCATGAAGAAGCAGCTAGGAATGAGTGCCATCAAGCACCCGGCCTTACTACACCATTCGTGCCAGACCATGATCAACAGGAGCTGACCAGGAGGTCTTTTCTGCTTCACATAAGGTCCTGGAGGACAGTAAGCTCCAAAATTCTGAGTAGGTGGCAGAAATGAGAGCAGGCACTGGGGCCGCTGTGAAAGGAAAGATGGCTGGACCCGACCATGGAAGGGAGACCTTGCAGACAGGCAGTAGTGTGCTGTGGGAGCCAGACGCTGAGATCTGCCAAGGATGCCCTTGCATTCACTGCCTGGCCCAACACCATGGATACATGCTGCCTAACTCGGCCTACTTTCCAAACAGGTGGAGCTGGGGAGAGAACTTGGTGTCTCAGAGCCAAGCATGAACAAGTGGGACTCATTTGTGAAAAGCCTCACTGTAAATGGAGTTGTGACTGCCAGGTGGTTCTCAGAAACAGGAAGTAAGGTTCCCACTTGGAAATCCCTCTCAGAAGAAGAGACACAATAACAATGCCTTTGAATTACTGAGACTGGTGACCCCTTCCACCTGCAGGGCATGCGACAAGAGCCAATCAGGGGAGAAGAAATGATGTCATACCAATCAGGAACAGGAACTGAGACTGTAACCTTTTTAGCTTATCTTAAGTGTATAAGTTTTAGACTCGTTTGTGTGTCTGTTCTCTGCGTGTATGCAGTACTCACGGAGGCCAGAAGGCAGCAGTGAGTTCCCTGGAACTGAGTTACTATCTATCGTGGACTGCCCTGTGGGTACTGGGAATTGAAACTAGGTCCTGTATAAGAACAGCCAGTATTCTTAACCGTCGTGCCTCCTAATTTCACTTTTAGTTTTTAAGCTTGCATTGTTTTGTACTTCAACTGCGCAGCTGTCTGTTTCAGCATTCATCCTGCCTGAGCAAGCTTCCTGACTGCCCTCACTTTCGCTGGGCCTCCTCTACAATGTTTTCTGAGCGACCCCTCACATGACTTCCTTCCCATTCACACATCACTTCTGTTTCCCCCACTTCTTCATCTCATCTCACTAATTATTGACAGGCACCCTAAAAATCTATAGGCTGCATTCCCCCCAATCATTAACCTAGTACTATTCTTTGAACCACGTTAGGGGCATGGGTGAGGTACGTAGTAGCCAAAGAATGGCTATCACTGATTGTATCTCTTCTTGTAGTCAATTTCACATTTGCCAGGAGTAGCAACGAGTGCGGATCCAAGTGAACACAGCGCCCAAGGAGGACGCATGTAAAATAAATAAGCACAAAGAGCGGAGTCAGCGTAAAAAATCAGCGGAAGGACACCTTGATTCTAACAGATGTGCAAAGCACAACAAAGAAACACACACAAAAGAGATGACAGGCTACTGTGACACCTCTACACCCTAGCAACTCCCCAGTACTGCAAGCCAGAGAAAGTTAAGTATACAATCATAAATATTATACATGGTATACATCATGTGGTGCATCTGGTAAAATAAAACCCTGTCCACCTGAAGCCTGGGACAGAGAGAGACGAAGGGACCAGGCTCTACAGTGCAATCCTGGGACATGCTCCAGTGGCTGGAAGACCTCCCAAGTCCTCCCTCTTAAAGGACTCTTCACTCTCTGATGGTGTCAAACTAAAAACCAAGCCTTGAATATATGGGCCTGTGGTGGTGGGCGGGGTTTATTCCAGATCCAAATCCCCACACAGCTCTTTACTGGTTTTGATTGCACAGCAGGACCATATGAGCCCCTCCTTGTCTTGAGTTTTTTAAGCTGTATCGTTCCACTTGAGTGGCAACTTTGTTTACTGACTTCTTTCTCCAGGTAAGGTCTAGTGAAAGTTACCTGGGAGGAAATACAGGCTCTGAGAGTGTGGTGGGGGGGAATTAATATTCTAGCTTCAGGGCAGAATCAAGCCATTTGGGGAAGAACGCAAAGAACCACACTTCATTCTGCCTCAAGAGCCCATGGTCCCCCTCGGAGTGGTGGTGGGGAATCAATCAATCGAACAAACAAAAAACCCCAGCAAGTCTGTGATTCCCAGGACTGTCATCACACTGTTCAAGTTTGCAGAGCTGAGGAAAGTTCTAGTAGCTAAGAAAGAGATAGAGGGCCTGGCTGCTTCCCGCAGCTCGCTCCAACCCCATACCTGAGTCTGTGTTTCAAGGGTGCCAAAAAGTGTCCGAAGAGCACCAAGTCTAGGGCGCTCAGACTTAGCCAATCGTTGAGGAATCTGGGAGCAATTCCTAATGACAGGGTATCTCACCTTTAAAAGAAGGCTGGGTTACATCATTGGGACAGAGTTCTAATTCCTGGACCCTAAAAATACACTTATGTATTATGTGCTAGGAAACAGTAGAGAAAGTGTCAGAGGCAGGCTTGAAGAACAAAAATGGAAAGATCAAAATTTCCATTTTCTGCCTTCTCTCTCTCTCTCTCTCTCTCTCTCTCTCTCTCTCTCTCTCTCTTTCTCTCTCTCCATGAAGAAAGAAAGATGAAATTTTCCAAAGGAACAAGGGGGCAAAAAACCAAAGATAAACAGAATTAAGAGGTCATTTTGTGCTATAGAATTGCTAACAATGAATTTTATAAGCCTTCAGCCTGTATAAATTACACACAGTTGGGAAAAGACCTTCAAGCAAAGCCAGCTATAATTGCTTCATCTATTTCCCCCCCCCACACACGAGTGTTTCTAACACTAGTGCATTGTACAACAGAGTTATAAAGAAAACATTTAAAACAACTTCGCAGAGAGCCCCTGAAAGGCACCCTAGCACACACCTGTGAGGTTGGTGCCCTCTAGTGGCTAGGAGGACTCCAAGGTACAATTTTCAGAACTGGAAGAGGGAGGTGACAGAATTTCCATGGTTGACTTCCTCAGTCCAAAGGGAAATGAGGATCAAACAGAAATGGGGATGTCTGAAGCTTATCTGCTAGAATATTCCTTGGCATTCCCATTCTCCCAGAGTGCCCCACTTCTTCACTGACCTTCTGATGGACCTTTGGGTAGAACTACCAAACAGTGACCACTTGCTTATCACAGAGAAGAAAGAAACCCACACACTGAGACAATGGGGATGATCTTTGGGGAATTCACCAAGACCAGCTAGCCTGGGTCTGAAAAAGCGTGGGATAAAACCGGACTTACATAGCGGACAATGAGGACTACTGAGAACTCAAGAACAATGGCAATAGGTTTTTGATCCTACTGCACATACTGGCTTTGGGGGAGCCTAGGCAGTTTGGATGCTCAACTTACTAAACCTGGATGGAGGTGGGCGGTCCTTGGACTTCCCATAGGGCAGGGAACCCTGATTGCTCTTCGGGCTGAGGAGGGAGGGGGACTTGATCAGGGGAGGGGGAGGGAAATGGGAGGCGGTGGCGGGGAGGAGGCAGAAATCCTTAATAAATAAATAAATTAAAAAAAAAGAATTGTGTCTAAACCGAGGCGCTGCAGGAGGGGGGGATGTGTGCTGGTGATACCTGAGTTCTAGCACAGTTCTGCCTCAAAGGCCTCTGTACGATGGGCCACGGATTGATGTGGCATGTCTGTTTCGTGACATTCTGAAGAGAAACTGAACAACCAGCAAACTGACAAGGGTATTTTCAGAGCTGCTGAAATGGCCTCTTGTTTTAGATGTAAGAGTTTCCAGCTCAGTGTGGAGAAAACTGTCATCTACCTGGGTCTCCCTGCCCCTAGTCTTTAACCAAAGCGCGTGACACAGAATAGGGATCTGCCTCTGAAGTTTAATCTCTTCTGCAGAGACACTCATCTTTAAGTCAATAAAGCCTCCCGCAGAATTCCTTAAAACTCTCCCCCTTTTAAACATCTACAACTGCCCATCCCAATCCATGTAAAAGATAAAGTTGATTTTGAACAACTCTGTGCCTATGCATGCGCGTGTGCGTGCATACGTGTGTGTGTGTGTGTGTGTGTGTGTGTGTGTGTGTGTAGACCTAACCAAGCTTTTCCCTGGTTTAAACCTCATGATGACTTTTATGATTAATTTCCAAATTCCCTGCTTTATCAGGGAATAAATCAGATCCCTGTTTATCTCCCTAGTGGTTACCCCTTTTCCATTCCTCTTCCTCTGTCCAAATATAAGAACCCCATGCATTCCCTCCTGCCTTGGGGCCTTTCGAGGAAACACTCCCACCTGGCATGCAGGCTCTCTTTCTCTCTCCACTGACCTAGCTCATCAGTGATCAAATTAGCATTTTAAAACTGTAAGTTTCTCCTCTGTTAAAAATCAGATAAGAGGAAAAACACTTAGTCTATGCCCTCCTGCTAAGCCTTAAAAAAGGAAAGAAAGAGGGCAAAGATTGTGTCCTAGACAAGATGCTGTCCCTGCCCACCTATACTGTGTTTATTTATACAGAGGCTGTGCTCTGGAAGGCCCTGGTTGCGGTAACAATTAATATTTATTTATTTTAATTAGTATTTAATTTAATATTTATTTAATTTAATTAATATTAAAGATTTTTGATAGCTGGTTAATTGAGTTGAAGCTCGGGTTTCCTAATGAGGAAATCTATCGAGTTCTTCTACATCCCATGTGGCAAACTTCAACTTTCTCTAACTTCTGTTTATCTAACAAAAAGACATACGGAGTCTCCCGGGGTCAGAGTGTTCTCACTGGGTGAGGTTTTCTTCAGCACCTGGAATGTTGCTTTAACGCATGAGTTTAAAACTTAGATGTTTCTAGTCAGGAAGACTGAATGAAATGAGATGAAATGTATCCACCACTTTTCATGGTTTCATCACCATTTTATTTATTTTTTTGTCTTATTTGTGCTGCTAAGGTTTGAGCCTGGTCCGCCCATACAAAGCACATGATCTGCCATCTTTATCCAGCCCCTCCACCTTCATTTTTAAATGGTATTTTACCCCTTACTTTTCATTTTTTTAGCAAATCCAGCTGTACAAATTACCTGTGAAATGAATTTAAAGACAAACACTTCATTTGCTCATTTCTTACACGGGCTTGGTAGTTGCAGTTGGGGGGGGTAGCATTAGCGAGTTTCTAATCCATACACAGATATTGTCTTTAATCCATCAAAGGGTGTGAGCATTCCTCCCTCGCTGAAAGCTTCCTCGGCAGCTGTAAACCGTATCAGGTGTCATTCAATGCCCACAGAAAGCAACCTCTCGACATCTGTAATTTCAGGTTACGAACTCTACGCCCTGCTGACTGAACTCATTTGTTTGTGTCCTGAACACCATCCAGCATCCTGGACCCAGCATGTTTTCAAACATATTTGTTGAGAGGGTAAAGGGAAGGCTTCCTGAAAAGGACAATGGCTTCCGGTCAAGACCATGTAGTAAGAGAAGAAAATTACTGACTCGTCTCTCATCCCCCGCCCTCTCTCTCTCTCATCCACATTTTTCTTCTTTGTGCTTCTGTTTTATCCACCACTTCCCTGTAGACTTCCTCTTGCATTGCATATGGAAACCATGGAAACTGAGATGAGCATCGCCAGCACCTTGGTTGGTGTGGCAGCTCCGAGCCATCCGGGTCTCTCCATTTCTCCATTTCTACTCTAAAAGCATAGGGTAGTGGGCATGTGCCCTTTGTACCTCTCAGCCCTCCTTCTGCTAAGAGCTGATTCTCCCATCCCACACCTCCCTCCAAGGTGGTAGCAGGAAATTCCGTGCTAGGACAATGTACTCCCACCTTCTGAACAAAACTGGTTAGTCCAGAATTTACTATAAAAATGGGAAGTCCCTCTCAAAGAACATTAACTTTGGGAGCTAACAAATAAAAAAGCAAAAGCCGTTTGATGTGAGTTGCATGAATGGCAATTCTCTAGAGAGAACTCATGCCTGGAATTCATTTCCTCCCCCAGAACCTGGTCCTTAACCAGTCCATTCCTTTTTATTTATTTTTTCCTCACTTAAGCTGGCCAAGTTTGTTTTTGCCACATGCCACAAAACTGCTTTTACAACTATGGTAGACATTTTGGAAAACAGACATTATGGACAAAAGTATTACTATTATACTGCTGAAGTCTCTAAAGAAGCCAGATAGGAAGGCACCCCTGTAGACAGTGAGCATCCTTTGCTGCCTAAAGAAGAGCTGTAGCATTGAGGCAGTGACAGAAGATAATGGACTCAGCTATCAGAAGCCTAAAGCAGAGTGGGACATTGCTACTTCTGGGCACATGTGCCATGCCCCTCCCTTTAAAAGGCAGAACGCCTATAGTAGAGTTTTAAGTCAGGAATTGTGATGCCTCCAGAAGTTCCTTTATTGTACAGAATTGTTTAGCTATCCTGGGTTTTTTGTTTTTCCATATGAAGTTGATATTGTTCTTTCAAGGTTTGTAAAGAATTTCACTGGGATTTTGATGGACATTGCATTGAATCTGTAGATTTCTTTTGGTAAGATTGCCATTTTTTCTATGTTAAATCTACCTACCCAAGAGTATGGGGGATCTTTGTATTTTCTGGTGTCTTCTTCAATTTCTTTCTTCAAAGATTTAATGTTCTTCCCATACAGGTCTTCCACTTGTTTGGTTAGAGGTACTCCAAGATATTTTATGTGGCTATTGTGAAGGGTGATGTTTCTCTGACTTCTTTCTCAGGCCATTTATTTTATGTATAAAGGAGTTTTGTTTTGTTTTGTTTTTATGAGTTAATCTTGTATCCTGCTGCAATACTGGTAATTTACACAATGGAGTACTACACAGTGGAAAAAAATGGCATTTGCGGGCAAATGGATGGATCTAGAAAACATCATATTGAGTGAGGTAACCCAGACACAGAAAGAGAAATATATGTTCTCACCCATAAGTGGCTTTTAGACATAAAGCAGAGAAAAAACAACATGAAATCCACAATCCCAGAGAATCTACACAACAAAGAGGACCCTAAGAGAGACTTACATGGATCTAATCTACATGGGAAGCAGAAAAAGACAAGATCTCCTGTGTCAATTGGGAGCATGGGAGAGGGTAGAAAGGGAGGGGAGAGAAAGGAAGGGGAACAGAGAAAAATAATCAATAAAATCAATAAAAATGGTAGAACTCTGCCTGCTTTCTCTCCTTCCTCTTCCTCTTCTTCTCTTCCCCTTTCTCCAGCCCCATCTCTCTCTGTCTCTCTGTCTCTCTTTAGTCTTTCTGTGTCTCTGTATTTCTTTCTCTCCCCTCCTCCAAGGCCACTCTGTGCTTTTCTCCCTGCCCCCCCAATAAAGAAACCCTCCACTTAAACACCATTGGAGTGGTGTGTCTGTCTCTCTCTCACCTGCCATGGGGTCCCTTGGCTCCAACCCGCCAGCGTCTCTCTCAGGCTGTTTTACAAAAATAAGCCCTAAAACCTCTAGATCAGCCTTTGATAGAAAAATGGCCTATCTATGGACTATGTACAGTCTCAAGCAAACTGTTTATACTGGCGTGAGTTTTTTCAAAGAAAAGCCTGAGTTTCAAGTATACCCGTGAACACTAAATAGTGATAGACTATAACTTCCATGAGAACAGATTGCTTTCTCATCTTTGTGTCCTGAGACCTAGGACACATTTAGTCACTAAAAGATATTTTAAAGAGGAGCTGGAGTAATTGTTCAGCAGGCAAGAATGTTGACTACTCCTGCAGAGGACCCGGCTTCCCTGCTTTGGTTCCCAGTGCTCACAATTGCCTATAGCTCCAGTTCCAGTGGATCTGACTTCCTCATCTGACTTTGAGGGTACCAGGCAAGCCCATGGTGCTTACATGCAGATATATCATGGGGGGGACATGAAGGAAGGAAGGAAGGAAGGAAGGAAGGAAGGAAGGAAGGGAGGAAGGAAGGAAGGAAGGAAGGAAATAAAGAAAGAAAAGAAAGGAGGAAGGGAGGGAGGGATGAACGGACGGAGGAAGGAAGGGAAGGAGGGAGGGAGAAAAGAAGAGAGAAGAAGTAAGGAAGGATGGATGGACAGAGGGAGAAGAAAAGAAGAGGGGGAGGGAAGAAGGAAGGAAGGAAGGAAGGAAGGAAGGAAGGAAGGAAGGAAGGAAGGAAGGAAGGAAAAAAGGAAGGAAAAAGGAAGGACAGACAGAGGGGGAGGAAAGGAGGAAGAAAGGATGGACAGACCGGGGGGCAGGAAAGGAGGAAGGATGGAACAGACAGAACGGGGGGAAGGGAGAAAGGGCAGACAGAGCAGGGAGGAAGGGAGGAAGGAAGGAAGACAGAATACACCATAAAATTCTTATTTCCAAGTGCACAGCCATTGATCTTTACATTGTCATATTCATGCATCTAATTTCAAATCACTTTTCCCAGCCTCCAAAGAAGCCTTCTACCCATCTGGCGGTCCCTCCCATCCCATACTCCCAGACCCCATCAGCTACCATAGTGTTCTCTGCCTTCCCATAGTGTCTGTCCGTGCTAGCCTGGTACTCATTAAGTAGTCCAGGCTGGCCTGTAATTCACAGAGATCCATCTTCTTCTGCCACCCTAACATTGAGACTAAGGGTGTGTGCCCCATACTCAGGTCTTTCTGAATCTTTGAGTTTGTCTGTTCTAGACATTTCAGATGAATGTGTAGCTGTTAAAAATATTTTTAAAGCACAAATAGGTAAATGAATGAACTGAAATATTAAGTGTAAAATTGGGTTATCATCTATAGATTATAGATATATATTACTATAGGTATTATGCAGATTTTATTGTTATTCACATTTTTGCATTTCTCATGAGCTTCAGTATAAAGTTAAGCACTGAAATGGGATCCCATGCCTAATTCTCTACTTAAATACACTTAACTTTGAGTTTTTTATAAGTTAGGTGAAGCATGTTTTATTACATTACTGCACCTTGGCTGCCCAATCCCTCTGCCTCACCCATCACGTTAAATATAAGGAGCAGTGTGAAGGCAAACCTGCCAGTGTCAAAGAATAGCCACAGGAAATCATGATCTTTGTCCTGCAGCTTTGCAGAACAAAAGCCATCCCGTGGTAAGATGGAGATGAGCAGATGTGCACATCTGTCCATGAGCCTCCATCTGTGAGGAGGCACCTGCCAATCTGCCATAACCTGACTTCTATGCAAATGGCTTCTAAATCAACATCCTAGTAGGACAGTTCCTAGGACCAGAGTTCAGCCTGACCCCATTAGCTGGCTCACGATAATGAAGTTTTCTCTATACCACCTTCACTTTGAATGAATTGCCTTCCCTGGAATGGCCTCAGATAGATCCCAAATGTATTAATAAGTGTTTAGAATTTCCCAACATTGTAGATAAGATCTACTAAATTAAACCCATACTTCTGAACAATATATCTAAGTAAGACATGCTCTTTAAACAATCTGGGGTCCCTGTAAGGAGCCTGTAGAAGATTCTAAAAGCAACATCAAACAAATTAGTTTTTCTATGAAGCAATACTCATAATTTTTAATCCAGATTCAAAATCTGCTACGGAGGGGGTTTCTTCCTGCCTAGCAGTTCTTGGGACAGATGTCTATAATAGCACACAGAATAACAAGGAAAAAACACACACAAGCTACTGACCTCCACCTTCAGCCTACACATAGGCTAAAGCAAGGGAGGAGTAGTGCCAAGCGCAGATGTGAAACATGTGGATAGGTTCCCCTCATCCAATGAAGCAAAGGTAAGGGGTGTGGAGGGAGTGGTCCTAAGAATGACATTCTTCATTTTTGCAAATTTCCCTTAGCAGATATTATCTTGTTTACAGAGCTTCTCCTGGTTCCTTGTTTATCAAAATAATCCACTCAAAGACATAGATGAATCTAATCTACATGGGAAGTAGAAAAAGACAAGATCTCCTGAGTTAATTAGGAGCACGGGGATCATGGGAGAGGGTAGAAGAGGAGGGAGAGGAAGGGAGAGGAAGCAGAGAAAAATATATAGCTCAATAAAATAATTTAAAAATAAATAAATAATAATCATCTCAAAATAGTCTTTCTGATAAGAGTCAATAAAATGTGAAGAGAATAATGTGTAGCTGAGCTTGCCTGTTCAGGCTGCCTGAACCACTTATGTATCAGTAGATTGTAGAAGAATAACATTTTTCTACTACAGAATGCCAGGTTTGTATCCATTGAAAACCACACAACAAGAACTCAAGTCTATCATTTGATTATGTTCACTAACTTTCTTTTCTTGATCCTCCAATTTTTTATCTGTCACTTAAAAGTTTTGGGCTTTACCACATCTGAGATTGATCCTTTTCTGCATGTCACGAAACACTTTACACTCCCCTTGCTTTGCTTACTCAGTACTGAAAAATATACAGGCAAATAGTCTTTCTACAGCATATTGATGATAACGATGAGCTATGAGAAGATTGTTTTAGACAGAGTTCTCTGGAAGAACAGAGCCAAGTGTTGGAAATATGTGTGTGTGTGTGTGTGTATACATACATATACATATATGTGTGTGGCATATGCATTTATGTATGTGCATGTACATGTAAATGACTTTATCAAATCAGCTTACCTTGAAATAGTAACACTTGCTAGTTGCTAGGTCCTGAAGACTACATGCCTGAGTAGTTGGAAGGGTCACACAAGGGCTGCCTCATACCAGAGAGGATGACAACCTAGCAGTTCCTCCGGTACATGAAGAGAGTGGCTCAGCATTTCCCAATTTGGTATCAAGACCCTGGAGTGTTCCTGGAGCGCAGCTGGTCCTTAGTCAATGATGGAAGACTGGAAACGCTGGCTCTATCTCCTGTGAAGGGATCAGCAGCAGCAGGGAAACAGATTCCGCTGCCAGAAGGAAGGCCGAGTGAACAGAAAGCAAATAATCTTCCTTGGGTCCCACCCCTTTTTCTCTGGGAGGGTACCAGGAGGTGCCACACACAAATGAGTCGTCCCATGACAACTAAGGCCATTAGGAAGTTCTTCAGCTGAGGATCCCTGCTTAGCTGATTATAAATTATGGCTTGTTGACCTTAAAACCAACCACCTCAAAGTCAAAGGATGCTCAATTGTCACCCAGTTTTAGATGATATCTTTCTGGGGTTGTAACAGCAGCGGTGGTGGTGGTTTGTGCCCGCATGTCCCTGTGTGGATACCAGCGGGCATAGTGCACATTCATGTGTGGGGGCAGAAGACAACACCGTGGATCTTCCAGTCAATCTCTGATTATTTGTTTCTTTTGAGACAGTCTCTTACTGAGCCCAGACTTCACTGATTCTGAAAGACTGATGGACTAGCAGGCAAGCCCCAGGGGTCTTTTTATCTCAACCTTGCCAGCACAAAGATCACAGTCTTGGGTCATCATTCCCTACTTAGCCATCATATCTTGACGCTTCATGTCAATTGCCTCTTTCTCCTACTGTTAGGTAACTAGAGTTTTCAGGCAGATGCCCAAATTCTGCCAGCCCTAACAAGCGAGGCTCAACCACCATCCTAATTCAAGAGCTGAGAGAGAGTGAAAAGCAGAGACCAGAGTTTGATTACATGGGAAGAACAGCCAGCAGGGTTCAGTGACCCTGTGCTCCATCTCCAGGATGCGGACAAGAACTAGATTTCCTGGACCAGAGATAAACTACAATGAGACAAGAGAGCACATTGTAACTGCTGATTAATGAGGGTGAAGAGACAGGGGGAACAGCAAAAGGAAAAAAATTCCCTTAAAAAGATATGCAAGAAGATGCCCAATATAGTACATTGTAATGGGAATTGTTTTTCTTTGAATTAAATCCATGAGTATGGGCTAAGAGTTAACACTGGGAAAGGGATTGAGTATCAGACAACCATATAAGAACCTTGTCCATTTTCTTGTTAGTGTAGAAACAGTGTCTCCCCACGTGGCTTATATTGGCTTGAACCTCCCACTCTCCTGCTTCAGCTGAGCAGAACCAGTCAGGTCCCACACAAGAGCACAGGGTACTGCCTACTGGGAAGCAGTAAAGAACGTTGCTTTCCTGAACTACAACCAGGTTGGAATCTCAGATCCTTCGTCTTCTAATTGAGTCTTAATTAGTCATCCAAGCTTCGGTTTTCATATACAAGAGAAAGAAAGAAGTCTTCCAGCTTTATTGGAGGGTTAAGCGAGATAACGCATGGAAAACACCTGCCCCAGATTAATAGACACATTAGTCCCTCCTCATCCTGGCTGAATGGATCACTCAGCATCTGTTGGCACAAAGCCTACGTGCTCAAGTCAGAGATGTTTGGAAAGGTGTGGTGGCATACGTCTGCTAGGAGCCCAAGTTCAAGGAGAGCTGAGATACAAAGTGAGATCAACTCAATGACTAACAAACAAACAGGACTTTGGAGGATTGTCTTAAGGTTTCTGTTGCCGTGACTAATACCAAAAGTAAGTTGGGAAGAAAGGGTTTATTTGGCTTACACTTCCTCATCACAGTCCGGCACTGAAGTGGGGCAGGAACCTGGAGGCAGGAGCTCATGCAGAAGTCATGGAGGAGTGCTGCTTCTGTCTTGCTGCTCATGGCTTGCTCAGCCTGCTTTCATATACAACCCAGGACCATCAGCTCAGCAGTGGCCCCACCCACAATGGGCTGGACCCTCTGCCATCAATCACTAATTAAGAAAATGCCCCACAGACTTGCCTACAGCCCACGTTCATGGAGGCACTTTCTCAACTGAGGTTCCCTCCTTCCTGATGATTGTAGCTTGGGTCACGTTGATGTAAAACCATCCAGCACAAGGATAGAGAGTTTTTATTTTATTTTATGTATCTGTATATGTGAGTGGTATAGATATGTATCACAAGCATGTAGGTAGGCACAGAAGCCAGAAGAAGGCATTGGGTCCCCAGGGGAATGCAGTTGTGAAATGTTCATGGGTTCTAGAAATCGAACTCTGGTCCTGCGGGTGAGCCGCAAGCACTCTTAAGCATGGAGCCTTTCCAATTCCCACGGTATTTTTTTTTTTTTTAGCCATGAAAATTTTCAAGTTAAAAAAATAGTGTGCAATAATAAAAGCCCCTCTGAAGACAAAGGGGAATGGTCAAAGATGTGGAAAGCACAGTGGTTATGCCATCACCAGCTCTGGTTGTCCCTGCAGATTGGACACTCACCCAAAACACCAGTCACAGAGACAAGCAGCTCAGACTAAAGAAGTTTGACCAATGTGCCCATATTGGGGATAGCAAATAATGTGGTTTGAAGTCAGGAACTCCATGACCTTCTTCAGGGCCCTGAGGTTTACCTAGAGGAAGAGCGGTGGAGCAAAAACATGTCTAAGGAAGACATACAGTCTAGGTCAAAGTGGGGTTTGTTGGTCACTGTCTCAGTTTGGCTCTGAGGATTGGTTCAAAGAAGTCCTTATTGCTTGAAGGACAAACCAGTTCCACCCATGAGATGCTGCCTGGGGGTGGCCTGGGTGATCTGTCTGTGAGGCTGTGTTGTGCCTGGAATCCAGGGTGGCTGCAGGCTTAGGGCAGTGTCTGGAGATGTTTGGACATCAGTTTAGGGAGTTGGAACAGAAAAACTGTATGGGAACATTAGGATGTCACATGTGGTTTTAACTTTGTGCCTTCAGTCTTGATGGGAGATGAGCAGATCAGCTACCATTAGTTGTAGGCACTCCTTGAGTGATTAATATGTCTAAGTGCATAGCTAACCAAGACTGTGACACAGGAGACAGATGCAGAGGTAAAGGGCAGGCAAGGATCCAGGTGCTTATCCTGCCAATGGTTACCTTGTAGCCCAAGTGTGACTCAGGGCCCCTTAGCAAAATTAGGATTCATGCCCCTGATAGGATGCTAATGGATTTTTGGTTGTACTATACCTTTGGATGACACAACAATCAGCATCAAATGCAAAAAGTGACAAATCTCATAGCCTTTTAAACTTGAGGTATTGTCTCATATTATTTTTAAGACGCTATTCATAATATTTTACCTTTTGTTTTTCTAATGTTGCAGAGTGATTTCATGAAAGTTAAAAGACAACAACAAAAATCAAAACCAAAACCGAATTTTAAAAAACAGAGCAGTCAAGTTGCAAATCTCAGCAGCTCCCTGAGGAGAGCGGGGGGGGGGGGG
>NC_022013.1:72038519-72046050 GCF_000317375.1 Microtus ochrogaster | reverse complement strand
AGAGAGAGAGAGAGAGAGAGAGAGAGAGAGAGAGAGAGAGAGAGAGAACCAAGCTGTTGAGTGGAGCATCATGGTGTTCATACAAGGGCAGACATGCAGCCACGGGAGAGGAAGAAGCAGCTTCAGAAAGAGTAAAACACAAAGTTTTAGCTTGCTTAAGACAGAAATTGAAGAACCATACTTTTCTGAATAACTCGGAGAGGTAGACAGACTCAGAAAGCTGCATGGCTGTTACTCTATAAGCAACTACACAGAAAATAGGAATTCTGGGAAGAAAGGTCCATTATCTCATTAAAGGGATATATTTTTTCTCTCCCATCCCTTTAGCATCCCTGGAAGTGGACATGCAAAACTGAGGGGTGGTCTTGCCTTCTGGTGGGGCTAGTCCCAACCCAACTGGAACACTAGGTCTCCACCCACCTCAGAAATTCCATTTTTTGGACCATAAAGAAATAGTTTTCCTCTAATAGGCCTTTGTTATTACTGCAACATTTTTCCTCTAAAGAGGTAACACTAAAAACGTTGACGAGATTGGCTGAAATGGTTAATGGGTTTTATTTATTTTTAAATACGTCTTCCTGTTTATTTATGCAGTGCATGCGTGTGTGCGTGTGTGTGTGTGTGCGTGTGCGTGTGTGTGTGTGTGCATATGTGCCACAGTGCACCTGTGGAGGTCAGGACAACTTTCAGATATCAGTTCTTGATTGAATTCAGGTCATCATTTTTGGCAGCAAACACCTTTCCCCACACAGGCATCTCACCAACTCATAGTTCAAGTTTTTAAAATTCTCTCTATCCTGTCTGTAGTTATAAAATATTAATTTTCCATAGCAGATGTACAAACAGTGAATCATAGATATATAAAAACAAAGCAAATGTCGTTGTTAAGAAAAATGAAAGTTTAAAATGTATAATCATCCTCTATCCATCCATCCATCCATTCATCCATCCATTCATCTATCCATATATCCATTCTTCTATCCATCCATACATACATCCATTCTTCTACCAATCTATCCATTCATCCATCTATATATCCTACCCATCCATACATATATCCATATATCCATCCATCATCCATCCATCATCTGCTCTTCTACCCATCCGTCCATCCATCCATCCATCCATCCATCCATCCATTTATTTGCATTCATCATTTCTTATGCCAGTCTATTCACTTACCCCTCCACATTTAGCATAATCAAATTTATAAAAAGCCCACTAAGACATTCTATCCGACTACAAAACACATATTCTCTTATTTTCTCCATTCTCAATAAAAAAAGGAAGAATTTAAATACTTTGATTGTTCTGTGGCTTGATGTGTAACACCAATGCATAGTTTTCATAATTTTAAGGAAGAAATAAAAAGTTTCACATTTACTTCTTACAAATAAATAATACAATTTCAAATAAAAGACTCACATTCTTGAAACAGTTTTCACTGGATTTTCCATAAGTTGCTGTCATCCATCACTTTCACATCTACTTTTCTCTACAATGGAATTCCTAGGATCTTTGTACTTCAATAAGAACACATCATAGCTTCAACTATAAATAGTGCTTTTAGCAAAAATGTCAATAATCCTTAAAAAGTCCCACACTGTATTGATCCAATGCTGTCTGATTTTGTTATTGATTACTTAATGCTGGTTCCTGCTAAGTTACTACAGTTATCACTCTATAGATTAACTTCCCAGTAGGCGACAATTCCAATGCATTTAGTTTATCAAAGACACAACATATCCAATAAAGAATTATTTTTATATTTCATATTTATTTATACAAATGTGTTTTATATTTTGTGATCAACTTTGGTGAATTGTTTAGAATGATGATATGTATAATAAAGATTGTAGCTTTTGCAAGTATTTAAGTGATATTTTATATATCAAATGAAAATCATGAGATTTATAATTTTCCTAAATTCTGCCCCTTTGTATGACTGTGAGCAAATAAATATGCAGTAAAATGTGTAAATCACATGGTAGTAATTGTACTGTTGCTGGTGGAATACATATTTGAAGTTGGTGATATTTTTGTAGAAGTAAGATGGACTTGAATAGAGCGATTTGTGTTTTCAGTCCTAGAGTGACCAGTGGCCTCTATATATTTATGTATTTGACAAAGTGCCAACAAGTATTTGACAATTGCTCAACAATAAGGAAAATCTTCCATGATGACATAAGCATGTTGCCCTACAGCCCGAGCGCCTGTTGCACAGCCACAGGGATTTTTAAGAGAAATGTGCCCACTGGGCTTTTCCTGGACAATTCATCATATATTATAATGCAAAGTCAAAGCTGGCAGAATAAAAGCTTGGTTAGGGAAAAAAATGGGAAGAAAAACAGAGAATTGGATTAATGTCAACTTTTAAATTTGACTTGTATTCTGTTTCTTCCAAGTGTCTGTTTGGAAAATATGAAATGCCAGCATTTCACAGAATGACCTCATTGCTATAAAAATCATCTTTAAGTTTTTCCCTTGGGTTTAGCTTAGTTAGCTCCACAAGGAGCTAAACAGAGGCACTTGAACTGGATCCAGAACAAAACTAAATTTCTCACACACTTTAATAAAAATGGATTATTTTGCTTTGATTTGGTTTTCAGTATCGTATTTGAAAGCTGAATTCATTGCTTTAAACATGATTGATTTTTTTAGAAAATTTATCTTTCCCTGAAGTAAGCCTAAATATCCCAAACTTTCATAAGTATTAGAATTAATCAATCGATTGACTTATGATATGTTCTACCACTATGGTTTAGAAAAAAGCTACTGTCTTAGGCTCTAAAGTACCAGCCCAAGGTAAACTCTATTGTGAGCCAACATAAAAGCCTCACAGAAATAGCTGCTATTTTATTAGGTCATGTGAACTAACTGGTAAATTTAGAAAGGGACCTCTGACTGGGAGGAAGATGTGTAAAGAAAGGGGGGGGGTAAGCAAGAAAAGCAACAGGTGGTGAGATATTGTCTTTTCTCAAACATGAAATTTAGATTTAACTATTTATACACATGATAACCGAAGAGAGGGAGGAACAGAGCAAGCATGCTGAAGATGAACCAGGTGAAGCTATGTGGATATGAAAAAGTCAAAATAAATCCCATTACTTGATATAGTAACAAAAAATAATTAAAATGATGAGGAGAGTCATGTTTCCTGTCATCTGAACTCCTTGAAGCAATCTGGATGCATATTATCCTAGGATGCTCACTCTTACCTAATTCTGAAAAGGAGAGAGAAGCCAATAGGAAGGGAGAATAAGTCAGTTTTCCTACTCTGGGAGAGAAAACAAAGGCCAGGGAGCCTAGATTTGTTTCCCAACACTAATGTTTTCATAACCAAACACAAATGCACTGTGTGGGGAATGAAGCATCCTTTACATTCCACCCGTGTTTAAAGATGAGAGAACCCGAGAGCAACATAGATCAAGATCTGCTGATCCACGCGAACTGGAAATACGATCCCTGTACATAGGCGTGAGTTCAGGGCTTGGGACTGAGTCATAGCGGTTATTATAGTCTGAGACGGTACATGACGACTCATTTAGTTCTGCTCTGACCCCATCTATGTCTCCGTCAGCTTGGCTGCCACATAAAGATACCACAAACACTGTGGCTTATGTGGAAATGAATTCCCTTGCAGCCCTGGGGACTTAAAGCACCAAGCCATGGTCTTAGTATGGCTTGTTTGTTTGTTTGTTTGTTTGTTTCTGATAAGAGTCACTAGACTGCTGTCCTTTAGATTGTAAGTATAAGAAAACAATGGAGTCATAGAGAACTCTGGAGAGAGGAGGAGAGAGACGAGTGGGGAGGCATGTAAGTCAAAGCGAGGCTGAAATGTCAAGCTAATTGGGAGTCTGGAAATAAGTAGGCACCATTGAAAAGGACAGGAAAGAGAAAGACTGGGCCAATGAGGCTGAAGGGAGGAGGAAGAGCGAGAGGTGGCACTAGGATGTAGTTTCCGCCAACAGATGAGGTTTCCAGCTGCATATGGAAGAAGGTGAGTGGATAAGAGGTCATTTCTACCCTTCATCCGCCGGCTTCCCTATCATCTATTAAACTAATAGCCGTGTTTTAAGCACACTCCTACGAAGGCATCTTCAAAGGCCACAGGGAAGAGGACCCAGTCTCGGGTAGATGCTGCTGTATGCAGTTCTGTTATAGGATGAGAGGTGAGTTCCCTTCCTCTCCGATCACACTTGCGGTGGGGGGGGGCATGCATGATGTTCACAGTGAACCAACTTTGTGTGGATGAGAAAAGTCTGTGTTTTCTTAAAATAGTAACATCAAATAGGCTTACTGGGGTATGTAATCATATGTCAGGGATCCAGTGACATAGACAAACACAACACTGGTCATTTGCTCAGAGAAACACTTCTTCAAAAATTCCAAAAATAACCTATTATTATCATAAAAATGAATTTTCCTACTAAAGGGAAAACAATGTCCCTCCACCAAATATTCAGGATATATGAACATATTTTTAGCACACGCGCACATGCATGCACATACATGCACACATGCTCACACACACACACACACACACACACACACACACACACACACTTCTTTTCATTTCTGAAACTGCAGAATTCTCAAAGGGCCATTTTCAAAAACACTAAAGGTCTCACAAAGCTTCCCGGAACAGCACATTACTATAACTTGACACCATGTTTTAGATATTACCCAATAAACGTTTGCAAGGCAGCAATAAACCTTGCTTCTAATAGCAGGCTTCATGCTGTGCTACCCAAGTGCAGAGGAAATGACTGAGCAGAAAGCTCACATCCAGCATCCAGGGGCAAAGGCACCATCAAAGAGCTCCAGAGCCCAGATCGTTACGGTTCCTCTGAGGAGGCTCGGAGGCAGAGCCAGCCCCGATCCCTTCCTCATTACAGGGCACTTACTCCAATCTTTTCCAGGGGCTTCTAAATGTGCAAGCCCTCAGCAAGGCTGTGTGTGAGGCAAGCAGCAGTGTTGGTCTGACTGGGCTGAGGAGGCAATGGCAGAACACTGTGCATGTCTATGTGATAAAGCCACTTCCGTTCTTGTTTCTCCTTACGGTCAGACAGATGCTTTCAGCTCCCCCAGGTCCCAGCCTGGGGCGCAGTGTTGAGCCAGTAGACATAAGACGTGAAAAGCCCGTCTTTCGAGGACTCTGAGGATCACAGAGAAACATGGAAGCCTACGCTTGTTTGTAAAGGGAATGATATTTTTTTGCTGTAGCATTTTCTCTACATAAATGCTAAAAGTTCTTAACTGATACTAATTTGCTACTAAACTGGCAGCTCCTCTCCTATTTGAGAAGGGGGAGCTCTGTAACTGATATCAGAATCTGAACTTAGAAGAAAAAAAAAAAGAAAAACAAGACCTGGAAAAATCTACTGCACAAGACAGAAGCATGTTTGTCTCTGTGGGTCACAGTCCTGCCCACTAAAGAAAAGAACTTCCCTGCTCGCTGCCTTGATTCTGAGTAGACCGTATCCACAGTTCAGTAACCAGCACACCACCTACGCACCCGAATGATTGTTTTCTGACGAAACTGTCTACATTTAGGGATGCTCAAAGCTTCTCTCCAATGTTTAGATATTGTGTTCTTCTCAAATCAGCTGAAATGAACATCTTGGCTTTTTTTTTTTCACTTTACAAGAGAAGTGAAAAAAAAGAAATAGGAGGGAAAGAAAAATAAAGATTAAAATATTTTTAATTTTTATTTTGCTTATGGTAAAACTTAACACTAAGACTAGATTTTATAATCCATGTGAGGCAAGGGATAGCTTCAGGGCAGAATCTATGGTGAATCATAAGCAAGTCATATAGTCCATGTGTGTTCATGTATCCTGATATGAATGATCAGACAAAAAAAAAGCATGCAAAATGTGTGTGGACTTTGTCCACAGTGCTCTCAAAAAATGACCAGCTTCAGTAACGATGACCTCATTCTCAATCCAGTTCCCACCATGACTACTGTAAAATCCCGTCAGACAGGGCAGCATGGTGACATTTCTCTCTTGGAGCCCCTCCTACTCTCAAAAATTCTGACTCACTTTCCTTGAGAGACTTATATTCATTCTCTTTTCTCCATATCCACCTCAGACAACAACCTTGAAAGCCCAGTGGCTTTAGGTGACTTTAGTGGCTGCGACCATCTCGCACCCCAGCTTCTGAATTAAGCTTACCAGGAGCTAAGGAAATGTCCTCCGTTCTCAAAGAATCTGATTGACTTGTTTGCAGAGATTGTGCATTATTCATACCTAGCAACTATCACAACTTCAAGTTCTATTCTAAATGTGTGCTAAAATTGTTCAAGAAACAGACAGCTTGGGCTGCGATGTGATGTGGGTGACGGCGAAGCCTCCCAAAGCAAAAAGGGAACAACGATGTTCCAGTTGGAGGGAGAGGTGGAAACAAGCAAACAGTTATGGGAAAGAACTTAGCATCCGTGGAAGCAGTGACTGTCAACAGGATACGGTCAGGGGACAGAGCTGCAATGACTGAAGGGGGGAGGGGGTTAGGTCTAGGAAGTGGATTCAACACTACAGATTTTTGGAGTTTTGTCCTTTAGGCAGTAGGAAGTTGACCAGGGGTGGGATGGCGCTGGCTAGTCTTGTTGTCAATTTGACTACACCTGGAATTAACTAAACCCAAGGCTGGGCATGACTGTGGGGGACTTTTTTTCCTTAATTAAATCATTTGAAGAGGGAAGACCTATTTCTAATCCAGATCTTTTGAAGCGGGAAGATTCACCTTTAATCTAGGCCACACCTTCTGCTGGAAGCCTATATAAAGGAATGCTAGCAAGTCCATTCCTTTCCTAGCATTAGAGTCTACGTCTTCAGGATTCCAGTGTATGCTGAAGACCAGCTGAAATGTCCAGTCTCGTACCTTCCATTATGCTATTGTTGGATTGGCTATATCTCAGCCTGTAAGCCATTCTAATATATATGCATTAAATATGCATATATATTCTTTATACATACATATGCACAAATACAGACATATATATATACTCTATCAGTTATGTTCCTCTAGAGAACCGTAAATGATACAATTGCTTATTTTCAAGTGCACATCTTTTGGATTAAATGAGGTAGACCTACCTAAGACCTGAATAACTTTTCATAGGGTCAAGAGTAACACACAAGAAGATGGCCTTATAGGAAAAGGAATTTCAAGTCGGAAAGACTGATTTTTCATGCACTATGGAGTACGGCAATGATTCACATTTTCTGTGACCTGCCTCTCTTCTAGCTGGCAAATGCCATCCAAGTATGTAACATGACATTCAGGAGCCTACATCCTGGGTTCCCAAACTTCTTTTCTGATCTTTCTGCCCTCTACTCCCCTATTCACTAACATGTTCATTGACAAATCAAGAAATAGCAGTGTGTTTTAGAAAAACCTAGAGAGCACCACAAATCAAATGATAAAAAATTTAAGCTATGTTTTCTTTTTTCCAATATTTTTATTTATTTATTTATTTTTAATTGAGAAAAAAAATTTCCGCTTCCTCCCAGCCTCCCACTCCTCC
>NC_022013.1:72010688-72037620 GCF_000317375.1 Microtus ochrogaster | reverse complement strand
CAAAAAGATGAACATAGGATGTACTCACTCATAATTGGTTTCTAGCCACAAATAAAGGTCAGTGAGTCTATATTTTGATATCCTAAAGAAGCTAAACAAGAAGGTGAACCCTAAGCTATGTTTTCTTGTATGCTTGCCAGTCCACCAGGATTAATTTAAGGGAGAGAATGAGGTAGGCTCTTGTATTTTGATTTTGTGGACAGGAAAGATCCACAAACTTTTACAAAGCATCATTAATTGTTGTCTTGGCAACATGGTAAGATCTAGGACACATTGCAATGTAACATCATTTACAAAAGTCACCACCAAGAATAACACAGTCAAGTTACAAAAGAACCAATTGCCCAAAAGTTCTCAAAATGCTGTAAGGGAGTTCATGATTCTCTGGTAGGCCACACTTGTAGCTGCGCTTCTGTTGTATGTGGCCACATGCAGCTCAGGGGTAGAGCTTGTGTGTGCCTGATGGATTTAGGGTAAAGACAAACAGTTACAGGAGGGAATGGAGAAAACAGACTTTTTTTTTTAAAAAAAGACTTTATGTCTTCCTTCCTTTTTTCATTCTTTCTTTTTTCTTCCCTTCCTTTCTTCCTTCTTCCCTTTCCTTCCTTCCTTCCTTCCTTTTCGCCTACCCTGCCTATCTGTAGTGTGTGTGTGTGTGTGTGTGTGTGTGTGTTACTCAGACTAATACCTAGGGTCTTGCAAATGCTGGACAAGTACTGAACCGCTAGACCAGAACTCTACCCCACCCTAATAACCTTTTGTTTTAGACCTTGAATTTCATCTCAGCCTCCCAAATACCTGAGACTATAAACCTGTTCCATGAAGACTGGCCAATGAGAGATGTATCATTTATCGGTGGGTAAGTTTGCATGCAGTATTATGGACAGAGTTGGAGATGTGAGCTCTGGAGTGGCACTACCGCTTTTGTTTGATTGTTTTTATGAGGAGTCTAATAGTTCCCTTGTCACTCCCTATTCATACTCCCTGACTTTGGGAAACAGCTTTTCTATGTGATTATGTCTATGTTTTTCAGCAGTGTGAGCCACAGGTATACCCTGCACACACACACACACACACACACACACACACACACACACACACACACACACACACACAATAACCAAGATAAACGGAACACTGCCAGTTGGTTGTGTGGCAGGGCACCTGTCACAGAGAAAAGCTCCATAAATGTGAAAATACTGAACATCATTGCTCTGGGGAAAAACAAGGCATCGCTTCAAAGAGCCTTGAAAACAAACACCAAAAAAAAAAAAAACTCATATATTTCCCCAGATCTGTGCAGAACTCCCTCTAATGGAAAAGTCCATTTCAAAGAACATGGGGCCATATGGGTAGTCCGTTAATACAAACTGAGAATGTGTCCTTTGGGAGCCTGCCATTGAAATCCAATGCCCAAGACAAGGAAAATGGACAGGAAAGACAGACCCAAGGAAGTCTCCAGGCTGAGCTGACATTAAGCATCACAAAGGAGATAAATGCATTTTTGTGGTCTGCTTCTTGAGCCGGTGGTATGATGGGTTGACTCATTTCACTTTCTTATTCAAGGAACCTCAGCAGACGTTATCCAGAGAACTTTCAATCCAATCTATGTGCGATTAAATTTTTATTTATTTATTTTTTAAAAAATCCCTATTTTTGGAACTGTTGGTTTAGAGTTCCAGCGTTTGGTGCTGTCAAAATGAGCTAGATAGGAGACACAGGGCAGGGTGTCACTGTGTCAGCTAATGCAGGTCACGTGCAGAAGAAAGCGGTGTGAGGGTGAAGGGGATGAAATGCTCCAGGATAGTGATGAGATGTAAAATTTGCCTTTGTATGTTAGAATCTGCCCAGGTTTCCTATCATCTTTTCTTGAAAGGAAATTAAACTGCAGTAAGCTGTGCTCTCCTAAGATAGTAGCCGTGGTCTTGTTTATTTTTAATTAAATTCCATCCAGATAAGGGGTCTTCATCTTCTTTGATAGGAGCTTTACTGACTGCCCGCTGATCCATACCCTTGATAAACAAAACACCTTCCAAATTGTATCCATTTGGGACAGCTGCTTTTAGATGCCATCTGCAGCACTAGGAAAAGCTGCAACATCTTTCTGCAAGGAATGAGAAACCTCTATTTATTTTGGTAAGTGGCATATCTTCTGAGAGTAAAGTTACCATTGAGAGGAACATTTAATCTCATTTTCCCCAAATCCTAGTGCTTGGGAAAGCAGAGCAGCCTCCTGGCTGTGTCCTCCCTGTGTCCTGGCTGCTGTCATCTGAAGGGCTCTGTCACTACTGATTACTTTTTAAGCAAACAGAAAAACAAGAAACGTCCATCTTAGCCACCAGCCCCACCACCACAGTGCTCCCCGTTCTCCTTCCCATTCCCTGCCCATTTCTGCACTCACTCCTCCATGCGGGATACTGTCAGGCATGGGAAACAGTTCACCCTTTGTTTAGAGACTGCATTGCAATGGACGTCCTGTAGAACAAATGACAGTGTGATCTAAATTACAACCTGCAGAACAGGCCACAGACAAAAATCTCAAGCATTAACCCGGTCCATTTACTCAACTTGTAAAGGTTTTACTTTCAGTAAAGTGTATGCACTTCCCATCCCAGTGCCAGCCCCCAGGATAGATCTTGAATCTTCCAGGATTGGGTTACACCCTTCCATATGTCAAAGATTAGAACATGGCTTCATCTCCTTAAAGCTATCTCATTTCTATAAGTCATACTTCCCATAGGCTTGCACAGGAATGCCACAATCCAGCCCACGTCAAGAGTTTTGATCCAAGATTATTTCTTAAAAATAGATCTTATTACTTTGAAAGTTTTAAACACACAAAAACAGTCAGCGGAAATTGTATGCAGGTCCAATGTCCTTTTGGGCCACTCCTCCCACATTGTCTTCCCCCTTCATTATCAACATCCATTCTCTAAGAAGAGTGGACCATTTCTTCCAATTGATGAACCTGCATGCTTACGTCATCCCCTCTTCAACCCACTCTTCACATTTGAGTTCATTCTTGGTGTTTTCTACGTTACAGATTTGGACAGATAACACATATGGAGCAGCTTCCTGGCCGGCACACCCTCCTCCTTCTCCCTGGTCATTTCTGCTTCTCCTCCTCAGATCTTTATTCTGTCTACACAATATCGATTTCTCCAGAATGCTTTGTAACAGGAATAATACAGTCCACCGCCTTTACGGATTCTCTGCTTGTAGTAACACACATTGAAGTTTCCTGTCCCAATGTCTTTTGCTGTGTTGTTATGTGATTTCTTTGCAGCTCTTGTAAAAAATCCCGTTATCTTGACGTACCCTAGTTTACAAACCCATTCACCTGTATGGTAATTGTGACTGCAGTTGCCATAAATATCTGTATGCACACAATTTTCCAGTCATTTGGGTGAATACCAGGGAGTGCAATTCTGATTGCTGGATCGTGCAGGAAGACTGTTTAGTTTTAGAAGAGACTGCCAAGCTGTCTTGCAACTGTTGCAGGATTTTAAACGCAGCACACAGCCCAGTTGGTCTCTAAGCAACTCTACCAGGCGGTCTCTTTGTCAGAGCCCCTGACCCAGAGACCTGGACTCAGTCCCCAGGACTTACGGGCAGTAAGATGGCTCTCATGTGAGTGGCCAGCAGGCTAGGGCCAGCTATTCAAAAATCTGAGAGTATTCTAGCCTTGACACTTCCTCTTCCTCATCATTAGGAAGAAGGTGAAGGAACAAAAGAAAAACAGCCTGGAATATTCCTCAGTGAGGGACATGGGGAGGTTCTAGAAGGAAACGTGTGCACCGTGAGCTTCTCAGAACCTTTTAAACAGAACTGAGGAGTCTTCGTTGCTACGTCTTTGTAATATGTACCTGTTAGGCTGGAAGCTGATGCCAAGCCATGTATATAGAACTGGGGTGTGTGGGAGGGGAGGTGCGTGCACAGGGGAGGGAGAGAGAGGAGAGGGAGAGGGGAGGATTTATTAGATTAGTTTATATGCTTTGGGTCAAGCCGTCCAAAACCAGCTGTCTGCTGATGCTTGGAATCTGCTAGCTTCTCAACTCACAAGAGCAGTCTCAGTCCTAGTATTGAAAGCCTGAAGGATTCCTGGAGAGCAGTCGGTCTTCAGCCCATGCTGGAAGCTGGGCTTTAAGGTCAGAAAGGGATGGTGCAGGCAGAAGCAGCAATGAAGGTCGCACTCACCAGCAGGGACCAAAGTCAAGCAGGCAAAATGCAGCAGGTTTCCCCCCTCAAGCCCTCCTAATCACTGGGTCATCTCCAGAAAGTGCTGCCTGACATCCTGCGCTCAGTTAACACTTCCAGGAAACACCAGTGGAGACCCACACAGGAGACTTAGTCAGTCGCTCAGTCACTCAAATTGACAGGCAAGGTTAACCATCATGCTACAAGATCCCCTTACTTGAAGGAAGAAGTGCCAACAGTCTTGACTTCTTCAACCCTTGTTGTCTGCAGGAGTTGAACAATGTTCACATGGCAGATATGAACTTATTTCCCAGTGGGGGGATCATCATACCTTGGCATAAAACGACATGGGAGTGCAGCCCTGCCCCCAGAATAGACACTGAACTGTGAACTCCAGCCCCGCCCCCCATAGACACTGAACTGTGAACTCCAGCCCTGCCCCCCAAGAATAGATGCTGAACTGTGAACTCCAGCCCCATCCCCCTGAGAGCAGACACTGAACTGTGAACTCTAAGAGCAGCCAGGCGGAAGAACACAGGGAAATTACCCATTGTGCTAACTTTTTATTCCTGACCTCCTGAAGGTTTCACAAAAGACTTGCTGAGGTTCAGAGAAATCAGAATCACTGTGCTCAAGATTTAATTTCACCAAATAGAAGGCTTGAGGGAATGCTGCTGCAGAAGCCAAGGTTATAATTTAAATATTTACTTTAATAATTTGCATTCTGTTTGAATTACATCTTCCACTTTTTTTCATAATTATGAATAAAAATAATAGCTGTGCTGCAAGGTCAAGGCCATTTTCAGTTTCCATCTGCTCCTAAGCTGATGTTGGAAGCTATTGCCAAAAGTCAGAAATCTCCACACCCATTCCCCTTATTAATGTAATCTACAGAGCAATCCACAGCAGCTAAATAGCAATGAGTTTGCAAAGCCCGTGAGTAGTTAACCCACTGCTTGGAGTTTTGTTGTTGTTGCTGCTACTGTTATTTATTTGTTTGTTTGTTTGTTTGTTTGTTTGTTTGTTTTATTAAACTAGTGACTTGTTTTAATTTAAATTTGGTAATATTTTATAGGGGTGGGCTTACCAATTATTAGTAGAACAGTTGCAAAATAAATATCAACATGCCAAGGGAAAAAAATTCATCTTGGGGAAAAATACAATGATTAGAATCATGGGGTTTTTTTTTTCTTATTATGGCATTTTTTCTAACTACAAAACCCCATTATATTGAGTTTGGGAATTTATAGTACCTTCAGGAATTGGGTTTCATATAAATAGAAGTATCATAATCTTTCAAATAACCAGAGTAATCCAAATCTCTTTCAAATCTTTTCTTTTTGCAACTTAATTCTTTTCATTTAAAAGCATATCCAGTATTTCTGAATGCACTCCATTTGAAGCAAGCACCCCTGGGAAATCTAAACTGGTTGTGAAATTCGAGTTTTTAAATAAAATTCAAGTGAGAAAGTAAACAATTTGCTTGGCCACTGGACACGGCCCATAAAGCAGAAATGCTTCCCAATATGATCTGAAATCATTTCACAACTTGGTGAACAGGGTGTAACCACTTAATAATAGTTTGAACATATGGATTAAGATCAATGTGTGAACTGCGTGGGGCAGCTGCTCAGCCTAGCTATAGTCTGAGAGAACGTAATGCAGGATGACCGCAAACTGGATTTTCAGATAGTCAACCTGAAAACTGACGGTGTTTCCTGACCAAAGCCAGTCCTCATACTTAAACATTATCGAATGTAAATGAACGAGATAGGGACCCCTCCCCCAAGAGCCCAGAGCAAAGTATGGGCTCAGCTACAGCCACATTCATAGTTAATTCTGCCACTCACAAGCGTTCGAAGATGCCAGCCAATCAAACTGATAAAAGCTAAAGATTTTCTTTAAAATACAGGCTTTTGAAAATTAATAGATTGACAACCACACGCGTACAGAAACACTCATTTGAGCTTTGAATGTGACTCTTTCACAATGAAGATCCATCCGTTTGTGCCATTTCAGGAGAGCAGAGAAATTTGTCCCGTTGTCTTGTCTAGGATGGCCACTCTGAGCTTTTGCGGAATCGTTGGGTAAGTTTGCACAGGCTGACACCATGAACAGTGAGGTTTGCCTCTCTGAAATGTCCGCAGTGAGCAGTGGCCTCTGCATTTGAGCAAGAATTTTCCTTCCTGCAGTCTAAAGCAGGAATCAGATGTTCTGCAGAAAGACACCTCACACATGCCCAGGATTACTGGAACTTCTATTGCAGTCATTGCTGGAGCTAGTAAGGTGAGAATGTAGGCCCCGGGGAGTCCTAAGTAGCCAAGCTTGGCCGCTGGTTCTCAGTCAGCCAATCAGAGGGATGACATGTAATCAAGAAAAGCAAAGGAAGTTTTAACAAATATGACACATTGAGAAGACGCAAATAAAGACCAGGGCTTTACACTCTTAATGCCGGCTTCTGAATCCTGATGTGAGATTCAGTTACACAGGAGGATGCATAACTAAGTTGTCTGGACAAGGTGTGGCCCTGTCCATCACTGACACATCAGTGACGTCTAGGCTTTTGTGTCCTTTTCAAGGAGATTATCTCTGCTCAATGCTGGCACCAGGAACCCAACTCAAACTTCCTCTTATATGAGATTTTTGGAGAAATTCTAATTTCTAGGGGTTCCGTGTTTTCAGAAGTCAGACAGTCTAAAGAAGGCCTGAAGCATCTTCTTAGAACGCCTTCCCTCCCGCAGGACAGTTACATAGCTGCTGGATTCCATCAAGCCTAACTCAACAGTCGCTGCCAACCATGTGTCAGAGAATGAGCTTGACTGTGTCCCAACACAACTTCACCTTAAAGATTGGTTTACTCTCCAGGTCATGATCAGTCACTTGCTGGTCTACAGAACTAAGAACCTGTGTTTCCTTCCCGCCAGGTCCTAGTGTTAAATACCACAGAAAAGGGAAATCACAGAATGACAGGAGCTAAGGCGCAGTCCAGCCAGTGTCACCTTCTTCATACATAAATTAGCTTGTAAATCTGGAGCCTTGCCACCTTGTTTTGATAAAGGACCCATCATGTCCTCATCTGGATGTGTTTCTTGAGAGTTCACTTTTCCTAGAGCAAGAGTCTCCACTCACCTTTCTCCTCCCAATCCCTCACCACCTGCACACACACACACACACACACACACACACACACACACACACACACACGGTCCACACCGTGGCCTTTTGTGCTCAAGCAAGCCTTCCTTCTCCATAAAGCAAGCTGGATATTTTTATTTTCTGCCCTTACATACTAGAGGTTATCTCCCAGTGCCTCTGGTTACCTCCAAAATAATTAGGCATTGATTTATTTTTTTTGGGGGGGGAGAGCATGTGGTTATAATATTGATAGAGGAGAAGCTTCCAAGATGTTCCCATGGCTAAGCAAAGAAGCTCACCAAAAACCACATGTTCATGTTTGCTTCCTGTTGCTGTGATGAATACCATGAGCAAAAGCAACTGTGGAGGAGGAAGGGTTTCTAGAAAAGAAAACTAGGAGAGGTGTGCCATTTGCCAATTCTCACTTCAAGAGTTTCTTTTTGTTTTAAGCTGGTTTCACTTTTATATGACCTGTGTGCGATTTCGCACCATGGCATATTTAATTTTTACAGTCCCCTCTGTCCAAACACCTTATGCCTTCCCTAAAAAAACTAAAATTTAAAATTTGTCATTGGAGACTGGCCTAGATGGAGGAGGAACTCACGAAGCCTTACCCCTAGCCTAGTGGAGGGAGAGCTATTGGTAGCTAATGGCTACTAGAGAGGAAGAGTCAGTTTCCTCCAGGGTATGGCTCCTGGTAGCTTTCCCATGATCCACTGTGTGGCTCTACATCCACGCACATCCTGGTACCACTAACTGAACTTGGAATTGGAAGAATTCATCCGTAATCCTTTTAAGAAAGAAATTCTTGCCCTCTCTCCACCCTCTCCCGTGCATTCAGCTTTCAAGCCAGTCCCTGGAGACCCAGAGAGACCTCCCCTACTTAGAAAAACAAACATTGCATAACCTTGTTTTTGCTTTAATGCAGACTTTTTAAAAATGGAAAGTGGCGTCATCATCACATGGCAACAGTCACGGAGTCACTGGAGGGAGCAGCTGTAAAAGAGGATGCTCGTTGGTTCTGGCCCGTTTCTACGACCCTTACCTATTTGATCTCAGATGCCACAGCTTTATCTTTATATTAGGGATAAAGCATTAAGTCAGAAATGCTCATTATCTTATCTCAGAAAGTCTGGTCATCTTACCCAAGGCGACACAGCTAGGAGCTAGTACCACTGTAAATGGAATGTCTCTACTTTCCCATCCCTGAATCCATCCCAGATGTCTGCATCCTGTTGCAGAGGAACCGTTAGTTTGGGGTGAATGAGTACAGTCATCTTCAGTCCACTGATATTTTCTCATTGGTCCAGGAACTCTTCTCATCATCCATTGTCTTAGTTGTAACTATCCTTTGAATTGGTGTCGCCAGTACTGACTCTCTTAGAGCTGATGGCTGCTTCTAAATCTGTCTACTCCAGTGGGAAGATGCTGAACTCAATGGGAAGATTCAACATCTTAAATAACAACAGCTTTGAAGCATGGGATAAAGAGGAAGATCTGGAGAAGACACAAATCTAACCTCCTTGGTCCCCTGTCTAAAAATCCCAGGCCATCTGTTTAAGTTTTAGAATTCTGTAAGTTTAAGTTTTTGAATTTTGCAAGTAGCTTCTATACAACACTCCATGCGGGGACACCCATCCTTCACACGTCTGTTTTTTATTGCTTTCAGAAACACACAATTCTCTGTCTTCATGCAAGTTGTTCCACAGCTGTATTATACAAAAGTTAGAAATTGCTTAGCTCGCCCTTCGCCTATCAACTGGCCTCTAAAATGATGGCTGTCTTGGGCAACCTGTGGTGTTCGTGAGATGAGCAGTTGGAGAAGACATTCGTGGGCTCCCACATTTGGTCTCGTTCTTCCTCATGCTGTTTGTTCCCCCGGGCTGTAAAACAGCATCGCAGTTGTTGCCTGTGCTCATGCTCTAAGAAAATTTGGAGTGTTTTGTTTTTCATTTAAATTGCACTTTATGTTTGTAGGAAAAAAATAGCCAGTTTCCATATAAGAAATCCCAGCAAAGTCTATGACCCAGACAGTCTCTAAACACGAACTCACAGTGAGTGTTCTTGTAACTTTGGCCCTTAGGCAGGTACCAACTATAAAAGGCAGTGGTCATGAGGGGCCTGCCTGGGAACACGCTCTCTAAGATTTCCAGCCCTTCATTTTGCTCTGTCTGCTGGAAGTCTCCTGGCTCCACTCTGAAAGCCCCGAAACCATAAAGCAGATCTGAGAATACCCCACAGCTGCGTCCATCTGATGAGAGTCTTAACTGATTTTCCAGAGATAGGGAACTCAGCAAAAGCCAAGCTCCATGATGTCAACAGTTCTGGACCTTTCCTCCTTAAACCAGTGGGTTTCCGTGGGAGACTTAATCCATGTGTTCTTGATCAACTTACAGTTATCTCATCAAAATGCCGTTTGCAGAAGTGTTTCCAAATCTTCGAGAACTGTTATTTCTCAGGCCCTCCAGTAAGTTCTAGCAAGAGTCAGTCTTGCCAGCCGAACACTGCTTCTAAAATCTAAACTGCTTTCAAAACCCCAAACTTTGGAAAGTTCAAGTAGCTACTATAACTTAGCATTTACTTTCAGTGATAACATATCTTGTCATCAAAAAGATTGTAGGGAAAAAAAGGATCCTTTTACAACCACACTGAATCAATGGGACTAAGACACTTCAGGGCTTTTTATTTCTGTATTTTTCCATTGCCATGTACATGGTCCCTGACCCTCAGGAGACAATAATCTAGTAAGAACATTGGGCATGTATGCAAATACTCCTTTTTAAAAATACTTATTCATCTGTATTTTATGTGTATGAGTGTTTTGTTTGTATGGCTATACACCATGGGCATGGAAGCCTGAAGAGGGCATCAGATGCCCTGTGGCAAGTTTCAGTTGTAAGCTTCCATGTAGGTACTGAGAATTGAACCTGGATCTTCCGAAAGAACAGCAAGTGCCCTTCACTACAGAGATATTTTTCCAGTCCTGGATGCAAATATTCCAAGTATCTAAGGTGGTGACGGCTCCCTCTTCCACTGAATTCTATGTCATCAGCTTCAATTTGACTTTCTTGCTGCCATCACCCTTACTCATCAGAGGGAGCTTTTCAGACTTCTCAAACTTATCTTCTGAGTTCTATATTTTTAATTCCAACCCTTCTGGAAGTATACTTTCTGCCTTCATTTTTTAAAAAAAAAAATCAGTCTCCTTTACCTTCAGTGAGACTCCTGCTTGGGAACACAGTCATATTAATTACTCAAAGAGTGCATGTCTAACTTATCTCAGTCCCAGTTATGAGGAAAAACTGAACCTTACTCTGTAATAAATTCAAGAGACTAGCAAAGGCAAACCCCATTTTTAATATTAATTTCTGTAGATTACGATGTCACCCTTAGAGAAACAGCAAAAGTGGCTGTCATATCGATTTGCTGTGAGATGGTGGGTTTTAATGTCTCCAATATCAAGATGCCTTTCCTCTCCTCCTACAATCTGGTACTTTGGAAAGTTACAATCTTTGAGCTCTTCGAAGCATAGCCATCTCTCCCCACACTTCCCATCCATATTGATTCAAACCTCAACACCATACCTAATGGTTACCCTGGGCTTGAGATTGCCTTATCGTCTTCACATAGATGGGCTCAGTCATATAACAGGCTGCCTGCAGCTCCCCAACCCTGAGAGCTCTGGGGCAAGAAGGAGTTAGCTACCAGCCAGGGAGAAGGGGCCAGGGCTTCTTGCT
This sequence comes from Microtus ochrogaster, assembly GCF_000317375.1. Lineage (NCBI taxonomy): Eukaryota > Metazoa > Chordata > Mammalia > Rodentia > Cricetidae > Microtus > Microtus ochrogaster. The sequence goes on along the minus strand of NC_022013.1, from coordinate 72,026,551 downwards.
TAGCTATGCTTCGTTGATGAGCTTTAAGAGAGCCTCATACTGAAAATGGAGTATAACGTCAATGATGTATTTATTACACCTACAAGGCTGAAGGCACAGAGGGAAGTCATTGTCCTAAGCCTGCATTCACCTTCGATTCCAGTTATGCAGACCCTCATAGAATGTGCTCTACCCCCACCCCACACAGAGGGAAGTAATCTACGTGGACCAGGCTTCACTGAGACACACCTCACAGGACCAGAACTGAAGCTGTGATCCAACAATCCACACCTTCCTCAGGGCTACTTAATTATACAGAACTCTTGCCCACTGCCCTCCTTCTATTCAAACCTAAAGTTCAGGGCAGCCCTTGTTTTCTTTTGAGGGGTGTTACTATATAGCTCAAGTTGACCTTGAACTCATGGTCCCCCTGCCTCAGCATACCCCTACCCCAACTTGAATTATAAGTTGTGCACCCACACTGTGAACATTAAATATGAATTTCTCAGTCTGTAGGTGTCTAATGAATGATGTTTGCTTAATAGGAAATGCAATTTTATACAAAGTGCAATGCCTTCTGTAAAAGTAATATAAATCACTTGACCGTCTGAAGCATCAATTCCTTGAAACCAGAAAGAGTCCCAAAATTCAAGTATTTCATTATTAAATATGAAAACCAACATAGAAAGGCCATAGTGTTATTAGCCTCAGTAAAAACTCCATATAGAACTCTGAGGCCATGATTCAATTCTGTCTTTGCACCACCGTGTGAAATTTTAAGAGCTTATCTCATTTTTGTGGTTGATTTCCCGCCTCCCTAGCTAGAGTGTGGCTCTGTTCATGGCAGAAAACAGTGTGTTATTTTTTCACATTTAACCCACACAATACAAGATACATAACTTGACAGATCTGAGCAGTCAGTTGGTGCTTGTGGAATTAATGATGATATAAACTGATGAGTGAATGGGCTGTGTTAGCATGAATTACTAAGTGGTTGTGAAAGCCTTGATCACCCACAATCCTTCCCGCTCCATGGCTTCTATAATGCCCTTTAATCTATGGCTTAGCAGTTTGTGTAGGGTCAGATACTCGGTCACAGGTCAGTATGCTACAAGAGTTTGTATACCTCTGAAGAAGCAGTGTTCACACTAGGGGAGGTCACAATAATTGCCTCTTTGTGGGTCTCATGTTTCACGGCCATTTGGAGTGGTCAGTATATTTTTTTAGATTTACTATTTTTATGTCTATGTGTATGTTTGTGTGCCTATGTGAGTTTGTACATTGCATATATGCAAGAGCCTAAGGAAGCCAGAAAAGAACAATGAAACCCCTGGAACAGAAGTTACAGGTGGTTGGAAACATCCATGTAGGGGCTAGGAATCAAAGCAGATCCTCTGCAAGGACCACTGTCCTCTGCTGTTGGCCACTGAGCCATCTCCCCAGTCCGAGAATAGTCATGCTTATGCAATAGCTTACACAAGAATCTTAAAGAGATCCTTAAATCAATCTCTCTCTCTCCCTCTCTCTCTCTGTCTCTCTGTCTCTCTGTCTCTCTCCCTCTCTCTCTCTGTCTCTCTGTCTCTCTCTCTCTGTCTCTCTCTCTCTCATTCTTTTTTTGCTATTGTAATTTGGGGTTTTGTTTTTTCTCTTTTAATATTTCTTTGATTTTCTTAGTTATACTTACATCATTTTCCCTTGTCTTCCTTCCAAACCCTCCCATCTGCCCTTCATTGCTCCTTTCAAATTAATGACCTTTTTTCATTCATTGTTTTTGCATACATGTTATGTGCATACACATATATTTCTAAATATAACATGCTCAGTCTATATTATGTTACTTGTATGTATGTTTTCAGGCTGACCATTTGGTACTGGCTAGCCAATTAACATGTTCTTCCCAGGGGAAGACTATTTCTCCTCTCTCAACGTTCCTCAGTTCTGTATGTAGGCTGAGGCTTCATGGTCTTTCTCCATCCACATTAGCATGTCTATTGGTGTTGTCCTTGCTCAGCCCATGTTTAGGTTGTCGTGGTGAGCCTTTGTGGGTGTAGCTTCTGACATTCTTATGATACACACTCTCACAGAAAACTCCCCAAGTCTCTGGATCTTCCCCCTTTTCAGTCCCTCTTCTGCAATGTTCACTGAACCATAGGTGTGAGTAATGTAAATATAGACATTGGGACTGGGAGCCACAACTCTGCACTCTGATTGGTTGTGATTTTCTGTATTGCTCTCTGCCCATTAACAAGAGAAGTTTCCTTGATGAGGGGTGATGACTGTACTTCTCTGTGGATAGAAGGACAATGTTTAGAATGTAGTTAGGCACAACGTACCTTGGAGATTTTCCTTCAAAATTCATAATTTAACTAACCCCTAGGTAGTTGGTTATGTTTCCAATACCATCGAGGTACTTAGAATGTAACATGTTGTATGGGTCTTAAGTCCAATTAGAGAGTTGTGGATAGCTGCTAAGGCGTGCATGTCACTACTGCTTTGGAACTACCATCTCCTAGGAGACGGTGAAAGTCATGAAGCCATTATAGCTACCTGACAAAGTTCCAGCAAAGCTGAGCCACATGCTACAATGGTTGACCTGATGCCTCCTTTACTTTCAGTTTGAATCTCTGTGTGTTATACTCTCGAGGGACTGTTAGCATAATGATTCACCCATGTCTTTTCCAAGAAAAATTGTTTCTGTATACCCCTGATAAGGTCTTGAACTTATTACCCCCTGCTTTCAGGAAAATAACCTTAGTTGACCCTACTTGGGAGTCTTCTCTGTGCCTTGGAGAATGTTATCTGCCCCTACACAAACTCAAGAACAAAACAGAACCATGTGAGTTCAGAAGAGGCTGACAAGGTTCAGTGGGTTTGGAGAACTGGCAGCAGATCAGAGGACAGATCTCCTTTTACAGTAAACTTAGAATTCCTTAGAAATATAACCTACAAGATAGAGAACCATATTTATTAAGCCTCTAAAGAATTCAACAATAAGAGCCAGAATGCCTAGGATAACCTAACAGCATCTATAGGCAGTATAAGAATGATAGAGAAGAATGTAAGAAGAGTAAGATATTAATATTTATTATTCCTAAAAAGATTGATTTGCATCGGGCTGCTGTGATGTTATCTAATTTATAAACAAAAGAATTCTTTTCTTTAATGAAGTTCTTATACGATTATAAATACAAATATTATAAAGATTGAATAAGAGCTACAATGGTTCCTAAACCTGAGAAAGTTCTGGGTTGGGCTAATTTGCAAGTAATAGGGTTGACCATTAAAAGTAGATGATATACTGCTTAAAGCCTGGTGATTCACCTGGACGGACTCGGATGTTATCTTAAACATCTTGATATCACAAACTGCTGCCAACCTGAGAACAGGCTGCTATATTGTGCTTACTTAAGTTGAAATGTTCTATAAAATTTTAGGAATAGGGATATAGGGTTGATAATGAAATCTCTTCTATCTGTACTTAACTGAAGGAGAAGCAGTGGTCACACCAGAGGAGGCTGCAATAATTGCCTCTATGTGGGTCTCATATTTCAGACGTATTTGGCATAGTCACTGTATTTTTTCAGATTTATTGTTTTTAACCTGTAACCCCAGGCATGCTAGAGAAATACGCCCGGGGAAAAAAATGATGTGACCTGTATCTCTTGAGATAATCCATAAATGTCTCCAAAATCTGTGTAAATAAAGAAATTTTCGGCTGGCTAGTCAGTCAGATTTGCAAAGTCTTTTTGTCTGGGTGTCTGACTCAACCTTCCCCTCACCTGATCCTTGCATCCTCTCTGGAACATGTTCACTGCTGGGGCTGACTCGCGGCTGGCACTGTATCCTAAGAGTTGTGATGTCATGCTGGTCCTGAGTGTAGTACACAGGCCTCAGAGCTGGGTAGGACTGTTGGATCTTTCCCTCCTCCAAAAGCTCACATGGCACCTTCTGGTTCCCATGTTTCCCCCCAAACAGAAATGGAACTGGGGAGAGATTTTCATGGCGAATTGTTCAAATCAGTCATTGAAAGGATAGAGCAATGGGCTGCTGGCTAGCTGTAAGTGTTGGGAGGTGTTGCTTGTGGAAAGGGAGTTTGGGGTTTTCTCACATGTTGTCCTAAAGGATAAGACTAGGAGTTAATCCAGGATATCCCCTCGTCTGACCCAACTGGCTGAGCCAGATGTTCTTCACAGTTCCTATGAACTTTGGACCACCATGACAACAGTTGTGGCTCTCCACTAGTCTATTGTCAAGAGGCCCTTGATGGAGGTGGGTCTTGTATCTTATCTGTGGCTTTCATTGGTTAACTAATAAAGAAAACTGCTTGGCCCTAATAGGACAGAAAATTAGGTAGGTGGAGTAGACAGAACAGAATTCTGGGAGAAAGAAGCCGAGTCAGGAGCCGCCATGATTCTCCCACTCCAGACAGACACAGGTTAAGATCTTCCCTGGTAAGCCACCTCATGGGCTACACAGATTATTAGAAATGGGTTAGATCAATATTTAAGAGCTAGCCAATAAGAGGCTGGAACTAATGGGCCAACCAGTGTTTAAAAGAATACAGTTTCCTTGTAATTATTTCTGGGCATAAGCTAGCCATGCGGGAGCCAGGGCGGCTGGGTGCTAGGAATGTAGCCCGCTGCTCCTCCACTGCAACAGGCCCTGTTGGTGTGGTCACCTCCATTGTCAGCTATCTATTAGCTATCCATAGCATCAATGGAAACTGAACTTCAACAGGTGATTTCTGAAGGATGGCTCCTCTTCTGTCTATCCTGGATAATTAGTTGTACTAAACAGTATATGTTATAGTTCCTGAAGACCCCCACGAAGGAGTATGACTTTGAGATGATGAAGCTGTATCCTGTGGTGTCCAATACAAGTAAGTCCTTGCTCTAGCTTTTACAAAGAGTTGTTTTCCTAACATCTCCAGCCCTTGTGTTTCTGAATTGTTTAACAGGCCAAGAATACTCTGTTTCAGCAGTGGTTTTGAAGATTAATAGGTAGGATACAGGAGAATCCTACAGTAAGCACAGTGTCTGAGCACAGCAGATACTTGTCCAGTATAAGCTGCTGTATTCTATTAATAAAAGAGACAAATTGATCTGAGTTGCTGAGATTGGAGGAGACAATATCATTCCAAGGCTTTTCTTTCCTAGGGCTAGCTGTGTTCATATCCTGCACTAATGACAGGGACATCACAGGTAGTGCATAGCCAGTTCTGATGGGAAGTAAGCTGAATTGCAACCCCCTGCTGGCTTTTTGAAATGCAGATTCATCAGTCTCTTTGATGCCTCTAGCCACATCCAGGGAACATCTCTGAGCTTATTATTTGCTTTCTTAACCTCATCACTTTTCACTGAGTTCAACATTCCTGTAGGATTCAAAGGATCTTGGTACATTCTTCCAGATGAATTCACAAGGTAACACAAAGCAAGCGGGGGGGGAGGGCGAGGGATGTCTGTGAGTAGGACCCAGATTCCAACTGGGGGAGGAAGGAGCTAGGGGAATTTTTGTGACTCAAAGGGTTGACAGTAAATTCAGCCTCAACATTTCCATGTGTGCCAGTTGATGGGTGAGCAAGCAGGGCCAAGCAAACCAGCTGGTCCCTTTGTCTGCATAGGCATAAATGGTGGCTTAGGGAGCTACCTGTGGGGCAGGGGAGAGCACAGGGCTATCCTAGGGAGAGCAAGAGCTCATTTTCTTCTCCTGGCAATGTCCTTTGTTATGTGACAAGGTCCTCTAATAAGATACTGTTCCTGTAAATGTCAACCTCTTTGAAGAATGCATTTTTCTGATTCATAATCAAAGCCCTTGTCAATCGAGTTTACTGTGCACGGATTCCTCTGGCCTGCGGCTCTCATGTGACACTTTTCCTGCTTAGGAGCAGATTGCACCAGTGTGGGCTTATTACTTACAAACCAGTAGCCAGGGACAACAAACGCTTAGGATCAATGACAAGAGGGTACCCAGAGGCTCAAAGAAAGCTGCTTGAGGTGGACGGAGTCTCATCCATGCACGCTTCACTGGTGCCAGAACCGAGAGACCATGAAAAACAGTGCCCTAAATCCAGTATGTACCCCAAGCGTAACCTAACCCACTGAACCAACACACCAAAGGACACATCATTTCTACGGAGAAACACAGCTCATTCCGACCAGTCCCTCCTTCTCTCCAAACATTGCATCTCTGGTATATTCGAAATAATTATTGAGAGCCTTAATCAAGAAAAGGAATTGAGTTCTAGAGAGATGGCTCAGTGGTTAAGAGCACTGGTTGCTCTTCCAGAAGTCCTGAGTTCAATTCTCAGTGACCACATGGTGTCTTACCACCATATCTACTGGGATCTAATGCCCCCTTCTGGCGTGCAGACATACATACAGATAAAGTATTCATAAACATAAAATAATTCTTTAAAGAAAGAAAAAGAAAAAGAAAAGAAAAAGAACTGGGACTGTTTAAGGTCATTTGGCTAGTGGAGACCCAGATACAAGATATCCCACAACAGTAGATTCGTTCTGCATTTTCCCAAGACTGTGCTGACCACATGGGTGTGTGTGCTTCTCTGTGGGCCCGCTACTTTCCACGTGGTTAATAGATTAAAGACTCCTCAAGGATGGAAATTGAACCTCACTCACTGGCAGAAATGTATGTCAGATAGCATACTGTAAATATTAAATGCTTCCAAGACTGTCACGGCTTTGTCGCTTGCCGCTTGACCTGACTTGAGGCAGTGAGAGGATGAAGAAAGGACAGTCCGGTGTGCAGAAAATCTGGTGCCAGCACAGGCTGTGAGCGCTGGGATGGAACCACGCCAGCCCCCACAACAATCCAGAACCCCAGTGAGCGCATTGTGTGAAGCACAGAGGGAGGAGTCAGCCGGTTGGTAGGAGGTGTCTGCAAGGGAACAGTTTTCCACTGGAAACGCTGAGGAGGAAGAAGCTGTAGTCAGTCCTGGTGACACACGCTGGCCAATCTTTCCAATAATGCCAACAAGGGGACAGAGAAGAAGACACGACTTACACAATTCTCACACACTGAAATAAAGGACTCATATGAAGTTGGGGATTGAAGAGAATTGAGTGAGGAATTCTTTGAGTCCTCAGATTTGGGTCAAAGGCTTGACCTTTGAAAACATGTATTCAAAACACTGTTTATTCTTTTAAGACTCATAAAAGGCTTTCGGAACCCTTGAGCTTCACTGGATGAGCCTAAGCCTTGGGCAGTAAGAGCCCATGTGAGTCCCCAGACAAGGCTTGGCTCTGATGTTTGTCAATAAGCAAGAAGCCAAGAGCAGTCTCCCACGTTGCTTTGTTTCTCAGGCTCCTCTTTGAGCCCCAATACTGGCATATTTTGGAGGTAACTAAAGCTTCGGGGCCCAGCACTCAGCCCCATACCTCCAGACCCCTGAACTTTTTTTGATTAGTAAGAGAGCCTGTGCCCTGTCAAGGTTTGGCTTGTCTTATTAACGAGCTTCTGCAAGGCTCGGATGTGTTGACAGTGAGAAGAGCTGCAGTCTTGCAGGAGGCTGAGTGAGAGCTGAGTAGCCTCAGGGGAGCAGGGAGGTTCCTGAGCTATTTCTACAGCTTCTAAGCCCTCAGCAGCATGTGGGAGAGAAAACTCACCCTGTTGTTTAGAACATACATTTCACACTTTTAATTCTTTTACAGCAGAAGGTTAATCCCCTTCTATTAAAGGCTTTCATGCTTTTCCTTGGCCATGCTTGAGTCTTCTATTCTAGCCTTGCTTCTTTTTGTTCCTGGACTCCCCTAGACACTTTAAACTCACTTGTGAGCAGCCTTGCTTATCTTACTCTGCTTCTCACCAAGTCCTTCTCCATTTGGCCCACCCACCTGGCAAACTTGAGTCCATACAAGATGGGCTGTTGCCACTTGTTCTATGGGAGCTCTTTGACCACCAGGAATACTCAATTTTTCCTTCATAGCCATAATTGCACAGCACCCCACACACCAGAACAGGCAGCGTAGGAATGGTTGACTGGCCCACTACATCACATTTCTTGAGGATGAAAACTGCCTTTCTCTCTGAATAACAATCACAGGTGCTCAACATCACTTTACCAAAGAAGGCACTCCGTTACAACCTCTGCCTCTTCTATGACATGTAACCCAGACTTGCTAGCTTTCAACATTGCTGGTATTCCTCCCCTGTGGGAGAAAGTCAGCTCCCATTGCCTTTATTGATTCTTTGTTTTGTGAATAGAACTTTTGAAGAAATGAGAAGCCCCATTTTTTTTAAGCTTCATGGCAGTCATATCATAAAGGTCAGAATAGTGCGGACATTCCTAGGTCAAGGGTTAGTGGGTATTTAATACACATTTGTCCAGTCTAATGAATCGATGTGAGAAGGAATAGCAGGGTGAGCTTTTCCAGATGTGTGCTTCTGGAGCAAAATCCTTACTGTGGGGAGAAGTACATCTACCATGACCTAAGGCCTACTCCATTATCTGAATACATGGATTGCAGATTCTGGAATGTTCTATTTCAAAGCCTCATTGACCGGTTTCAAGGAAGCTTGTAGGATACAAGTCAGACCAATTAGTTTTTACCATTGTAACTTCCTGAAGTAGGTTCCAGGCATTACAACTAATTATAAAGTGATACCAAGCTGAAGCAGTCACCAGCAGGTACCCAGTCACAGAACTGGAAGCCATCGAGATAGGAGACCAATGTGCAGAGATGATCAGAGCCAATAGGAGGAAATAGTGAGTCCGAATAGCAGCAGGTTCTCCTACAAGAGGATCTGCCTGTGGACTGTGAGCTACCTAGCCAGGACTTACTCGTTTCCTTCCATTAAGCTAACTGTGAGGTAGCTTTCCTTATAGATGTTGAGGATCAGGTAAAAGAAAACTTGGGGAAAGGAAAACAGGACCCCAGGGTCTGTTTGTTTTTTTTTTTAAATCTCAGATTGTGCTTTTGATCTTTGATGACTATTGAGCATTTTCATTTGTAAGCTAGGAAGTCCCACCTTGATTAAGTTCAACAGAAGCACATTGAAATGTTACTAAAAAGAAGAGTAGAATGGTCTCTGCTAGCAGACAGGTGACTTTAGAAAAGGCAGCAAATGCAGAGGAAAGCCACTGCAAACAAAACGAGGATTTAATTAAGGGGTAATTTATAAAGTCTTCATACAAAAATCAATAGCTTCCCCAGGTAGACCAGAAGGTCACTGGGGTATGGAAGAAAAGAAGATCCCATCTGTGAAAATGAAGATCTGAGAGAGAAATGAAGAAGAAGGAATATGATTCAGAAAGAAATGCCAGTGCTGTTATTGTTTTAAGGAAACTTTAATGTTAAAAAAGTGGGATTCTGAGCTTGCTATAGATTGAGCAGGGTAGGGGAGAAGATAAGATGCGGGAGTTAGTTGGATCTAGAGGATGGAAATGGCGAAGATGGGATGAAGTAAAGTGGACAGAGAGGACTGGGACTGGACTGGTATATAGCTTGGAGTGTGGGGTTGGTAGGTTTAGGTAGAAAGGGTAGATATGATATGGGAGGCTTGTGGTATGGTATACAGGAAGTGGGGAGTGTGGCCCAAGTCTAGAGCCCTCCTTCAGGGAAGGAGAGATAGCCAGATGAGGCTGGAATGCTGGCTTGGGGGAATCTAGGCTAACTCTGGTAGACTGTAGGAAAGGTACAGAGGAGACAGGGGTTCTCCCTCGGCTAGATCCTAGAGGACTTGGAGAATATGAGTGTGGAGTGGAATGATGGAGGTGGCCCTTGGGGTCCTGTGGGTGCTTGCAGGTGGGGAGGGCCATTCCCAGGTGATCCCCGGGACTGTTCACTAAATGAAGGAAAGGGAGAAAGGGAGCGGTAGAACTACTGATCGATCCTTGGAAAACCAAGACTCACTCTTCATGCCAACACAAGGATCTGAACTCAGATCCCCAAGATCCATAGAAATCATACATGGTAGCACCCACTCATAATCCCAGTGCTGCTCCTGTGAGACCAGAGTCTGAGATAGGACAATCCATGGAGAGAGACCCTGCCTTAAACAAGGTAGAAGACAAGGAGCACAGGCACCCAAGGTTATCCTCAGACTCACACACACACACACACACACGAGAGAGAGAGAGAGAGAGAGAGAGAGAGAGAGAGAGAGAGAGAGAGAGATTTCTACACCAAACACACAGCTTTTATAAACTATAGTCGAAGTAAGTAAGACAAGGTCTCAGATTTCTTTGAAATAACTTAGGTGGCAGCAGTAGGTCCTTTGGCAGATTGTCCCTGTGGATAACTACGTGAGAAAACACTTAGCCAGGAACTGCTTTAGTAGAGACTGGCTACCAACAATCAAGTTCTTTTGGACAAAGGTACTACATAATTAATAGCGTTCTGGAAGGGCCATATCACCAAAGCATAAGATCCACTCCTCAAAAAAGTCAAAATGAAGTCTAAGACAATATTCTTAATATTGAACACCCTGCAGCTACCACCAGGGAAAAGGTGTGGGGAGGGAGAGGGAGAGAAAGTACAAGAGATTTTGTCATCTACTTCCTCTCAGGCTCTAAGGCAGCAAGTACTTTTCTTACTGAAGATTTTTTCGCAGTCCAACTGGTCATAGGTAAATAAATGTTTTGGAAATGAACGGGACTGAATTAGATCTGTCGCCCTGAATCTCCTTAGATACCTGGCTAAGGGGAAAGGCATGGACATATGATTTATTCTATTGGGACAGGGCTAGACCACTAGTCTTCTGCTGCAATCTATCTGCAGCCCAGACATCAATATTTGAAAACATTCATCATCCATCTCAGCCTCAGAGGCCACAGTGAAGAAGCCACACCTCTACCACATCTCCTGCCTTTTCTCAGCATGGCCAGGATATTCACTGTGTAGTTAAGCAAAGGACAGTCTGTGTTTTCAAGTCAGGGGGGCTCATGGCAGAACTTCTGAGGAGAGGGTCCCTGAACAGCCAACCTGTACCTCCGTTCCAGGAGTCCCTTGATCTGAAGACGGTAGGCCAGTCTGACTCATTGGGAATTGACTCAAACAAAGCTAGATGACTCCTTCCTTTCTGTCTGTCCATTCATTCAGAGGGCGGGATTTCTGTGTCATAAAAACAACCACAACTGTGCCCATCTCTCCTACCGAGGGCCAGCATGGTAATTTTAGAAGGACCCTGGGACGTCTAACCTCATGACTAGAGGAAAGTTTTGTGACAAATGAATTTTATCACTCAACTTCAAAGAGTGACTCACCCCGAGAATGAGCAAACTGTAGGTCAGAAAAACTACATCCTTGTCATTTTCTTCTTTTAGGCAGGAATTTAAGGAACTCAGCACTGACCAGCTGCAAAAGCATCTCCCCAGTCAATAGGAAAGCCTGCTCCATGGCCTCTGAGAGGAATGAGCAAATAAGGCTGTCAAATTTCCCCGAGAAATTTGTGTTGAAAAATCAGAAAACTAAACAACTAACTCATCAAGACTATTTGTGAGGCAGTATATTGATTCTTCTCATGTTTTCCTCTCCTGTGCATCAGGCATTTTACAGCTACTTTCAAAAGCTGTGCGTGTGTGCGTGTGTGCTTGTGTCTGTGCATGTGTGTGCGTGTGTGTGCGTGTGTGTGTGTTTTACTGGGCTAACTAGCTAACTAGCACTGTGCCTGTGAGCTGTCTCCCTAATCATTTTCCTACTCTTTGTGATCGGGTCTCACTAAGCTGCCCTGCTTCAGTGACTATTGTAACTTCCTCTTATTTAGCCGCTTAACACATATTTGGCAAGAATTTTCTACATGTGAGATACCACAACGGCGGTAAGTTTCTAAGACTAAGCCAATCTGACACTGGCACACAAGGATTTTGAAGGTCAAAAAATGATAATAGTGTAAAAGAATTGGAGACAGGGCCTGTTCCCACTGTTAGGAGTCCCCCAGGGCCTCAGGTCCACATTTTCTCTGCCCTCAGGTTCAGTGTATCTGGATTTATGTGTTGAGGTCTTAGATCCACTTGGACTTGAGTTTTGTAGAGCGTTCTATGGATCAGTTTGCTGTCCTCCACATGCCTACATCGGGTTAGATCAGCATCGTTTGTTGAAGAAGCTTTTTCTTCTCCATTCTATAATTTGGCTTCTTTGTCAAAAATCAGATATTCATAGGTGTGTGGGTTTATGCCTGAGTCTTCAGTTCAATTCCAGTGATCCACTTTCTGTTTTTCATGCTAATAACATGCAGGTTTTACTACTATAGCTCTGTAGTAGAGCTTGATGATATCAGGATCCTCACACTGGATCACCTTGCTCAGTCTTAATACGTGGGGAGGTGATTAGTCTTACTACAACTTGATATGCCATACTTTGTTGATACTCATGGGGGACCTGTCCTTTCCTAAACAGAAATGCAGAAGAGGACTGGGGGTTAGGGACACAGCAGGGTTGGAAGGAAAGCCTGGGAGGAGATGATATGCAAAATAAATAATTAAATTTATCTTAAGATATTAACAGTGTTAGTAATATTAAACACACCTGCCTATTTTTATCACAGATTAATATACCATAGTCAAGTTAATAATTCTTATAAACTACTGGGTACAGTAAAGTACAATTATTTGTTACCACTTCATGCCCACTGACCCTTCCTCTAGATTGATGTGCTTTGCCCATAGTTTATTGAGAGCACAAACTTAAGAATAACAAAGCCTATGGACATGGCTCAATCAATAATATCTTTATCATGGTAGCATGACAACTTGAATCTGGGTCTTCAGTACTGTATAAAAACTGTCTGCAGCATAGACCAGCCATACTAGTGCTGGAGATTTGGAGACAAAAGACCCCTGGGGCCCTCTGACCAGACAACCTGTGAGCTTCAGAGTCAGTGAGAGGCCCTGTCTCGACAGAGTGATTGAGTCAACTGAGAAAGACACCTAACATTGACTCCTGGCTTCCACATGCACACATATACCCGTCCACCTGAATTCGCACATACACATACATACATACACACACACAAAGATGTATATATCCATAACACACACACACAACACACACACACACAAAGATGCATATATCCATACAACACACACACACATACACACAGAGAGAGCCCCACTACTCCTCAAATAATCTGAGGTGTTCAGTGTGTTACTCACATCTACCACCTTGAACTGTCCCTGCCTTTTGTTTTGCTTTTTGTTTTGTAGATGGTAACGCCTTGCTTTTACAGTCCACATAGCAGCCATGTTCTGTGCTTTGCCCTACCTTCTCCTTTCTTCCATGTGCCCCTGATAAACAAGGGATGGTTTACACGTCTGATGATACATAATTGTCAAGCCTCAGTCTTCCCCCAGTCCCCCAAAACTTTAAGCTCATCCTCTTGTTCCACCAATCACAGAAGCATTCTTGAATCAACCCACCTGTGTTCATCACAGAAGGGAAAAACACAAGCAAATACTGGTTGAAATTCTTTCTCTAACAATGTCTTCTGCTTGGGAATTCTCTGGCTATGTCTCTGTTGTCATCTCACAAGCTGGAGCTTTTGATCTCCTGTAGAGGAAAGCTGATATCTCACCCAGCAAAGCCACTGTTCTCACAGGCCCCATAAACGTCTCCCCTAGATCCTACATGATAAATTGCCCTCTGATTGGCAAAGCAGATACGGTTTAGTGAAGGGGAGAGCAGAGCACTTTCGATGATGAGAGACTAAGCCTCATGGCGTATCCCATCTGTCCATGTGAAACCCCACTCCCCAACAACTGGAACCACAAAGTTGGTAGAAATCGGTATATGATCCCCTCTCCTTGAGGGCTTTTGGTTTGGTTTTGTTGTGTGTGTTATTTGAGTAAGCTAAATTATGCTCACTCAAAGCAAATGAGTTTGTAAAATGTCTGACAGGAACAGGGGTCTTACACAATCACAACTGGTATTTCGGACCCTTATTTGAAGAGAAAAACTAATTACGCAAACAGAGCACAAAAGGACTTCAGTCGTGTGCCTCCTTTGGAAGCGACTCTCCTGACTCATGCTCTGCTTTGTTTTTGATTCTTGGGAAGACCTTTCTCTATACTGTGATTTCTAAAAAAAAATTTAATAACAATTTTCCATTTGGAACCATTAGTTGGTCTTTCCACAAAACTGGGTTGCCGAACAGGGCGGGGAAGGAGGAGACTATTCCTGGATCAAATGAGACGGGCTGACCTAGGTCCTCTGACCTGACAGGCGTCACTCAGCTCCTAGACAATCAAAGGGGTGAGAGGGTTGCTTTCCTTGCTCTTCCAAATTCGTATTTATTTAAACTGAGGGAAAAGAAGCAGGTAAGGAACAAAAACAAATGAAGGTGATCAGCAGCTTTGGGGCCCGTACAGCAAAAGGGACACAGCCTTCTGCTAACTTCTCTAAAGTTAGGAGCCCCTCGGCTTATGGCCAGGACTCCATGCCCGAATCCGTTTACCATCTAACAGACACCTACCGCACACTCCCTCCCTCCCACCTTCCAGGAAGCACAGCTTGGACCACTGTGTACATCACTGTGGCTTTTGAAAGTACTGTGTTGCTGTTGCCCCAGCTGAAGGGCTTTGTGGTCTGGTCCCCTTCTCAAGCATGGACAGTGGAGCCCAGTGCTCAGCTGGGCTACTTCTCCTTTAAGGTCCTCTCTCTTGGACAGAAAGGTTGAGCTTCCATCATGGGCTCTGAGAGCCTGAGGTTTCGATGCAGTGATGAGAGCTCACTGCCTCTTAAGTTACCAGGATTGAAGACGGATAGGGAAAGAATCCTAGGCCCCCATGGCCAGTGCCACCACACTGGGGGGAGGTAGACAGGCCAGAGCTGCCACCCAGCTGATTCAACCGCCACTCAGACTGTCCTCAGAGGTTACTGGCTGGAGACATGAAGTTACAGGAAACCTTCCGGCCTCTGCTGGTTATTTATAGAGCCGTTTATAGGATTCTTCCACAACTCGAGGGAGGAAAATCCAACAAATGTCACCTCCTATTATCACAGCATCTGAGTGCTACTCTGAAAATAGAAATTGGAACCTTCCCCCATTAACCCGTCAACCGATCCAGTGGTATATTTATATTTTAACAATGCTATTACACATTTAATTTATTTGATTCTTTCAAATTTTACCTCCTGGAGAACTTTCCCTGATTAGGCCCACCCTCATCTGGACCCTTGAATGCCTTTCTGATCTGAGCTAAGGACCGAGGAATGGACTTTCAGTGCAGAATTATCTTATTCACGCTTCTTCCTTTCCTTTTTCCTTGATTATTGCTTCTCTGCTGTACCTTTTACAAGTACGCATACTGAACTTGCTATGTGCTAGGCGTGCTCTGATTTTTAATTCTTATTGCAGCCCAAGCTGAACATACTGTTCTTGGTTCCATTTTAAAGATGACAACCCAAGATTTTTGACAAGCCATTCACACTGTCCAGGTGTGCCTTAGTTTCTTTGTATAATCCTTTCTGTTCACTTTGTGAATAATAAAAGCACACCCAGTCCAAGAATTAGAGCAGATCCTTACTTACATTATTCCCTTGCCCTGTTACGTGACCAACTCACGCATGCTGAATTTTGTATTACTTTTCTTTCCTCGCTAGTTTTAAAAGTAGCATCAACATGTGTACACCTGTAATCACAGCTGTTCCTGCCACTTTAGCAGGTTCTGAATGCCACTGAAAACGTCATGTAGTGTTCAGCTCCAAATGTTGTGTCACTCAGAATCATACTGTCGTGTGTCACTAGAATGAATTTCATAACTATAATGTACCCCTGCATGTACAATTTGGTATCAATTTTCCTGTTGAGAGCTATGCGCGACCTGCCTTTGCTAGTAAAGTGTTTCTATGAACGTTGTTTGACTGGGTGTGTGTCTGTGTGCACATGTGCACGCATGTGTGTGTGTGTGTGTGTGTGTGTGTGTGTGTGTG
>NC_022013.1:72008681-72009783 GCF_000317375.1 Microtus ochrogaster | reverse complement strand
CGTCTATCTATCCTCTATCTATTTCTGTATCTATCTACCATTGCTCTATCATCCACCCATCTATCTCCTCCTTCTCTCTCTCTCTCTCTCTCTCTCTCTCTCTCTCTCTCTCTCTCTCTCTCTCTCTCTCTCTCTCTCTCTCTCTCTCCTCCTTTTTTTTCAATCTTTTCTCAGCATCTTAAAGGATTCTTTGAATATTCTTGGTAGTAAATCTTTGTCAATTTTATGTTACAGATGATGTTTTTACCTTCTTTGAGAATTCTTCTTATATAGAATTTCTTAGCTTTAACAAAATCAAAATCACAGATCTTTTTCTTTTATGGTTTGTACGTTTTGTGCCTGTTTAACAAACCCTCCCCTACCCAGCTTCGGAAAGATATCCACCTATATTTTTCTCCTAAGTGTTTTAAAGTTTGCTCCTGACATTTAAGTCTCTAATCCATCTGGAGTTGATTTTGGGTATGGTGTAAGGGTGGGATCCAGATTCATTTTTTTTTCCAAATAGACAACCAATTTTTCCAGCTCCTTTTTATTGAATAATCCCTCTTTTCTCCACTGAAATGCCAGGTCACCTCTGCCCTTATTAAAGCTCCATATGCAAGAGGCTATTTCTAGAATGTTCTGCTCCACTAGGTCTTTGATCTACACCTGCAAGGTCAGGCTTTTAGTGACCATGCAATAGCTACAAGCAGAGAATTTATCATCTATAACCAAGGGAATCTGAGCATGTCACCTGACCATTTCCTTCAATTTTCTGTCCAACAACACATGGTAACAATAAGCTCCCTTACAAGGGAGCCATAAACATTAAGGGGCTATCTGTGAAGATGTTTGTTAAGAAGCCTGTGAAATTTGAGCAAATCCTCGATGGTGTTACTTGTTTGACAAATGTTCTCAATGTGTGTTTTTGTTTTATTTTAGAAATCTTTAGGTTGTTAGGAATCCAAGTCTGACTTGCGCTGGCTTTTAAAATAATGTTTAATGGCCCAAGTAACTTAAACAGGCCCATGGTAGACCCTGTCCTAGATGAGGCTTTAAAATAGCCTCTCTCTCTCTCTCTCTCTCTCTCTCTCTCTCTCTCTCTCTCTCTCTCTCTCTCTCT
>NC_022013.1:72002623-72008526 GCF_000317375.1 Microtus ochrogaster | reverse complement strand
CCTGGTGGGGGGGGGGAAGCACTGTCCCATCTCTCCTGTCAGGCTCTACAGCTTTTCTTCCCTTGAGGCCTTCTGATCCAACCTGGACATAAACTCTTCAAATGCTTCTAGAGAAGAGGACTGACTCATTTTTCCCAGATGCATGGATCAAAATTCTCTGTCTTATGGATCTAGTTTAGGACAACTGCTTGGTCTCCATCCATGGGATGGCAAGATAAGCCCTAAGGGTGAGAACCACTTCCTCTGAAGTACAGAACTGTGATGTGAGAGTCTCCTCTGTATATCAATGGTTAATAGAGCAGCTGTTTGGGCCTATGACAGCAGAACAGAGCTAGGTGGGGGAAAATGAACTGAATTCTGGGAGAAAGAAGGTGGAGTCAGTGAGATGCCATGTAGCTGCTGGAGGAAACAGATGTTGAAAAATTGCCGGTAGGGCCTCAACCTCTTGGTGATGTACAGATTAATAGAGATGGGTTGATTTATTTAATTACATTTAAGATTTAAGAGTTAGCTAGAAATATGCATAAGCTATTGGCCAAGCAGTGTTGTCATTAATATAATTTCTGTGTGACTATTTGGGGTCTGGGTGTCCGGGAACTAACAAGCAGCCTCCGCCAACAGAACTGTGACAGAGGTATGAAGAACCTAGTTCCTGCTCCTAAGGAAACAAAGAGTAAGTCCTTTGAGGGGACACTCATAGCAAGAAGTTATTCTGTTTGATAAAGTTGAAACCAAATCACATATTGATAAAGGTCACAGGTTGCATAGTGCATAGAGTGTGCATGGCAACCACTCTCAACAAACCCAGCCCCTCCTGGAAGAATCCTCCATTAGTCCTGTTTGCATGGGGGTCTCTAATGTGTGTCTTCTTGCTTCTAGATCTTGTTATGTCTAGGAAGCCTGCTTCATAGTACTGTCTTTATGTCGTCAATGCCTCTGTCCTTCACTGTCCACACTGGCCATTCCTTGAGCTCCAACAGGGAGGCTAGTATTTGAAAATATTTTGTTTACTATTCTGGTTTTAAACACTATACCCAAAAATCTCTATTCAACTATTTTTATTATTTATTTAATCATACACTTATGTATGCAATTGTGCATGTGTTTTCATTCACTATCACTAGGGTTTGAAACTAAAGGCTCTACCTCAGCCTCATTTCTGTTTTCTTAAATAATATGGAAAAGCAGAGAACTTGCATATACCAATGGGCCACTGTGAGATGTATTAATGTGTGTTGTGCATATTTTCAATTTTTCAATTGAGTTAAGCAAGTCTGCTCAAATTTCTATCATTTCTTTTTTTTTTTTTTTTTTTTTGGTTTTTCGAGACAGGGTTTCTCTGTAGCTTTGGAGCCTGTCCTGGAACTAGCTCTTGTAGACCAGGCTGGCCTCGAACTCTCAGAGATCCGCCTGCCTCTGCCTCCCGAGTGCTGGGATTAAAGGTGTGCGCCACCACCGCCCGGCTCAAAGTTCTATCATTTCTTTAGAATGAAATCCCTCAACGCTCTTCCAGAATTTTAAGACACAAAGTGTAACTTCCCTGTCTCTCAGCCTTCATCTTTGAAGAACCTCAGTCTCGCTTCCTTCTTCTCCATCCTCTCCACCTCTCACCCCACCTCTAGGACTTTGAGCATTGAACCAGCAATATTGGGAATGTGCACATTCTCCCCTTCATCTGTAAATAAGGTTTTCTTGCACTCTACATGTTATTACTTCTGTCCCTGGAAACCTGTTCACTCTCAATCTAAACCTTGTGCAACTTGAAAGATACTTCCTCTCCTGTAATCCCGGCACTACTCGAAATAGACGCCACACTACTGACTCACGGGGAAGTGCTCCCTGCACAGAGGGTAAACAGAATCCTGGTTATTATCTGCTGGCATCTGGATATTTTATTTATTGTTTGTGCCCTGACCTTCTACAGACTTCACTTTTCATGGACTTCCTAGTCAACGTAGTTTTCCCTTTCCACTTAGAGCTTTTCTCCCATGCAATTCTTCCTCAAGAAGCATCGTTTCTTGTCATATTGTCTTTCTCCTCTGATTAAAATCTTCTGTCTCGGGGTCTCCTCTGGGGAGCTGTATATGGTTCCATGGCAATGTATTGGATGCTCTGTTTCCAGAATCCTGCCTTCCTTTCTTGCTGCTTCATCGTTTCCACCTGAAGCGCGAGCAGAGGCAAACTGCCAGTCTTTACCTGCTTGCACACATGCTAGTCTCTTTCCACGTCTATTGACATGTGGTTTATGTTATTTCTTTCTATTTTATCTGGTTCTTGATTTAAATTTTGCTTTGTTGTATTTTGTTATGTTTATTTAGTGTCTCATTGGCAAGGCTCCCAGCAGGGCTGTCTACATCCTTGACACAGGTTCTACCACTGAGCTGGAACCCCCACACAGCCCTTAAACAAATTAAGATATTTGAAGGAACCTTGTATATGTTCTAGTAATATACCAAAACTTACATGAGTCTGACCATTATCCCTTTCCACAGTTATCTAAAGTACTCCATAACTTCATTAGAATTTATCTGCTTAATAATGAAAGAAAATCTTTTATTTGAATATTTTCAAAACTCCTTGGTGACACTGTAGAAAATAATCCCCTCTCATCACTTTCTCCATGTTTTTCATAAAAATATGATAATCACTATTACTTCAAAATGAATACGTATTTTCCAATTTCATAACCACAACTTCTAACATAGTTAACAAATGTTGGAATAATCTTTATATGTCATGCAAAACACAGTGGCACATTAAAGTTAAGTTTATGTCCATATAAAATGGCTTTCAGGTTTTCTTCTACTTTGTTATTATTTTTAGCCTTATATGCACATCTAAGTGTGTGCACACTCATGTAACTGTCACAGATTGAGGCCAAGGAACATCCACTGCATCACAGATGTCAACCTCTCACATCTCAAGGTGACATAAAGACATTTGCCCACACCTTCTGCAACAAACCTTTCTGTCGGCAGGGCCACAGTGTCTGCATGATGTCTGAGGATATTATTCACAACATTGGCCTTCGTTATTCTTAAAACTGCTATAGAAGATTCTATATTCCACAACGCCTTTTTGAGATCTTCTGTTGATGGGCACCTGGGTTGTTTCCATCTGAAGCTAGTCAAAGGTGAAAATTGCGATCATTCTTGTGCATGTTTGATGGGCCCTCCTACTGACTTCTTTTAGGTATGCCAAAATGGAATTGCTGAGTTTAAATTTATAAGAAACCATTACTGTCTTCCTCTGTTGCCCACACACTGTGCTTTCCTCCTGCTTTAGAATCCCAGTTGCCTTACAGCCTCACCAGCATGTGTTTCTGTTGGCCATTCTAGATGATAGATGTATGGCTTTAATTTGCATATTTCTGATGAGTAATAATGTTATTTTTTTCACACCTGTATGAAGCTGTGGATATCTTCTTTTAGATTTCTATGGTGTTTTGTGCATTGGAAATTGAATTACATATATTTCCCCATGATGTTTTAGGAGTGGTTAAATGAAAGGAGTGTTTTTCATTGTATTCTGTGGCTTGCTTTTCCCTCTCTCAAGGCAAATTTTTATATACAAATGTTTTGTGTTTACAGACGTCCAAGTTCTGAATCTTTCATTTGCGATCAATGCCTATCAAGGAAATTTGGGACACACTCATGTAGTTTAGTGTTAGGGTGTATGACTACTGTGTCTGTAGTTCCAGGAGGGTCAGTCCCCAGTGCCATTAAATAAATCAATCAATAGTTAAGATTTGAAAACAGAGAAAGAAATATTTTTCTACATTTGTTTCTAAATATATTCATTGATTTTTTTTAAATTTATTTATTTATTAAGGATTTCTGCCTCCTCCCCGCCACCGCCTCCCATTTCCCTCCCCCTCCCCCGATCAAGTCCCTCTCCCTCATCAGCTTGAAGAGCAATCAGGGTTCCCTGGCCTGTGGGAAGTCCAAGGACTGCCCACCTCCATCCAGGTTTAGTAAGTTGAGCATCCAAACTGCCTAGGCTCCCCCAAAGCCAGTATGTGCAGTAGGATCAAAAACCCATTGCCATTGTTCTTGAGTTCTCAGTAGTCCTCATTGTCTGCTATGTAAGTCCGGTTTTATCCAATGCTTTTTCAGACCCAGGCTAGCTGGTCTTGGTGAATTCCCAAAAATCATCCCCATTGTCTCAGTGTGTGGGTGTACCCCTCGCGGTCCTGAGTTCCTTGCTCGTGCTCCCCCTCCTTCTGCTCCTGATTTGGACCTTGAGATTTCTGTCCGGTGCTCCATTGTGGGTCTCTGTCTCCTTTCATCGCCTGATGAAGGTTAATATTCAGGCAACCTACCCCTGGACCCAGCAATACCGCTCTTGGGAATATACCCAAGAGAGGCCCTATCATACAACAAAAGTATATGCTCAACTATGTTCATAGCAGCATTGTTTGTAATAGCCAGAACCTGGAAACAACCTAGATGCCCTTCAATGGAAGAATGGATGAAGAAAGTATGGAATATATACATATTAGAGTATTACTCAGCAATAAAAAACAAGGAATTCTTGAAGTTTGCGTACAAATGGATGGAAATAGAAAACACTATCCTGAGTGAGGTAAGCCAGACCCAAAAAGAGGAACATGGGATGTACTCACTCATATTTGGTTTCTAGCCATAAATAAAGGACAGTGAGCTTATAATTCACGATCCTAGAGAAGCTAAATTAGAAGGTAAATCCAAAGACAAACATTGATTTTTTTTTAATCTAACAGCTTGGTTGTTTAATCTTTCGTATTTAGGTTTACATTTACATCTATAGCAAATTGATTTCTTGTGAGCTCTTGGTAGGTGGCATGGCTTCATACTAGCATTCAGCTGCATCAGCAGCTTTCATTGAAAAGATCACTCCCTCCAACGAATTCCATCACCAGTTTTGTGGTAAGTCTCCTCACTCCCTATGTGTGGAACTTTTTCTGGGCTCTACTTTGCCCCACTTTTCTGTTTGTCTAGCACTATACCAATTCCACATGTCTTAAATAGCGGTTTTTTATAGTGAGTCTTAAAATCTGGTGGAGAGTTGGGAATGGTGACACTCTCAGCACTCAGAAGACTAAAACAGAATGCTCAAGGGTTCAAATATAGCCTGGGTTGTATAGAAAGCTAGAAGCTGCCTGGGTTACGTAGTGAGATCTATTTTTAAAGGGGATGGGAGTATAGAGGCATTGAGGATACGGCTAAGAAGGTAAAAGCGATTGCTATACAAGGCTGATGATCTGAATTCAACCCCTGGAACCCATATAAAAAGCCTGATGCAAAGTTCTTCCTTATTCTCTTATCCAATAATAATCGTGGTAGTAAAATAACATCAACTTACACTTGATTTGTGCATGAAATACAATTTGAAGTTACTCAAATTAGATTCTTTAATTTTCATAATGATTTTGTTTTCTAATTTCTTTCCTACATCCCTACAAATATGTTACCTTCTTTCTTTAAAAAAATCTTCATGCTCTTTTATGCCTCTTTTTTGTATATTCTTAGTAGTATCTACTTATTAATATTTAAGAAATAGCTGCTTATCCAGGAAGGCTCTTCTCCCTTGTGCGATTCTGTGGCCTTCAGTCTCCTCCTGTACAAGAATCTGACTGCCAGCAAGGCTCAATGGAAGGGATCAGCTGGCTGCTTCCCCTGCAGGAGTAAAGAGGCCAAGAGTACCAGGCTGCTGCCTCTTCTCTGTCAGAACACAGAGGTGAACCACCAAGGATTGTGTGATCCCCCATGCAGTGCACATACCAAAGCCAAAGTCAACTCATCCTCTGCTTCACTGGGACCTGTGATGATGTGATTAAGTCTGAGTGAGGTCATCAGGGCAATACCTAATTGAGAACTTGGGTCAATGTGGATGAATGAGATATTCTCTCTCTCTCTCTCTCT
>NC_022013.1:71993076-72002514 GCF_000317375.1 Microtus ochrogaster | reverse complement strand
AGGAACAGAAACCAACCTCTACTGAAATCTTTATCAGACACTTCCCAGCCTTCAGAACTGTGAGACAATACACGCACAAATTTTTCTTAAACGTAGAAATGGAAGTCCTACTGCTTACTCCAAGTAAAGGACGTAAACAGAGACTGTGCTTTTGTTTCCCAGCCACCCAGACCCGAATAAACATACGGGAACTCTATTATAACACTGTTTGGCCAATGGCTCAGGTGTATTCCTAGATAGCTCATACATCTTAAATTAACCCATTTCTATTAATCTATGTCTCACCACAAGGCTGTGGCTTAATGTTCTGGCATATTTCTTCTTCAGCAGCTACTCCCTATCTCTGTTCAGAATTCCCACCTAGGTTTACTCTGCTAATCCATTGGCCAAAACGGCTTTATTCATCAACCAATAAAAGCAACACATATACAAAAGGACATCCCACATCAGAAGGAGGTTCTAAAGAGTATTTTTAAATACAATACTCTTGTCAATCTCCTTGGTTTGTATTTGTTTCTGAGTCTGCTCATTCTAGACATCTTGCATATGTATGTCAGTTACCTTTTACTGGCCCACCAACTGTCTTATTCACTGTGTTTTTGTGTTTATTTTATATAAACACAAGCAAATGTGTATATATGCACGTGTAAGCATATGTTCATTATTTGTTATACATGTCTATATATGTAAAATTATATAGTCAAAGGAATATACATAATTCATGTTTTATGTATGTGTATATTATGTATTTATATGCAGTTATGCATCATTTAACAAAGGATATGTTGTAAAAATGCACTGTTATGCAACTTTGTCCTTGTACTTTACACATAACAGTGGAAGGTAGAGGTGGACAGATCTTAAGAGTTTGGTGGCCAACCACCAACCTTGCAAAAATAGTGAGCTTCCTGTTCAGTGGGACCCCTTCAAAAGGACAAGACAGAGAAGGATAGAGGAAGAGACTTTGAAGGCCTGTGTGGCCTCAGTGTGAACACACATCTAAATAACCACATAAACACCACTGTGACCTCACCTGTGAGGAATGCGCAGGAGGCTTATTCACACCACTGTGACCTCACCTGTGAGGAATGCACAGAAAGCTTATTAACACCTATGTGAGCTCACCCTGAATACACACACACACACACACACATACATGCACAACACACATACACCATACACACAAATGCACACGAAGAAGTAGAAGGACTAAATCCTAAAACAATGACAGGAACTGCTCCACTGTAAACACAAGGATCAAGATCAGTTGTTTATCTTCATTCGGTATTTGATACTGTAAGAACCGCTCGTGTAAGAGTTTAGAGCAGCTGTCAGCACTGTACGTGTATTCACACCTCTGTGACCTCACCTGTGAGGAATGCGCAGGAGGCTTATTCACACCTCTGTGACCTCACCTGTGAGGAATGCGCAGGAGGCTTATTCACACCTCTGTGACCTCACCTGTGAGGAATGCGCAGGAGGCTTATTCACACCTCTGTGACCTCACCTGTGAGGAATGCACAGAAAGCTTATTCACACCTATGTGAGCTCACCTTGAATACACACACACACACACACACACACACACATGCACATCACATGCACATCCTTATTGTATTATGTCATTGTAGGGAGACAACTCTATTTGGGTATGTCCTGTTTCCATACAGCTTGGTTTTTGTATTGAACAACCTTGGAAAATGGAGATACTGCCTTCTTCTGTAGACATAAGGCAATCCTGTTTGTCCAAGATAATAATTTGCTACACTCTAGTCAAGTTGTAGGTGGGCAGGATTTATCAGTCACCGTTATAAAAGATCAGAACTTCACAAGTTCTCAGCTGTGATGCTGGCTTGAGAGAACACAACATCCCTTGGGCTGCTGTGGGTCTCTCCAAGACACTGAAGCTTAAGAAATCAAGGATAAGAAGCCCTCCTCTCTACTGTGCACACAGGATGAAGCCCTTGGTCTCTGACCCATAGGTCTTCTGCCTTTACTAGTATTTGTGGAACTGTCAGGAAAGCTTGTTAAGTTACAGAGTAGAATTTGAGAACCGCATACCATGTTCAGGATAAGTCTAAAAGGGGTCTTAAACCAATTAAGATGCCAAGATTTAGCCAAATGCAAGTTGAAGACATTAATTCTACCTGTTCCATTACATTTGCTGCTATTTGGCTTCCTCTCAAGAGTTTATTAGCACATACTTTTAATCCTAGGACTTAGGCTATGGAGACAAGAGGATCAAGAGCTCATGGCCACTCCCAACCTTGTGGTGAATTCAAGACCAGCCTAAGACCAATGAGACCCTGTTTCAAAACTATAGAATTAAGTAAAATGAGAAAAGGAGATTGAGAGAATCGGTTTGTGATGCACAGACTCAAACATTTCCAGTCATTTCAGAAGGAATTCAACAATCGTTCGCACTAAATAAATATATTCAGTACACCATGGTTAGTTAAAAATCTGACTTGAGTGCTATAAAGTTAAGATTATATAGGTCATAAAAACAAACAGAATCTGTTTATTTGTATGTTTGGTTTTTTGAGTGTACATCTTGGGCTGTGACAACTAAAGAAACAAAGATAGGGACTTAGGGAAAGTCTGAAAGCTTTTTCCTTTTCTGCAAACTTCTGTGTGCTTTTTCTAAATCACAGGTGCCTTGTTAGTCTGAGTGGTGATGCCTAAATGGGCTTCAATTATTAGGATATAGGCAGAAATCATTGGAAACATAGGGAAAAGTAGAAAAGTATTTTTAAAAGAGTTTTGTCTGAGCAAAGAGAATAATTTGGGGCTATGTTCTCTAAAGTTCACATTTCTTCCATGCAATTTTCAGACATAAAAGTATCCCACACTTAATTTGGAGCATGGGATACTCAAGGAAAGGCAATCAAAAGCCATTAACCTGAGATGAAAGATTTACCCAAACCAAGGCTAAAGAACACAGTGGCCAGTTCAGACAACGTCTAGATCCCTGTGGCGTCTTAACCTCCTAATACTTACGTGAAAATGTGTGTTTGCGGTATTGACCTAAAGGCTCTAAGAAAAACCTCTTAGACATCAAAGAGAGTCTGGGTTCTGTTTACTGCATAGACTTTGCTAAGGGCATTTTGTGAGTATTATTCAAAATGTGTTGAAATAAGAATGGTTCTCTGACTAACCGGCAATTAAGCAAAGGCAAATGTTCTAATCCTTTTAGATTCCGTATAATTACAGTCTTTCCAGTGTCTCACGCTCACCTCCCTAAGATTATTATGATTTTTGACATTGCGTTTGTCTAGGTATTAAATCACTAAAATATGGCCCAGTGATAGAGGTGAAACCCAAACACTTTGGTGTCCCTTAAGCAGCACTACAAGGTCTGACTCTGTGGGTACTTGGGAGGGGACACACCTTAGTGTCCTGAGTTCCGGAGTTATGTGGGCCCAAGCAGTGCATCTCCCATCCCATTATCTTCCACAATTCAAACTTTCTACAGTTCTAATTAATTTATCCAAAACATTGGCCACACACTTAGATAACCCTGTCCCATTCAAAATCCTAATTTATGAGCAGAATTTTTTTTTTTTCAGGACAACACAGAGAGCAAAAGAACACACGGTCTGCCACTGCGAACATTGCCTTCTGGAAGCAGAGACTGGCTGTGATCACAGTGAGCCATGGAAAAGCTTAGGACCAAGTGGCAATGGGTCCTCACACAGGATGAGATGCATACAGTGGTAAGGCCCACACTATTGAAACAAAAAATAGTCAAGAATTTGAAGTCTGCTCAATTTCTTTATTCGGATACAATAAGGGTCCCAGCCTGAGACTAAAGGAGATTCAGATGTGTCGAGGGACATCTGGCAAAAGGGCAGTGTCAGCCCCCAGATTTGTTTGCATGAAGACTGAGTGTATTTCTGGAGGAGGTTTGTTCCTCATACAAAAAGGATTCAGTAATGATGAGGCTGACTCAGTCAAGGAGCCTTAGTCATGGGATTAAAAAAAGATTATTCTCAGCACAGCCAGGGTGAGGCTTATGCCCAGCTTCACCCACGCTTAGTTGGGTATCATGAGTTAGAAGGAAATGCTGAAATAATCCTTCTATTTCGTGGAATAGCAACTCCACTTTGGGCTCCCATCTAGCAGAATTTTCCAGAAAAAGAGTGGTACACGCGCAGATGTGGTGTATTCAGGACACCACCAGGTAGGTCCTCAAGCACTGGCTCTGCCACCACAATGCCTTGGTCCTGTCTTGAAGATGGTCAACCAGGAATAAATGCCACTCCTACCAAACAGCAAAGAGTGCAGGTCTCAACAGCGAAATAAAGGGACCCCTACAGAAGGCTTTTATACCCAGATCAACATTAGCAGATACCAGTAGGAACCTGCAAACCAACAGAGTCATGAACCAGATTGGCAAATCTGCACATCGGGTCACAGCAGTCATGAGTAGTAAGGTGTCAACCACACTGAGGTGTAAAAAGTAACAACTGTGCCCAGTCTGGTAAGTACAACTTATTTTTTGCCTTATTAGAATGAAGGGCAAGATCTCCTATAAGCAGGGCATGAGATACTATGAGCTACTGACTGCTGGCTTATGTTTAATGCCAGCAGAACCCAGAGGGAGCTGTCAGGAGAGATCAGACAGGAAAGATGGCTCGGCTAGAGTGTGTGCTGCTGCACAAACACGCCAACTAGAGTCATGTGCAGTAGTAGCACACACAGTGAGGTAAGATGTGAGGTGGAAACAGGAGTCCTCAGAAACTTGCAGGCCAAGCTAGCCTGACATTTGCAGTGGTAAACAAGACACCCTCTAACAAAGTGCCTACATCTGAGGCTGCCTTGTCCACAAATACACACACACAAAGAGAGAGAGAGAGAGAGAGAGAGAGAGAGAGAGAGAGAGAGAGAGAGAGAGAGACTGACTTATTTTAAAAGGAGATGTCTTAAGATGCCTACTTATTCAATTAGCTCTCAGTTTTAGTAAAAGAGAAATTATCTTCGGATGTAACAGTTTATATTAGGTTTATAATAAAGGCAAAATGATCTCAGGGTATGAAGTAAACAGTTCTTAACTGTTCTATGATTGTATCTATTTATTCTGTAGGAACCTCAAAGAATCAATGGGTTAGGTAGTTAAATGACAGAAATCTAGTCAGCCAATTCAATGATGATACAATTACAAAACAACCAAGAAGCCAGCCATTGACTGGTGGCTGACGTGGCAGTGGAGTCCATATCCTCTGGTTCTGAGCTTTGCATAAACACCCCGAGGACTCAGAGAAACCAGTTCTGAAATAATAAACCTAACAGGGTCCCACAAAGTGTCAGCAAATTAATTTATCTGTAGTTATTCCAAGCAAATAAAAAAATTAAGCTTGGAATCTGTGCATGAAATGATGAAATGTGAAAATTCTCTTAAGTATTTTTTATGTCGTTGATTTTGTTGTTGTTGTTATTTGAGACAGGATCTTTTGTAGTTCAGGCTGCTCTTGATCTTTCTACTCAGACAAGGATGACCTTGAACTCCTGAACTTTCTGCTTCTATGCCTGGAGTCCTAGGATCATAGGCATGCACCACCTTGCCCAACACACACATGCACACCATACATACACACACATACACATGCACATGAGTGCACACACACGCGTCCGTTAGCTTAGAAATGTCAGTTCTTGAATTTATTTTTAATATGACCTCTTAAAAATTAGAAGCAGCATTAGAATTAAATTCATAACAGAAAAGTTTGCACAATCTCCTGTTTTTCTCTTAGGAATAGATGAAGAAAACATGGCGGGAAATAACAAAGAAAGGCATGCAAACAGAAACAGGGACAAGAGTGAGGAAGAAAAAATGGGGGAGGGAGGAAGGAGAGGAGAGAGCCAAATAAAGTGTTGGCAGTTTCCACATGAATCTAATAGGTGGCAAGACTTCCACCAAGTGCATACTGAACTTGAAGCACATCTATTTTAACTGATACGATTTGCTTGATGTGGGTGACAGACCAAAACAGGAATCATCGTCATTAGTCAAGCTATCCATTTGTCCATGTCTTCAGGGCCCTGTCTACTGTTTCTGTTTGTCAGCCCTAGCCAGCCTGTGTCCTTGACCAGTCAACACAAGACAGTGAGTTTGGACACGTCCGCATATAATCTCTGTTGAGTTCCAGACTCAGAAATGAGTCACTACTCCTGAGAACCCCAGAGTTCAACTTTTCTCTTCCTCTAAATTAGAATGGGATGGCTTGTATTTATGCTTTAATTAAGTAGAACCACATGGCTGCATCCTTTCTTCTGGGGGCCGTACAGAAAGGTCCCGCATAGACCCTCCGCCATCTTGACTACCTGGCTGCTGTGCTCCCTGAGAAACCAGCTGTCTTGACCTCTTCTTCAGGAGTTCAGTAATTTTCCCTAGGTCTTGATTCTAGGGAGGACAAGAAGGGGGATGCAGGGAGGAAAGGGAGGAGAAAGGGAAGGAGGAAGGAAAAGATGAAAGTCTATATTTTTAATTATAGATGCATGTGTGCATATGCACACACTTGTGTGTATTACTGTGGTTGTAGCAGTCAAAAGACAGTCCCAGGTACTGGGCCTGACCTTTCACCTTGATTGAAGCAGGGTCTCTCATTTGCTGGCTGCCGCATACCCTAGGCTAGCTGGCTCACAGGCCTCTAGGAATTCTCCTGTCTCCCTTCTCTGTAGGGAGCACCAACATAGGAATACAATGCTGTGGCTAGCTTCTACCTGGGACCTAGGAATTCAAACTCAGGCTTTGCATTGGCAGGAAAATCTTTTACACGCTGAACCATCTCCACAAACCCCCAGCTACTTTTGTGATGTACTGAGGATTGAACCTTGGCCATCAGGGATGTTAGGCAAGCGCTCTGTTACAGAGCCACATCCCTAGCAAGAAACAAGCACTGCCAAGGTTTTTCATGTGATGCCTGATGTCTTCTCAAAAAAAAAAAAAAAAAATTAGCAAATTCTCTTTCATTTGTCCTAGTTGTGGGGAAGAGTGCGTATTTCTGGGATCCAATGATCATTTATTCTATGTAACAATTAACCTAGAAATTTGCTCATGGATGCCATTCTTTACCTCTCCCTTCTACAACTCTCGGGTACTCTTTGAGCCCCAGCACAGATGGCACTGTCTTCAGAATTCCCTCCTTGGTGTCTCCGACCCACATGAAAACTCACACCCGGTGACTTCATCCCTCCCTTCCTCCCTACATCCGTCCCTACATCTCTCCCTGGCACCTGACCTCTGCATTCTCTTATGGGGCTCGTGTAAGATGGCAGCTACGCCTGCCGTAGCACCCTGATGCTAGACAGTGCCAGCTGGTTACCATCCAGTTTCTTTTCTAAACAACTGTTTTTTTAAAAAAATAATGAATTTATTAATTATATATTTAATTTATAAATTAAAAATGAATAATACATTTTAAAATGCATGTGTGGGTGCCTGCATGACTCTAGAGACACAGTGTGTGCAGTTGCACATGGTGGCCAAAAGAGGGCAGCAGATATGCCTGGAACTGGAATTACAGGCAGCTGTGAGACAGTGATGTGGGTGCTGGGAGCTGACCCCAGGTCCTCTGCAAGAGCAGTAAGTGCTCTTAACAGTGTGGTGAATATCAAATTAAGGTGAACAGTCAGAAAGACAACAGGGGAGCCTGAAGAAGAGGGAAAGGATGGGGGAGGTTTCTAGTAACTGAGAATAACAGAAAACACAAAATGATGTGGTATCACTAAGGAGGGTGATAGGAAAGGCAGTGGAAAATCAGAGTGGTGGTAAAATAGAAGCAAGGGAATGAAGGCAGAACAGGAAGTTGTCAGAGATCAGTGATGCTTTGTAATGTGATTACGGTTGTCACCAAAGCGGATGCCTTTGGTGGAATCTACTTCCTGGTTGCGTGAGACAGGGGAAGATGATCATACCACCCTCCTAAGACTACCTCCTCCCACAGGCCCCAGGCAGTCTGACCTGTCCCAAGTTCCCTCATTTCTGTGAGGTCTGGGTAGATTTGTCTCTGTCTGTCTGGTTAAGCTGGAAACCTGTTTACCCCAGAGCTCCAGCACAAGAGCCTGGATGAAATCCTCTGACTCCACTTCTGTGAAGTTTGATCAAGACATAGTCATCCTTCAGCTTAAATCCATGCTCGGTATAATCTGTGCCCTCTTTTTCATCTAGAGCTTAGGAGACAACCCAGGATCCAGGAAGGGGCTTCAACTCTCGGTCTGCCTTCATTTATGATAAGCTCTCAGATTCCTTATGCCAATGCAAAAAGGATGTCAGATCTTCATTGAGTAACCCAGGGGGAGGAAGCAGCTGTTGACAGAGAAAGGAACAACAGGCCACTCCCTAGGGGACAGAAACAGAAAGGGCGGGGAGCGCCATGACCCAGGATGTGACCTTGGAGCATTAGCAGGAGGCCTAAGTCTCAAGCTAAGGGGCCAACCTGTTTGGTATCACCTCAGCAGTCTCTCTTCTGGCTTAACTGTCCTGCCCCCATACCAGCCCCACTTGCTCCCTATGCAGAAACCACAAAGTGGTACCTTGGGATAAGGAGGAAACCGGGGAAATTCAGATTCTATTGTTTGGGGGTGGGGGAACATTTCATTTGTTCCTACCAACAGTCACCAGGAGAAAGCCAACCCTGATAGTATTGCCTGCTGGATTTCTACTCTAATAGAGAAATCTGGGAGCTATGAATCCTGGGAATTGTTCACATGGTTGACACAAGCGCGGCCCAACCTTCCGCCTCCAGAGGCAGCTTTGGCTTTCCCACCATTTTCTCGCCCTTCGTGGTTGACCCAGCACGGACTGTTAGGGGACTAGAAAGACTCCTTGAGTACACCGCGGACCCGACAGACTCTAGTGACCTGGGCTGACCTGGAGAATGAGCCGCCAGGCATGCTTTTCTTTCATTGGAAAAATTTGTTCCCGGTTGGTTCTAAACAACTGATTTACATACAAGATTCGAGTCCGTGGCTCATGCGAAAGCGAGCACTGCCCGTACTGAGCTCCCAGCTTCTAAGGATAGAACGATGGCCCCTTTTATTTTTCCTGCTCTGCTTTCGGAAACTACCAACGAGGGTGCCAATTAGCACCAGATGGGACAGGGACTGTGTGATGTGGAACTCCGACCGCTGGGAACTGGACCGCATCCACTAATGTATTAAGCAACCAAGGAGCCAGTGGTTGGGCAGCCTAGGAGACAGGCTCAGCTGAGCTCTGCTCTGTCCCGGGTCCATATCAGACCCATATCCTTTCATAGGGACTTAGATCTCTGTGACCCTCAGAGTCACGGGTCCTTGTTTGCATATTGCCTTTTGATCTGTGTCCGTTGTTATTTTAAACTTGAACAAATCTTTATGGGGTAATAAATAAGTTGAGGGATGCATGTTTATTTGTCTTGGAACATTATTTTTTATTTTTTAAAATTAAAATATAATTAC
>NC_022013.1:71976617-71991391 GCF_000317375.1 Microtus ochrogaster | reverse complement strand
ACCTCACTTCCTCTTCCTCCCAGTATTCTGTTCTGTTTACTCCTCCCACCTATGTTTTAACCTATCAGGGCAAGCAGCTTCTTTATTGATTTAACCAATGACCTTCCTCCATCAATCCTCTGCTCACTATCTATCAAAATCTTCTATTAATATATTTTCTTAGTGGTATAGGCACAGACAAGTGACCTGCACCCCATCAATAACCCATCAGCAATGCCCCTGAAAACAACCATAATTAACTCATGGGGGTCACCAAAAAAAAATTAGACTTACATAGAAGGGGGCCTAGTTGGAAAGAAGAGAAGGGCAAGAAAGGATGATGGGTGAATATGATCAATATTTGCTATATGTATGTATGAAAAGGCCAAAATGAAATCCATTATTATAAATAGTTAATATATGACATTAAAAATATTTAAAGTTTCCTATGAAGGAAACCAACAAAAGGGAGACACAGCTTGCACATCCACAGACTTGTGCAGCTTGTTCTTTTCCCTGGCCATCCTCGGTAAAGGACACACTCCATGCCTGTGTTATAGGATCCAAGTCATCCGTGGTTTCTAAACCAGAAGTCAGGGAGACTTTTCTTGTGACATATTTTCCTCATGCAGTTGCTTTTGCCAGTTCCGAGAGGAAGCAGTGGGCTGAAGTCAAGTGGCATGACCAGCAGACGGGGGCTAAGCAAGCGCTTCGTGCAAAGGTCTGCTGGGAACAGCCAGGCTCACGACAACAGCGACGTGGACACAACTGCCTCTTGCCCGAGAAGCTCGTAAACAACGCACTCTAGGCGATCCCTGGCCTCAGCAGCTGCCGGCTCTTTTGTTTAATTATAAGCTACAAGCGAGCTTCTTAAAGAAGCGACGTGTGTAGGGAACAGTGGCCAGAGGACAGTCTGTTCACAGATTTTTAAGATAGTCAGCACTGTTGGAATTATATGTCCTAATAAGAAATGGGTGGACTGTGTGGGAGAAATAAGAGCCACCACCCGCCCGGAGTTAAACCAAAATTGTTTTTGAGGTTCAGAAATATTCACGTGGCAGCTTTCTATGTTTGGCTAGGGCAAGCTGAACTTGCGTGCCCAGAAAACAATTTTCTCTATCTGTCAAACTAGCCCAAATATCTGCCGCAGCAACGAAGCGATAGCATAGCCCTGGCTTCTTACCCTCAGGCGGAGCTACTGTATCATGGCCGACGTTTATTCTGAGCCTACTATGTGCACAAAACCAGCCTTGGCACAGGAGGGATGAGAAACGGTGAGAGAAGATGTGCTCTTACGTCACACTCTAACTACATGTGGAGGGGAAGGCCTTCTCAGGAAGTTACTGTCACACACCACATAAAACAAACACGGCATAAGTATGAAATGCCATGTTCCTAGTAGCAGTTCACCAAACGCGTGTGAGACCCTGCGTCTGATTGCCAGCAATGCGAAGGAAATGGAAAAAGAAAAACCCTAACTCCCTTTACCCTTTTTTTTCTACTCAAATAGGAAAAACAGCCCTGGCTTCTTAGAAAAATCCAAAGACTAGAAAAAATAAAGAGAGGAACACAGGAAGGGAAAAGCCCAAGCAGCCTTTCCCTCCACTATTGGCTGCGTCAGCTTTCTCCCCCACGTCTCGAACCTGTTACGCATCAGCTGTTGTAGGGCACTGTGCCTCCTACCTGATCCCCACAGCATTAGAAGGCAGTCGGTGCCCAGAGCACATTTCAAGGTGTGACCCAGAACCTTCGGGGCTGAGACACCTCCCTGAGGGGTAAGTCAATAAGCAACAAGTCCCTTCTTTAGTGAGTCAGCTTTTCAAAACCATTTCCTTGTACTGGGCAAGCCAAACCCTCACAACTCCAGCTCTGCCGTACTTCTCTTTCTGATGAAGAAGGAAAAGAGCAGGAAATTCAGCACATGGGCCTCATCCCATCACTGGCCCCTTCCAGAGCTTTCTCTAAGTGTTCACAATGAACATTGTGATACACAGTCTAAGAAGTTGTTATAGTGGGTCTACCGTAATGATAAAATGCCAAAGTTTCTTTTTCATAAATAAATAAGTTCAGTGTGTATTGAAAGATAGAGACAGGAAGAGGGGAAGAAAGAGAAGAGGAAGCGGGAGAGGTAACATGAGCATGTATGTAAAGATAGGAGAGGAAGCGGGAGAGGTAACATGAGCATGTATGTAAAGATAGGAGAGGAAGAGGGAGAGGTAACATGAGCATGTATGTAAAGATAGGAGAGGAAGAGGACTAGGGAAAGAACTAGATGAGAAAGAATGAGGTATAGATTGAATCCAAACACAGTATGTGTGTGCAAATATTAAGTAAAATCTTTAATTAAAAAATAATTGATTCATAAACAACAATGTGTGCACAAAGTGACCTGTCTTCATTAATTCATTTACACAAGAATATCTATCCCATTCCCTCGATACACACAACACCGCACAGGTCATGGAAGAAAAGCGGGGTGGGATGAAATCCCCTCCATCATGAATTTCACAGTCTTCTGTGAGGAGAGAAGTAAAGGATATAAGTCACGTGATTGCATAGCATGTCTAGGGGAAATGATGTAGACGGGAGGGCCTGAGTGGAAAAGAGCACAAGTTGACACAGGATGATTCTGGGTGACTGAAATTGAGATGCTGAGCAGAGAACTAGGAGAGATAAAGGAGAGAGACAAAGGAAACAGGGATGCTAGTCCAGGGGAAGACCCAGAGCCCGGTGTCCACAGGGTTGAGACTGTACCAGCTGAGCCGTCCCACTGGCTCAGCAGAGAATCTCAGGTGGGCAGAGAGACCAGAGTTTAACTCATTTCACTCCTGGAAATCAAGCAAATAAACCGTGTGAAAGAAAGCATGCCTCAACTTCCTCGGGGTGATACCCAGGGCAGCTTCATGCTAAGTGAGCAGCTGTCTCTGCCCAGGTATCCTTGGAAAGGAACAAAACACAGCAAGATAGTCCAGAGTGAGCCCTACCATTGTGAAACAGAATTATTTTTGTTTGCCATTGTGATAGGCTGGGTACAGACAGAGACGTTTGCTTTGGGGAGAGAGGGAGTGAATGTTGAACTACATTCTATAAACATTGTGTAAATTATGGCATAAAGTTACGTTTTATAGGCAATTTTATTGGTCTTCTATCCATTGGCCAAAAATTTCAGGTGCTGAGGTTGGTGGAAAAATAAGCTACTGTCTGTAGAAGTTTTCAATAAACCAGTCAAAAAAGAAGCTGATTTTAAAGAAAAATTGACGTTGAAAACTAATATTATTTTAGAGACCTTTTTTTTTTACGTTATATTTATGCACATGAGACCACTTTAGGGTTTATTCCTCCCAAAGGATTTCAGTGCTTTCCAAAGTGTCAGTTTGGTCTTTACAGTTGGGTTTAAATGAAGATCGATATATATATATATATATATATATATATATGTATATATATACATATATATATATATCCCACGATTTCTAATTAGTTTTTAAACACCTTTGACATTTTGCTTATCTGCATGGGAAACCTCAAAACAGCCATTAACCGTGGTAGGAAGTGACTCTTGGCTTCACCAACTGAAAGGGAACTTCCAGTTACAAAGGGGAATGTGGGAAAAACTGGCATAGTTATTGGTTTCTAAAACAAACTAGAAGACTAAACCCCGGTGATGAAATGAGCCCACTGGCCTGGATGATAACTTCTGAGGGCTGACATTCGATCACTGATCTCACCTATCCAAACAAACCTAGTATTAGTTTCTCTGTTTTTCTTTCATTATTTTTGAGACTGAGAAAATCAAGTGCAATTCCTTCAGCTTCAATTTTTTCCCCCACTAAGAATGAGCTAGTTTTCTGTGCTCATTTTAGCTATGCTTCAACAGAATTCGACTTTTTAAAAAATGCCATTTTGGTTTTCTGTGAGAGTACATGTAGTGCATATGTGTATATGTTCATGGATAGTTGTATATGTGTATATGTTCATGGATAGTTGTATATGCACATGTGTGTGAAAGACAGAAGTCCATGTCAAGTGACTTGCTCGATCATGTCTCCATCTTAATTTTGAGGCAGAGTTTGTCAGTAGAGCTGAAACTTACTGATTCAGCAAGTCTGCCTGGCCAGTGAGATCCAGGAATCCTCCTGTTTCTATCTCTCTGGGGGCTGGGATTGCAGATATAATCCGCCACCACACCTAGCTTTTCATGTGGGTGCTAAGGATTCGAACTCTGGTCCTTACACTTATGAATCAAATACCTTATAGACTATACCATCTTCCCAATTCTCTAGTTTTGTATTTTAAATATTTACATAGACTGATTCAGGTGGAATATTCCTTTATACTGTGTAAACATATGTTTCTGTGATTGGTTTAGTAAAGAAGCTGACTGGCCAATAGCTGGACAGGATAAGGTTGGGGGAGAGACAAACAGAGAATGCTGGGAAGCAAACGCTAGAGAGAGGCAAGATGAATTTGCCATACTGCAAAAAGGTACAAAGCCATGTAACAAAGCATAAATAGAAATATGGGTTAATTGAAAATGTTAGTTAGTAACCTGAGCTATTGGCCAAGTATTTATAATTAATATTAAGCCTCTCTGTGGTTACTTGGGAGCAGCTTATGGGACAGAAACTTCTGCCTACAGATTCATACGTATGTATTCCGATGATAAATAAATTTTAACCTCTGTAGCCCACTTAGCTTGAAGACATGAGAGTACATGGCTTCCTCTCCCACAATAGAGTCAATTTCAGACTCTCCAGCAGTGGTTCTCAACCTTCCTAATGCTGTGACCCTTTAATACAGTTTCTCATGCTCTCATTATCCCCAACCATAAAATTATTTCCATTGCTACTTCATAACTGTAATTTTGCTACTTGTTATGAATCATAATGTAAATATCTTTGTTTTCTGATGGTCTTAGGTGACCTCTTGTGAAAGGGTCATCTGAGCCCAAAAGGGATTGAGAACCACTGCTCTAGAATTGCTGGCCAATCTTCCCTGAAGTTTGCCCCTCTGAGTCTGGGTCTCAGTTTCCCTATATACAGGCTCATTTGCAGAAGGTGATCCATGCAGTCACTACAAAACATGTTGCTTGTGATGTGGTGGCCGCCATCAGGACTTCTGTAAAGTAGTTATCAAGGTGAATTAGTAACATTTCAGCTAAGACAAAAGGGTTACAAAGCCAATATGGGCAAACTAAAGCTGCTACATATGCTTAATTGGGCCTTAAACATAAAGCTGCCAGGCAGCTTCACCTTAACACATGAAAAGATTGGTCAAATTTCAGAAACTATGTATGTTGATTGTTGCTTGTCAAAAACTGTCACTGCTGAACAATAGCCTAAACTTTCAAACAAATACACTACATTAAACATAATAATAATGCCTTTCCTTCTTTAAATTATTTTTTGTGTACGGGCGTGTTGTCCACACATATGTAAATGTACCACTTACATGTCTGGTGGCAGAGAGGACATGAGATCTCTTGGATCTGGAGTTTTAGATGATTGTAAGCTGTCATGTGGCTGCTAGAAATCAAACCCAGTGCTCTTAACTATGAGGCTATCTCTAAGGCCCTGATAATGCCTTTCAAAGCTTAATGGTATGCCATTATTTGACTGGAACCTGGACTCTTGCTGTGATGTACCTGAAATAGTAGCATCATAGACACTCAGTACAATAGAAGCATCAGGGAACACTATGTATAACGAGAGCCTCTGGGATGCACTGTATTGTGGGAGCATCATAGAGTCTCTGAGCATAATGGCTGCTTCATGGACATACTCTTGCCGCTATCTCGGTGGAGACCTCCAATTGCCACGCACCGCGCCCCCGTGTCTGCACTCTGTGCGCTGGCACCCAGTTCGCGAGTTTCAGGCAAGGGAGCTGGAGGTTAAAATACACAGACACACACAGACAGAGAGACAGCAACACGGGTCATCCTTGAATTCCCCAAGAATGCCCATTTATTGTGTTCAGGGGCAGATTATATAGAGATAGCCACGCCCCAGCCAAACCCACCAGAAGCCATTCTCCTGCCATCAGGAACTCCTGAAGGTCTTGTGCTCAGAGCAGCTGTAGGCACTCAGATCACGGGATTACAAGAAATTCAGGATCTGGGATCTCACGCTCCCAACATACTCTGTTTATCTCTCTTCCAGCTTTGCCTGTGGTCACATCACACTATCATGTTGCAATCCACTAGGGAGTGTTCGTGTCTATGCCACGAACATGTACAAACACTACAGTTTGCAGCTTCCTTTGTTTTGTTCTAGACCCTCAGTTCTTAATCGGGTGCAAATTTGGTCTTTATACACGCAGCCTGTGACGAAGTCTGGAAACTTAGTTGGCTGATCCACCTGGGACATAAGGCTGGAGGCTACTTGCTAGAGACTGTAGATGCTGCCAAATATTCTGTAACACAGGACAACATCAAAGAGCTCCTTGTGCCCAAGATATAATAACACCGAGGCTGGCTGCCATTAGTCTAGAACTAATAAAACAAGATGTGGGAAATGTTAACAGTCAGTGTAGATTAACTTTGTCTGTGCCTGTTACGTTGGTCTCTGTCTGCCCTCTCCTCCCTTGTTATCATAGGCAACTGCAGCCAGTCATCTGCCTGTAGAGTTCTCCAGGAAAAGGCATTGAATCAACTTTTTCTTCTCAAAATATATCCCCAGTCTTGACAGAACCCATAACACATGCCCTTTATGACAATTATCCCAAACTAAAATCTTGTCCAAATCTCTAAAGCCCCTTCTTGTGGTGGAGAGAGCAGCAGGAATATTTTTGTCTATGACATTTCACCAGTGGTATTCCTTACCAATAAGTCTCTTCCTCCTTTTATCTAGCCTGGGAAGGCTCCATGGAGTGTGAGTGCTGAGACTAGCTGAATATTACCACAGTGGGTACTAGTAGGTTGTTTGGAAGGTACATTTTTTACCACGTTGCTCTCAGCTTCAGGACTTTAACTGAGACTCTCAATAGTAGGGAAATTGCTTGGTCATGTCCTATACAAACACTTATAGTCAGAATCTAAGATCTGGACAATGGGACTCCCCATTTCAATGAACACATATGACATTCAGTGTGTGTGTGTGTGTGTGTGTGTGTGTGTGTGTGTGTGTGTGTGTGCGCGAGAGAGAGAGAGAGAGAGAGAGAGAGAGAGAGAGAGAGAGAGAGAGCGAGCGAGCACGGGCACTACTGACTTGTCTATTGCTGTGATAAAACACCTGGGCTAAAAGCAATTTATGAAGAATTTATGCTGTCTGAAGGTTCCAGAGAGAATACTGATCTATTGCATGGGTAAGGAATGACGTTAGGGACTTCTCATCTGCAGAGAGTGGAGGGGGGGGAGGTGGGTGACAGGCTATGAAGCTCAAAGTCCTCCTTTGGTGATGTACTCTCTTTAGCAAGGCTCACTGTGTAAAGGTTCCATAACTTCCCCCAAACAACACAACCAACTGAAGACCATTTAAGTGTTCAAATGCACAAATCTATGAGTGGCATTTTCCATTAAAACCATCACACTGTGAAATTATGATGGGACACAACTAGAAAGAACAAGTCAATTTGAATGTGGCTCATGTGACTCAAACCAGTTCAAGGCTCCAACAGTCTTCTAGATTTTAGACAGAAGGTTTCTGAGCAGGTGGAAGACCCATGGATAGAAGGCAACCATATCTTTTAGCTTGGGGCCAAGGGCACTTGATGTGGGATTCCCCTCTGTATGCTGTGATTACCACTGGTTAATAAAGAAGCTGTCTTGGGCCTGCACAGGGCAGAATAGAGGTAGGCGGGGAAACTAAACTGAATGCTGGGAGAAAGTAGGCAGAGTCAGTGAGAAGCCATGTAGCCTCACCAGAGACAGATGCCAGATGGAACCGTGCCGATAAGCCATAGCCACGTGGTGATACACAGATTAATAGAAATTGGTTAAATTAAGATGTAAGAGCTAGCCAATAAGAAGCTAGAGTTAATAGGCCAAGCAGTGATTTAATTAATACAGTTTCTGTATAGTTAATTCGAATCTGGGCAGATGGAAACCAATAAGAGGCCTCCCACTACAGGCATTTACGGGATAATTTAGGTCAAGAGACTGACAGGCTAGTGAATCATCCCCTACGTAAGGACACCATTAGTGCCTAACTTGGATGGTACAGCTCATGGGGCATCCTTCCCTTGGCTTATCCCATGGGTTACCATGAAGCTCTAGGCAGAGCCTCACATCTTGCCTCAGTCTAAATAGAGATGCCCAGAACCAGACACTGTTAGTTTTGTTTGTTTTGTTTTGTTTCTGAGGAAGCAAATTAAATGGTTATTTGCAAAAATTTTGTTAAAAGCCAAGAAAAATCTAATGATCCAAACTGTAGATAATGGAATGATTGGGCTTGAAGCATCCACATTCAAAACACAGGAAACACTAGGAGTCAACAATCTGAGAAAATAGAACCAGAGCTAAGTAAGAAAAGGTGTCCTTCCTCCTTGGCTCCAGAAAATGAAGCAGTTCATTTTGTCCTTCCACGAGGTATGGTCATGAAGCAGCTTTTGGTAACTATTGACTGGAGACAGAGAAGTATTCAACGTACAAAATTGGAGTCCCTAGCCTACCAAAACAGCAAGCAATAGAGACTTACTTCTCTGAGATTTATTTTTATTGTTTTTAAACATATGTGTATGGGGTAGATGTGACCATGAGTGCAGGTGCCCATGGAGGCCAGAAGAGAGAATTGTATCCTGAGACAGGGTTTACAGGTGGTTAAAAGCTGCCTGAGCTGGGAACCAAACTTGGGTCCTCTGCAAATCTTTCACTATTGAACCATCTATCTAGCCCCATGGGGATTTGTTTTTTTTTATAACCATTTTACTTACATGTGTTTAAAATTTGTTCAGGGGCTAGAAACAGAGCTCAGTGGATAATAAATAGTACTTGCTGCACAAATATGAGCACCTGAGTTTAAATCCCCAGAACCTACATTAAAGGCTACAGTGGGTGTATTTGCCTAAAACCCCAACATAGAATTAGGGGACAGAAACAGGAGGCTCATTGGAGCTAGCAAGACATCTGGCATGTTCTGACTTCCATGTGTCCACATAAAGGCACATGCATGTGCACACATCACTAAAATTACACCATTTAGACACACACACCCTCTCTAAAACACACATATGCATTCATATACAGATACACACACATACATACATATATAAATAAACCTCTCTCTCTCTGTCTATCTCTCTCTCCCTCTTTTTTTCTCTCTCTCTTCAAGAAGAACATCCCCCATTCTAGAAATATTTAATATAAGTGACTTTAAGACCTAGGTTGGGCCGGGTGGTGATGGCTCATGCTTTTAATCCCAGCACTCAGGAGGCACAGACAGGCAGATATCTTCAAGTTTGAGGCCAACCTGTCTATAGAGCAAGTTCCAGGACAAGCTCTAAAACTTTAGCAACCCTGTCTCAAAAAAAAAAGGCACTGCTATTAGAAGTCATATTTAAATTTTCTATGAAGGAAACCTTTATCAGAG
Source organism: Microtus ochrogaster (assembly GCF_000317375.1). Classification (NCBI taxonomy): domain Eukaryota; kingdom Metazoa; phylum Chordata; class Mammalia; order Rodentia; family Cricetidae; genus Microtus; species Microtus ochrogaster. Next base: position 71,981,888 of record NC_022013.1, on the reverse strand, counting down.
CTATCCAATGTGGAAGGGTATAGGATATTATTCAGTCTTAGAAAGGCTCGGTCTACTTGTGGGATTTGTAGAGATGGGAGCAGGTGTGGTCCCCAGTGCTTTGTCTGGCACTTGGAAATCTGTTTCTCATACTGAATTGCCTAGTGTTAATACAAGGGGAGGTGCCCAGTCTTACTGCAGCTTGATATGCCATGCTTTGTTGATACCCACGGGAGGCCTGCCCCTTTCTGAACAGAAACAGAGGAGGAGTGGATTAGGGGAGAGGGGCAGAGGGGAGGTAGAAGAAGAGAATGAAAGGAGAGAAGGGAGGGATTTGATGAATGAAAATTGGTTCTCATGGATTTCTGAGCTTCCCATCCCTGAAGCTACTTTGTCCAGTATGGGTACCAGTCTTCTTCTGCTTACTGGGAACACAGTGACAAGAATGCCAAAGACCAAGATCTACGCAGGGTTTCTCCTAACTTGAGACTGTGGTCCTTGGTGCCAGCTTGGCATGGTCTCCGGAGCTCTTAGAATAAGTTCTTATGAAAGAGTTTTATGTGACCCACAAATCCTTCATGATCTACCCAGGTGGACTCCACCCCCGACAAGGCTTATCTCCTTCCATGTATCCCTGTACTAAGAGTACGGTCATCTCCCAGTCCCTAGGCAGCAGGATCTCTCCTTTCCCTCGACATTCACATGCACTTTTTCTGCTCCCTAAATTCTCCTCCCACATGAATCCTGTTAATGCCCATTTACCCTTGCCAGCCTCAGAGAAGACATCTCTTATCATGGTAAGAGGATCAGATGCAATGGGACCAAGGTAGAGAAGAAAATAAGGAGTTTACCACAGAGGCATGGCAGGAAAGACTTGTTGGCCTCACACTCTGTGACACATTGATTGGATTATAAATAGCTTGGCAAAGGGAAATTTCCTTTTATTTGACATAAACGTTATAGAACCTAAAGTAGTCTATACACAAAGCATTAAGGTTCGTGTTCCCCAACACCCTTATGCATTTTCCTTCTTAAACTGCCTGCTGCTTAGCAAGTAGTATTGAATTTTCCCTACTATACCTTTCCTAGCCCAGGGCCTTATACATAGCTGACATACTTTCTAACTAAATATATATTGAATGAATGAGTTAATATGGTTTACTGCTTGTGTGGTGTGCTGGATAGTTTTCTGTTAGCTTGACACAAACTAGAGTCATCTGAGAGGAAGATTAAGGAAATGTCTCTCTAAGCTCTGGCTGTAGGCAGGCCCGTAGGGCCTGTTCTTAATTAGTGTTATCTAAGGGAGGGCCCAGTTCACTGTGGATGGTGCTGTCCCTGGGCTGCTGGTCCTGGGTGTTGTAAGAAAGCAGACTGAGCAAATCATGATGAGCAAGCCGGTAAGCAGCATCCCTCCATGGCCTTTGCATCAGCTCCTGACTCCAGGTTCCTGCCTTGTTTGGGTTCCTGCCATGGCTTCCTTCACTGATGGACTACAATGTGGAAGTAGAATCCAAATAAACCCTTTTCTCCCCAACTTGGGTTGTGGTGTTTTATCACAGCAATAAAAACCCTACGACAGGTCTCCTCATCCAATAGTGACCCTCTAACTTGTAAGGTCCTTGCGTCTCTTTTCGTGTGTTTCCAAGCCCTCGTAACATTCTGAGCAGGAAAATTAGTGAGTAGAGAGTGATGGCAGGCAGGATTCTCAAAGGTCACTCGGATCACCTTCCATAAGCATAATGAATTCAAACATAAATGTGGGGATTAGTGATGTGGTTCAGTTAACAGAGTGCCCAGGTATGCATGGCGCCTTGAATTCAATTCCCACCAACACATAAAGTCAAGTGTATGTCCATTGTGGTCTTTGCCTACAATCCTAGTATACAAGAGGATCCGAAGTTTCAAGATTATCCTTTACTGAGCAAAAGAAGAGGCCAATTGGGCTACAGGAGACCCTGTCTCAAAATAACAAATCCCAACAAATGTGTATCTATCTGTTTTTACCTGTTGAGGAAGGCAAGAGCCATCCAGTCTGGACACGGACTAGGGGTGCTCATTGCTTTGACATGACTCCACAGTTCCATCACCAACAGAGCCTTCCCAGGATGACAACTAGAAACCCTGGCATTCATCCTGACCCTGATCACGACAGACCTGTCCCTTGACCTTGCCCATGGTGATCAGAAGGAAAGGCAAGCAGGCTAATGTCTCTACCTTTCTTTCACACCATCTTGCCCACAAGACCCCCAGTGAGAGGCAGCAGCCCTTCCACAGCACAGTAGTATCCTCAGAAACCCCACAGGAAGCAGGAGGAGGTCATGAGAAGAACTCAGGGGCGAGAGTCAGGAATCCACTGTCTCTGATTCCTAAGGTTCTTTAACAATTCTATGAGGGCCGGGCGGTGGTGGCGCACACCTTTAATCCCAGCACTCGGGAGGCAGAAGCAGGCGGATCTCTGGGAGTTTGAGGCCAGCCTGGTCTACAAAAGTTAGTACCAGGACAGGCACCAAAGCTACAGAGAAACCCTGTCTCGGAAAAAAAAAAATTCTATGAGGACTTCATGCGATAAAGTCTACAGTCTATGTGTACCAGGATCAAACATCTGTATAATTTCCTGGGAATTAATAAATAAACCATTCCCTGTCCATCACTACAGGAAATTACTGTTGTGGGCAGTAATTAAACAGAAACTTCAAAAAGAAAGGAAGAGATAGAGAGAGAGAGGGAGGTGGGGAGGGAGGAAATCTCTGGTGGTCTGAATTGGCCCTATCTTTCTAAGAGTTGAACTGTGCTCAGAACATACAGGCTTCATACCCTTGACTTGTGTGTTGCATTAAATGTATTCTGATGGATTTGAATAGAACACTGTAGTAATTCAGTTGGCCCCTTTCACCTTCTATAAGGTCTTATCATTCCATTGACCTGGAAGACCCATGCTTCAGGGCAAGCTGTTACTGTGTAAGAATGCCACATGGTATCTGAATGAAAATGGCAAGGGCAAAATTTAAGGGCTGGCTAAGGGAGATAACCCACCCCCAGCCCGGTGTATTCCAACAGTGTTAAGGAGGAGATCACCGTGTGCTTATTCACTCCAGGGTCATTGGTCTGGATTCAGGAAACTATGTCTTTCTCAAGTGAAGGAGCTAGACAGTCTTGTAAGCTTGCTTTGATGTCACATCATTCAAAACCTTGGCATCAAACACCAGACTGCAACACCTCCCAAGCTCAGGAAAAATCCTCTTTTATCCTGCTCTTCCACCAGCATGACAGCAGGGACCTCTGCCTCGTCAGTCCTAATCCTAGGGATCCAAAGCCAGCGTGGCCCTTGAAGATACCAGTCTGACACTCCAACACACGTAATGGTAACTTAAGGAATGTTTACCCTACAAGGAAGAGGAAAATATGAAGTTGGGAGGGCATCAAAGATGGGACAGAGGGCGTCCTATGTCCAGGAAGAAAATGATAAGGCTCCCTGGCTGTTAAGTGCTTGAGGGAATTGAAGTGCACTGTTATTACAAAGCCATAATGAAAGCCTGGCTCAAGTGCCCTTCTGCCTGTAAGTACAGTTTCTCAGAGGGAGACTGGATTCACGAGGAAGATGAGGATTTGTTTGGGATTTTTGCCCCCAAAGTGTAAGAATAGCTTAGGCATTAGGTATTCCTAATTTGTTAGAACTTGTGAGCAACTGGCAAAGTTGGCGAGTGTAAAGAGGCTGGGACTGCATTGGAGTCTAATAAAAAGCCCAATAAAAGTTTTAAACTAGTTCACACATCTGCAGTCTAACGGGGTGGGGGGGGGCATTACCTAATGTGTGCAATGGCTGCAGCAGCTCCACCCTGCGCCGCTGGAAGCTTGCTGGGGGCCGAGGGTGGGGAGCAGGATGGGTGCGACTTTCCCCCAGGCAGCAGTCACTCCTCTGCAGAGAACCTCGTGAACCTCGAGGGGACTGGGTTAAAACATTACAGCCAATTCTCTCGGCTCCCCATAATTTGCACTTACAAGCATTCTTGTGGCGGGGCTGAAGTGTGCTTCTTCAGTGTCCAGATATCTTTACCAGGAGACAGAGGAAAAAGAAAAAGAAAAGAAAAATGCAACGTCGGGGTTTGAATGTCCCTGTGCAAAAATAATCACCTCTAGTTTCAGGGCCCACGTTGAGGTGCATACACCCTGCGCCTCCCAGTGCCAGGACTGACTGACTTCACTAGAATAAAAAAAGCAGAGAGCCAGTGGAGGGAGGTGGGGAGTCCATGGTTTCCCTCCACAGCTTCAAATCATTCATGGAGAACCTTGGGAAAACACAGAAGATAGAATTTTTTAATAAAAAATTTAAAGCTTTATAAATTGTTGATATTACATTCAAAAACATACTCTTCCCACTCTAGAGTATTACGAAGTGTTTGCATTGTGAATTGACATTCAAATGTGTTTAATTAGGTGATGGTTAAGATCAGTCTAGCACAGTGCATAAAGCTATCAGCCTAGGGCCTTAGCATTGGCTCCATCCCAGGAAAGGGTTCTGGGGGGCACTCCCCAGCTAACAGTAGCAGCCTTCAAGGCCAGTGCCCACCAGGAGTACATAGATCAAGTCAGCTCTTACAGGCTGGTCACACATCTATATTAAAAAGGAGAAAATCTACCTTCTGGGATTTTTCCAGAGCTTCTAATAGTCTCCCGTCTCTCAGCTCATCAAGCTTAAAATGGTTCCCTTTGTTAGGTCTCAGCCCACCTCTGCCTTCCAGACTAAGGAGATTTGAAACCCCTCTCCCTAGGTTGTGGGCTAGACAAAGGACTTTTCAGTTCACTATACTTCCCTGAAAGGAAAATCTTGTTGTCTCGTAAAAAGCAACTCCAACATAGACAAATGCATCGGGGGACAGTGGGCAGCAGACAGTAGACAAAATTCCTTCTTGAAGACCATCACTCGCTCAGGAGAAATACAAACTATCCTGAGCCTGGGGGTTAGAATCTATCAGGTGAATCTGAGGGCCACACAACTAGCAAATTCACTTGCTTTACTTGAATAAGGAGGCTCATTGCAAAGGTTGACTGTCCTGAACTTGACATTGCAGGCCATCCTTTGCACTTAGGCGTGCCTTGAAAAACGATAAGCTGCTTTTAGAAGAGGCCGTTCACCTCCTCTCATGCCCTACCCCTTGCCTCCAAAAATGAAGATACGGTATTAATGTTCAATCCATTGGGGGCAACCAGCAAGAGCCTGTGAATTCTACTCTACTACCTGGGCTCTGTAGTTATCCCTGATTTTTTTCTTTTTTTTTGTTGTTTTTTTTTTTT
>NC_022013.1:71960279-71976517 GCF_000317375.1 Microtus ochrogaster | reverse complement strand
GTGGCTTTGGAGCCTGTCCTGGAACTAGCTCTGTAGACCAGGCTGGTCTCGAACTCACAGAGATCCACCTGCCTCTGCCTCCCGAGTGTTGTTATTTGCTGGGACAACTGGAGTTGTGTGTATTTGAGCTGTGAACTGGTTCCAGAGACTTTCATGAAGTCACAGAACATTCCTGCTTCATTGAGCCGCAACTTTTTCTGTTCAAACTTGTCTCAGGATACCTGAGGTTTCAGCTTCAGGTGGTATAGATGAACCCCCATCGAAACCCAGGAGTCCACCCCTAACCTTCATCTGGGATATCTATACATTTAGGTTAAGACAGTTCTGCCAGGGTGTGTTGAAACCACCCAGTCTTGAGTAAACTCCTCACTGAATGGGGCAGTAGGGGTTCCATGAGGAGAATTTATCTGGCTAGTGGAAGGGCTAGTGTTTGGATCTAGTCTGTCTGGTTCCAACATGAACAAGGGTCTTAAGACCATTGTGATGTTATCCTCCCTTCTAGTACATACCTGGAGGTACTGACTTGGTGTTTCTAAAAGGGGGGGAAACTGTTCAAAGAAAGAGAACCTTTGTGTTGTCTAACTCCAACCTAGAGCAACAATCCATTTCTTCCCAACCCGAGTACCCACTAGTTCAAAGGACTCATGTGAACCTGGGCACATGGTGTTGTACACAGGTTCTTCCAGAAAGAGACATCTACCAGTACACAAGGAAGAGCTATCTACAAGGAAGAGTTGGCCAAGGAGAGCCATGAGAGGAAGAAAATTAAGCCTGAGGCTCTAACAACTTTGGGTGCTGACTGAACTGGAATATTTTATGAAGAAATTGATAGGTATCCAAAGACACTGCCTTCATGGCAGACAACATTTCCTTGCCAAGTGGCTAAGAATGTTTAGAGCTTTAGCATGGGACTTGGTGCTGGTGGAACTCCTAGCCAAATAAAACTTTTCCTGTGGCTTGTTACCATAATTTTTAGAGGTAATAATCACTCAGAAAAGAAAAAAATTCTTTATAAAGGCATTTTATCTCCCAAATAGGATCAGTTGTGTCCTAGGGGTGTGAGACCTTTTCTCTTGAGAGGGACCCACATAACCCATTCCAGTGTTCTGTAGCCAAGGGATACAAGGATGGCCACCATACCAATCTACATCCCAGGGGAGAGAGAGCTCCAGTCCCATCACTCCAGCCTGGAGATTCTCAAAGCCATCCCTGACTTCGGAATACCAAGGGGCCAGTGCAAATGTTGTAATCAAAAACAAGGCATGATCACTGCATGGTCACTGTCCCCATGGTCTCATGAGGTCACAAGACAAGACCCATTCACCCATGTGGATGCTGTTAATCTCTATGCCTGCCTTTAACCTGTGACACTATTAATTAACTAGTGACACTTTGTGCTGCTTTCTCCTGAAAACAAGCTACAAGACAGTGGGCAGGAGCAAAGGAAACTGAGTCCCTGGCAGACATGGTTTAGTGCAACTTCATTCCTTCTCTGACCACCACTCCGTGAAAATGGTCATGTGGAAGCCATGCCACACATTCACTCCCCATCGTGGTGATGTTGAAATAAAAATATTTTGAAAAAGAACATCCCCATTTTCAGAACAAATTCTTTTTTTAATTATATTTCTTATTTCCTCTTCAGATATATCTAATTAGACATGACAATATCCTCCTTGACATCCTCTATTTTTATAGTACCATTTTGTAAATAAGCAAAAGTGACCCTTCCTGACCACTGCTTGACAAATAAACCTGCTTTTTTTTTTTTGAGTATGAAAAACATGTCTAAATCAGTCTCTGGGAAGGACCGTCTGTCTGCCGGACTTCAACATCTCCCTGCCTCCCTTTTCCTGGCATCTACTATAAGCACAGGATGCTGGAGGCCGGTCTTCTGTCAACTCCCGTTGCTCTTCCACCCTCCTGCCAGTCAATGGAAAGTCTCAGGACAACATTCGAGAGTATTGCTACAGCACTGCTAGCAAGAGAAAGCGTAGATTTTGAACCTTTAATGAAAGCAAGCAGGCACGCTAGGACGCTTGCAAAGTTCAGTGGTTTCATGTCCACACTGCAGGGAACTGTTCCCCATACTACAGATTTTTATAAAACCACGATGCTCATAATCAAAATGACAATAATAATAAATTGCACCTAATTACTGAATTTGGTCCTAATTCCTTTAGTTATAGATTGAAGACTGTATTAAATAGTTCTTAGATACGGTACAATTTTCCACAAATATAGCTACTGCATAAATCAATACACAATTGAGCCTTGCCATATTACAAAACTTTGTTCAATGTTTGGGACAACGTCATCTCTGAGAAAAACTCGAGTTCTAGAGTTTGTGTTCTCAGTGCAGACACGAGAACTCTGGTCCTTCTGAGAGCTGAACGTCTGTCTTTACGTCATATTTCAAAATGTCAAAACATGAAGGAAGCTGATGACGAACTCTGCTATTTAAAACTCAGTTTTATAGATTTGCCCATGAAAAAGATCATCAGAAATGAAAATTTTTTTTTGCAGAGACATCCTAATAAAGTTGTTATAGTTATGTCAAATTTCCAGGAACTCTTGTCCCTGCAATGTTTACAGTCTTTTAAAAAAGAAGGCTAAAAAGAACAGAACTTACCAAGTGGTACAAATCGTTACAAAACATCTCATCTACGCAACATTGGAGAAAAGTCCAGCTTTCTAACTGTGGAAGGAATTTTCTAGAAGGGTAATGGATAGATACAAGTAAAATAGATGCTCAGTTTTCCACTGAGCCATGTCATGGTGTTGGAAAGCTGATGAGAAGGCAGATGGCGTTGACAGTCTGTCATTTAATGAACCATAACAAGCCAACTGTTATGACAGGTAGGTGAAAGCTTCCTGAACAATATGAAGATTTATGGGGACAAAGAAAAGAATCTCCGAGAAAAGAAAGAACCCTAAAGAAATTAGTATTTTCAAAAGCACTGATGAAGTACTACAAGAATATCAGTGGTTGGAATTCCTAAAAATGATTGAGCATAAAGCAGTCTCATTTATACTGTCAGTTTTGTCCCATAGATAATGAAAACAGTGACAATTTGTCAGCAATCAAATTCGCTGTGCAACTAGAAAAATACCCTTTTTCTCGTGTGCTGTTTCTTGCCACGTGGAGCAACAGTGGCACTACTCGGTGTCTTGGCACGCCAAGGGACCAGGATGCTCTCACGGGTAGCTCCCTTTACTAACACTGCCCAAGTCAATAAATCTATTTTTAAGTTAGTGGTGTTTTTTTTCTTAAAAATGTGACACTTGTATTTATTTTGTATAGTGTGTGTATATGTGGGCACACATGCATGCCACAGCACATGTGGGGGGGGTCAAACAACATCTTGTGGGAGTTGGGTGTCTCTCTCCACCATGTGGATCCCAGGAATCACACTCCGTGCTTAGACGTGTCAGGGCAGTCTTTACCAATGAGCCACCTCGCTGGCCCTGGTAAATCCTTTTCATCTTAAAACTAACAGAATTGAGACTAATCTTCTGACCAATGTTTTAGTTGATTTTTATTGTAGGGGAAACTTTTGACATTAAAAACTTCATTTCCATCGTTTCCATCCCTTTCTGTCTGTTTAGTGATGCTCATGTGTCCATATGTTTAGGTTTGACATGTTGAGATTGGAGCTCGTTGCTGAAGAGAGCAGATCCTTCCTCCCCCAGAGGAATCCCACTGATTCTCTATAGCTCTTCTGGGGGTGGGACATTGTGAAATTCCCTCCATCCCTGTTGGCACGTTAGCTGGTGTTGCCATTATGCAGCTCTTTTATGGGAGACTCACACTTTGAAACTTCATGAGCTTCCTAAGTTCAATTCCTGAGACTCACGGTGGGATGAGAGAACTGACTAACACGGGTTGCCCTTTGATATCTACACATGTGCTATACATGTACATGCCCACATACATACACACACTACACAAAATAGATTTAAAAGTGATATATGTTTATATACATTCTATATGTGTGTGTGTGTAACTCCAGGATTCTTTAAAAACCTCTAGAAGGCCATCCATCACAATGAATGATCTTTTTATAAAGACAGGAAGGCTCCCTGAGAAATCTTGTGTCTATTAGCTAACAATGATATAGAATTATTTCACTTAATAATTGGCAAATTAATAACACATTCAATACAAAGAGTAAAACTCTGGGCCAGGATGGATCTGGGTTTTAGAGGTATTTATAAAGTTTAATAAGGTGACACTTAAAATGTAAGGAACCATCATGGTGATTGCCAAGAAGCAGGGACTTGTTTAAAAATGAAGGTTTCACCAAGCATTTGCCTTCTTTATAACTATCAAATACACAGAGGCAGAAATGTATTACTCTTGTACTGATGTTACCAAGGACGTGATGGAAAGAATTTTGAATGAATGTGCCTTAATGATCGAGAGATATTTCCCCCTATAAATGGGAAAGAGGCACTACAACCATCCTTTGCTGACATTGACCTGTCGGGGAGGAAGAATAGAAAAGGAAACACTCCAACCATGCGATCATGGTATGATGCCATCACATCAAAGAAGCAGCTAGATGAACAGGAGCACCATGCTCCCCACCTGAGTGGGAGGAGTCTTGGTGTCAATCCCAGTTTCAGCCAAGGGCAGTCCCTGTAGGAACTGTCATGACGATCAGCACAAGGGGGCTTTAAAACAAACTAAAAAGATGATATACATCACTTTAATAAATCCCCAGCTAAATTCTGTCAAGTTAGTGGGACTGCATGAAACAAACACACTTTAAGGATTTACAACTATTTATTACTATTTGATATATAAAATGTATGTATATGCTCAATGACAAAAACAAAAACCCAAGCCTGCGCTGTGTGCTGTGTGTGTATGTGTGTGTGTGTGTGTGTGTTTTAAATGACTCAACCATGTCCCCAGTCCTCCTTCAGTTTTTGGTTGTGTGACTATATCTATTTCATTTTCATTTTTAACGATTTATTGATTGGGGTTCTTGGCTACCAGAAGTTAGCTTCTCATGCAGTATTTTAGAATGCACTTCCCTGTCCTCTCACCTGCATTATACAGTGCAGTCAGCAGCCATCACTCCCTCTGCTCCTGACACTAAGTGTCCCCACCCCCGGACTATTCTCTCCACTCTAAGTACTAACCAGAGCTGATCCTGCTTAGTTGCTTCCTGAGATCAGATGGCATTGGATTGGGGTGTTTAGGGCAGTAAGGACTTAGATATTTTTAATTTTTCTCAAAATTGTTGCTCGTCATCTTCAGGCAGTTTATTAAGAGTGTCTTTAGTAACTTTCTTTAGCCATCCTATTTAGGCAGAGGTCTTAACCTGTGTTCCTGTAGTTTTCACCATTAGGAAAATCTTTGGGTTCTAAGCTTTTATTTTTTTCCTAGTTTGTCCTTCTCGCTTCCTCCCAAGGTTCACACTGGGTAATCACACGTTTCATTGGCTTTTCACATTGTCACAGGGGTCACTGAGAATCTGCATTTTCTCTCACTTGTCATCCCTCCAAGCCTCTCTGCAGGGACGACTTCATGTGTTCAAGTTCGTTGATCTTTTCTCCTGAGATGCCTGCTCTTGGGAGCTCATCCAGTGGAATTCTCCTTTCACAGCAGCTCGTGTTTCTCGTGTCTCTGAATTCCATTCGCCCTTATTTTAGCTCGCCTTTTTTCTTTCATGTTTATTTTTAAGTGTTCATTAAGGCCAATATTCCTGTCATTTCTGGGTCTGTTTCTAGCCCTCATCTTTTCCCTCCTGATTATAGGTGAGCTTTCTGCTTCTTCTCATATCAAGAATTCTTCAAATGATTTAATTACACCACTTCCTTGATTGCATAAAGATGTGGTTTGTTTTTAGCTTTGCTTCTGTGAGTATGTGACTGAGTGGGGGTATATGAGTATTCACAGGGGTGCCCACAGAGGCCACTGGAAGGCACCAGATCCTCTGAAGCTGGATTTTCAGGCAACTGTGGCCCACACAACATGGATCCTCTACAAAAAATATGAAGTTATTTATGCCTCTTAATGATTGAGCCATCTCTCCAAGTCCCCACTTCCTTGATCTCAATGCCTTCCTTTAAAAAAAAACAAACAAACAGAAAATAGTTATTGTTATCATTATTCCAGCGACAGCTTAATTCCTTGTGGACTTGCCTGATTCATTTGAATCTTAGTAGGAAATTTGACTAGGCCAAGCTTCAAATCACTGATTTGGCAGTACCCATAGGGTTCTTGTTGCTGAGGTTTCCACTCGGAGCTGCTGGTGTGTAGGGAGTGTGCCATATTCGATCACTTCTCAGTGTTATTCACGCCTGGACAATTGCGTAGCTTCTAGACCCAAGGCACATCTTCTTCCTACAAACATTTTCTTCCAGCTTCTTGGAGTGCATCCGTGTTCCACAGGCTGTGCAACGGGGGCTTTGTGCCTGTTCCCTGCCATCCACACCTCCTCGGGTTCTCTCTAGCTCCTGTCGTCTCCACAGCTCTGTCCTCTGTCCATTGGGTTTGGAATGACTGCCCCTGCAGGTGTGGCGGTTCCGGAACATGCCTCCAGACTGAGAACTCAAGACATCACAGCACACCTTACTGCTTTTTGTCCTCACAGGAAAACAGTCTGGTACTGGCCCTAGTCCCAAATCTGAAGAAATTTGCTCATACATCAGGCTCAGATGCACTTTTACCACAGGCAAGTTCTCCCAGCACTAGCTAATCAGTCACGACTAGAAGGCTGGATTGCCTGCTAACTTTCATTTTTCTCTCATGCTGCCATGGAAGCCTATCATAAAGGCTTTCTACAACCTACCATACATATTACTTTTTTTCTAATCCAACATCTGCTTCATACCACCTGACAAAATATTTTCCCTTCAAAGTCTTAATAAATGCCAGAAACTGAAAGTATTTCCCAGCACGTGGCAGGTTTTTAATGAGCAGATATGTTTTCAGTGCTGCCCTGTCGTTACTGAGCCCTGAGTCTTCTACCCCAATTATTGATCCTCCACTGCTAAGATATTTGTCCTTTGCTAGACCAGCATCCCTCTAGTTTGCCATTGTGTGTTATCTTGACTTCCCTAAGCTCTTACGCTTTTCTTTTTTATATGCAAATGAGCCTAGGTTGACATAACCTCTCCTAACTCCACCCTGTCCAGAGCCCTTTGCAGCATTGCTGTTTCAGTTTTGTTAAAGGCATCTTACCTTTTTTTATCATTATGATAAAAATATCAACCATCAATGTTTTCCTTTCTTCTTCCTGACAGAACTGCATGGAGATGATAGTTTTGAAATTATGTATAGATCCTAAAGAATGCCAGATACCAGCAGACCCTGGAATTGAAAGCCTATGCCTTCTGAGCTACACACCTGCTGGACGCTAGGCTCATTACTCTTTCCAGGTAAGGTACAACAGCAAAAGATAGAACTTAAACATGTCAATTTCATTCTCCTTCGTTGCAAGTGCACAGAAGACTTATTGTTTGTGTAGGTCTACTATCTGCATGTGATTTATTTCTTTTTTATAGTGATTTTTTAAGTTTTAAAAATCCACTTTTTATTGCTTAAGAATTTTATATAATATGTTTTGACCATACTCACCCTCCCTCCCTTCTAGTCTTTTCCTAGCCCTCCACTGTTATTACTGCCCAACTCCTGTGTTTTTCTCTTAAAACCAGAGTCCATTAGTGCTACCTGCATATTCATGGTTGTTGGACCATCTGCTAGAAAATGGATAGCCTTTCTGGGTCACATCCCTGAAGCAAACAGACCTTCCCTCCCCTAGAATCCATCAATTATCAGTAGCTCATCAGCCATAGCAGTGACATCACAAGGGTGCTGTGGTTGTCACTGGCTGGATGTTTTAAGGGTCATACATTCACAGTGGTAACTGATATGAGTCCATGTGTACAATGGCCCTGTCATGTCCAGCAAACAATAGTTTGCTGTAGATATCTACCAACTTTGGCTCTTACAATCTTCCTATCCTCTCCCATGATGATTGCTGAGCTTTGAGGGGAAAGAGTGTAGTATACATGTCCCCTTTAGAGGCAAACCCACTAGAGACTAGAACTATTGTATATAGAAAGACAATACTGTATGTTACTTTTCTTTCAGCCTGGTAAAGGGGATATCACATGATATTGGCTTGATTCTTGCAAGACTAAACTGATTTCCTACTTCATACAACTTACTAATTATTTTATCATGTCCCAAAGATGTCTTTTAAATATCAAAGTAATGGGTGAATGTCATATTTGAGGAGTTGACAAATTCATAGAAGAGAACCTCCAAGAATTCATGAATTCATGATGTCTGTCTTCTTCAGAATGTCATTCATTATTCCTAGGACAGTCACTGACACATAGAAAAGAGGGTGGTCCCCAGACCCAGAAAGACAATTATCACATGTACTCACTCACAAGTGGCTTTTAAGCATAAATCAAAGAAAACCAGCCTACAAATCACAATCCCAGAGAACCAAGACAACAATGAGGACCCTAAGAGAGACTTACATAGATATAATCTACATGGGAAGTAGAAAAAGACAAGATCTCATGAGTAAATTTGGAGCATGGGAACCATGGGAGAGGGTTGAAGGGTAGGGGAGAGGAAGAGGAAGGGAAAGGAGCAGAGAAAAATGTAGAGCTCAATAAAATCAATTTAAAAAGAAAGAAAGAAAAGAGGGTGGTCAATGTGCAGGTATTGAATTAGTTTGGGTAAGTTTGCAAACAGACTAATAGAACAGTAAGTGAAGAATGACCTACTGATAGGGTGACTTGGGAGTCTGAAAGAGGGAAATATTAGAAGTGACCCCAACGGGCCCTTATAGAATTGGTGTTTCCACTAAAATCATGTCAAACATAGATACCAAGAACAAGGCATGGTGTGGGAGGTCCTTCTGTCTATGTGTTGCTTTTATTGGTTAATGAATAAAGAACTGGCTTGGCCTAAAGCATGAGAGGAGAAGGGCAGAGTCAGAGAGAAGTCATGGAGATAGTCGTGCTGAAACCTTGCTGGTAGGTCACGACCTCGTGGTGATACACAGATTAATGGAGTTGAGTTAAATTAAGATGGAGGAGTTAGCCAATAAGAAGCTAGCGCTAATGGGCCAAGCAGTGGTTTAATTAGTATAGTTTCTGTGTGATTATTTCAGGTCTAAGATAGCAGGGCAGCCGAGAACCAACAAGCGACCCTTCTTACTTCAAAGGCATCTGTAACAAAGGAGGAGACGAAACAAGACAGCACAGAGAAAGAGCCACACAGGGTGCTGGAGGAATGGTGAAGAACCAAATTGTTTGCACCTCAGCTGTCAAGTTCAGATAGAGACAAGGCTTGACAGCTAGGGCTGGTCTGGCACGGAAGCAACTGAATCACACACAGGGTTCATGTCTGATCCAAGCACAAAGCTCTCAGGATGATGAATTGAGTTTTGCTATGCAAGAACATGATGTCAGGGACAAAATTTAACATACATGATATTCTCCATAACAAATGGCCACACAGAACACTCTCCTTTGGAACCCAGGGAACCTCAGACTTACATTTTTATTCTAAATATCCTAATGGGGTGATAAAGAAAAGTGAGTTGGTATTAATATTAAGTTGGAAGAAAGACCTAGATGTAGGATTTGAAATAAAAGAATAACCCACTGGAATAATAAAGATTAGTTCAGATAACATGGATATTTTCTTTATAAAACCTTTAAACAGCACCTTGGGCACAAGGTGCTAGGATGTGGTTATGGTTGAAGGATGTTGAAGTATCTAGAGGTCTGTCCTTAAGAAACCTTCCCACACAGCAGAGAAGACTCAGAGTGACCTTCGTTACTGACAGAAATGATCTGAAAATGGTCACAATCAACACAAAAGGAGAGACCTGGTGGGTAAGTTCTGCTATTGTTGACCATGTTTAAGTGTTTTATATTTTTTTTTCTCCTTAACAGGGACACTGTGATTTCTCATCTGACTGGGATAATTAATTCCATGTGCTTTGTAGTTACCTCTGTGTAGTCGAAGGAAATGGTAGAGATGACTTACGTGAACCTCCTTGGAAGGCAGAGATTCATCTGTCTCTTAAGGATTCCATCTCTAGCCACAGCCATACCATGGATTTACTCCAAGATTCAGGCAACAAAACAAGTTCCTTCCCACAAACCCAACCCAAGATGATACCGTGAGGCAGGAGAGCAGTCTGGAATTTGCACTGGTCAGAGGAGATAGAGCGCCCTGTAATTTTGTGGTATACAACATTAGGCTCTAGCCACCACAGAAGTCCATCATGGACTTCGGGATCCTCATCCCTCTGTTTCCACCCTATACAATAATCACCAGTTCAAAAGAAGAGATTAAACTGGCCGTAGCACAAAACAAGTCTAGTGTTCCTCTTAGTGGACTTACTTAAGCCTCCTTCCAGAACGCTCCATTAGTCAGAATGCCAAGCAGTACTAAAATGGGCGGAGTCACCAAGCTTTTGTCTCTGACTATTTGGACTGGGCCCCAGGCTCTTCTCTGAAGTGGATGTGGTTTTTATTTTCTCTCTTTTCATGTGTGCCCTTTTCTTGCAGGTGGTTTCTCCTGCTTCAGTGACAATCTTCACACAGAAGGTATCTCTCCTAACAAAGGGTTGAGAGCACTCATGGAGTTCGGTTTTGTCTCATTCAAAAACTGCATGGGTAAAAACTGAACATTGATTGGAAACAGAGCAGTGTCTCTGGATGCATGGGGCAAGTAAACCTTACTTTGACAATTAAACTATAAATTCTAATAAATTGCATCCTAATAAACTTTTAGTTCATCCTAATGAACTTGTCTAATGGATAGTGAGGCTTGGATCCAGAATTAAATCCTTGCTTTTATTTGCTTTGATACCTAACAGTTTGGTTATAGTGAGCATTCTGGTCATATCTAAACACATATCTCAGAAAAAAAAACTATCTTCTTAAGAGTTAGCATGGGATTAACTATTAAAGATAGCACCATTAACTCTAACTCCAGTGACTGAAGTAAATCAAGGGTTCACTCTCTGATAAAAGACAAGGTTTGACTATTGCAGTGGGCTCAGCAGCTTAGTGATGCCACCCCGCCTATTCGCCGCCCCAGCAGGAAGGAGCACTGTCTCAAAGATACACTAAGGTCACTAGTGTATCAAGTGGCAGGATCTTGTTCACACCAGAAAGGAGCCAGAAGCATCTGTTCCTTCGATCAGGAAACAGAAGGCTTTCTCAGAACTTCAGCAGACTCCTCCGGTGTGACTGCCCTGGGCTCTGCCATGCAGTTACACCCAACTGAAAGGACAGTTGCAAAAGGAAGTAGCCATTTGGGTGGTTTTTAAAATGAAAGTAGGGTGGGAGAGAAGAGATGGTTGCAGAGTAGTGACGTATCAGCACTTAACCCCACAGCAAACGTGCAGAAAGACGGCTCCATCAGCTCTGACTGCTATAACAAAAAGATCACAAAATTCATGGCTTAAACAACAGCAACATGTGTGCCATGGTTCTTGAGACTGGTGGGGGAGGCTTCAAGATCAAAGCATCAGAAAATTTGGTTCCTAACCAAACTCTATTTTCTGGTTTATAGATGGACAAATGTTATGTCCTCAAATGACAGAAGAAAGAAAAAAAAATCTGTTCCCTCCTCTTTTCTGTGGACATTAACGTCATCATGAAGGCTTCACTCTCGAATTTCACCAAATCCAGAGGCTCCACCTGCAAGTGCTGTGGCATTGTGGATAGGGTTTTGACCTATGAATCTAAAGGGCAGACATACGGTATCAGTTTACAACAGAGGGCATTCTGGGAGCAGAGCACAAGAGCTCCAAGCTGCTACTAGCATTTGCAGAAAGAGGTTTTCCTCAAAGATAAGTTCTATGGAAGAAGACGAGTAAGTTCCATTTGTGCAACTTTAATTGAAGTGCCTCTTGCAAAGGTCTGTCTGGGACACATGGAAAGTCAGGTCTGCCTAGCTCACATCTAGGTCTCTCATGAAGCATGGAAAAAAATGGGGAAATAAATCTAATCCATACAAAAATGACTATGGTGCATGCTGCATACAATGAAAGAGAATGACCAGCGAGTGCTGTCTTCAGTAGGGGGAGACACTATTTTACCCCCAGAGAAAATGTTTGCTAAAGTAGAAAAATAGGTGCTTGTTTTACAGGCAAAAGAGAGAGCTCCCATGACTGGCTCTCCAACAATAACGCTTCAGATACTATGGCAACATACATAATAGAGAAAACCCTTCCAATGTGGTATAAACACCCAAAGTTCTGGATGAATAAGAATGGTGTTGAAGCCATGAAGCACGTTTGGAATGAGGTCTGATGTGCCGACACTGCTCACGGTCACACAAACGTGGGTGTTCCTGATGTCTCGTATTTACACACCACCATTGAGAACCCTGGGGATTTATTTTTCCTCTCTCTTAATCATTTCATCGGTTTGAGGTTCTGGTGTGGTTGGTGACCGAGAACTGTTTGGCGTGTTAAAGAAACACATAACATTTTAATTGTGCTTGGAGACGGAGAGACTCAATGAGGGAGACTAATTAAGAAACATAAATATGCTGGAGCTCTGCTTTGCCTCACACCCTATCATTATGGCTCGGAACAAACTGCTCAGGTTCATTGCTAGTCAAAGAAGCAGCCAAGACCACTTATTTAGGGGCAAGATTAATAGCTGCATGGAACATACGAAGTGAAGGATTGTAGCAACTCTGATATTGCAATTATTTTTCTGTGTGCTGTACTCATCAAGAAAAAACATGAATTCTTTATGGGGTCTAAGGCATCTTCTCTGGCCACAATCCCTAAGCATATGATAGACGTTCTGTGAGTATGTACGTGTGTGCTCACGTGTTTGTGGGTACACTCGTGCAGAGGCACACACACATTCGAGGATACGTAAGTGCACGAGGAGGTCAAAGGACAACCTCAAACTGTCACTCTTTAGATGTTGCCCATCTTTCATTTTTTGAGACAGGGTCTCTCACTAACCAAGTAAGCTAGGCTCGCTGGCCATTGAGATCTAGAGATCTTCCTCTCACCTGGGCTGAAGTTAGAAGTGCGAGCCACTTGGCCTGGACTTTTTCCTTCATGGATTGTGGAAAGTAAGTAAGTTCAGGTTCTCATGTTTGTAAAGCAAATTATTCAACAACTGGGCCATTACCTCAGTCCAAATCAAGCACATTTAAATAAATATATATATTCCTCACACAGGAGGACTGAGGTGGGAGTTGCTGCTGTTTCTACGTAGAAAGAAAATAAGGCTTGAGGAATTCAAAAGGCATGCCCAAGCCTGTGCCTTCTTCTCCCAGTGCCTGGCAGATGCCAACAGCCATCAAGAGGAGGGTCTCACTTGAAGTATGAGCTATAAGACTCTCAAAGCCATACTGTGAGCCATTGAGTAAAGTGATATTTCTAGGCCTCAAAAAAGGTCATAATACACTCTGATTTCCATGCAGAATTATCTTGTAACCAAGTCATGCAAATACACGTGACATAGACATTCAAGTGCACATTGGCAACTGTCCTTCAACTGCATGGAGGCATCAACACAGCCATCAACGCTAAGCATGAATGTTTGTTTCTGTGACAATGTGATACTGACAATACTTTTGTCGATTGCCTACCTGGGTCCAGGCAGGAGAACATGTTGGGTCAAACCCAGGCAGTGCCTTTGTCAATGTTAACTTCACTCAGTTTTCATCAGAGTCACTCAGCTCTAGCTTTGTCACATGAAAGCAGTCACAGGTGGCACAAAAGTGAATGTGCATAGCTCTGTACCAGTAAAGATTTACTGACAAAACAGACAGTGTCCTCTTCAACCATGGTCTGAGGTTTAACCATCCTGGTATGTAAGAGCTAAAATGATATCTTTTATTGTGGGAATGTTAGGGTGCTAAGAAAAACGCATATGTGGTAGAGAGAAAGAGAAAAATAGTAAGTCCATACAGGTCACAAACACTTTCATAGTACTAGTCTTACTCAAGTCTCATATCAAAGGGCAGGTTTTTTTTTAAAAAAAAATAGATAACTTGGGGCTAGACAGATAGCTCAAGTCTGTTGACAGAGGTTTCTGTCCCCCCTCCCAGTCCCACAGATGTTCAGTCCCAAAGAAACACAAAGAGGCTTACATTAATTATAAACTGGTTGGCCTATTAGCTCAGGCTTCTTATTAACTAATTCTTACATCTTAAATGAGTCCATAATTCTTGTCTGCTTTAGCTATGTGGCTTAGTACCTTTTATCAGTGAGGCATTCTCATCTTGCTTCCTCTGCATCTGGGTGACGACTACATACTGAGCCTTTCCTCATCCCAGAATTCTCCTATTCTGATCACCCCACCTATACTTCCTGCCTGGCTATTGGCCAACTAACATTTTATTAATCCAATACAAGTGACAAATCTTTACACAGTACAAGACCATTGTCCCATAGTAACAGTCCTCAGTTGAGAGCAAGACAAGACTTCAGAGTCCAACACCCATGTCACCTGCCAGACATCCAGCACATGCCTGTAAGCCAGCTCTAAGAAGAGCAGAGGCAGAAAGAGAGGAATGGCTGGGGCTTGCTGGCTTTCAGTCTAATGGGTAAAAATAAGCCCCAGGTTCAGGGCAAGCAACTATCGCAAAAAATGGGTGGAGAATAATAGAAAAGAACACCAGACATGCCTCTTCTGGTCACCACATGCATAGATGAATGTCCCACACACATGTATATGTTGATGTGCATGCACGTGTGCACACACACACCCATACACACACACACACTCACACAAATAACAAAATATATAAAACCTTTAGTGAAGAAAACCATGACTATGTTTGATACTGGCATATGCAAGTAACTGTGCTGTACCTATCTATCCTATACACATACCCCAGAATTAGAAGTATAAGATTCTCATTGTGGTGTAGTCTAAATCACTTATCTTCTCCAAAAATACGGAGAAGTCATTGAATTGGTAAACAAGACTTTCATAAGCATGAATAAAACATATTAAATATTTTGTGGCCAGGGGTTTCCATCAGGTCTTCATGGCAGTTAATAAATCAACAGAAACCACTTACTGAAACATGTTCATAGGTCCAGTGGAATTCTAAGTAAATACCAGGTTTAAGAATGAAAAGTCAGTTATATTTTCAACGTAATCTAACTTTCAAAGAAGTGTAAAAGATGCTTAAGTGTTAATATTTTATGTTTCCCTGCTCTCAGCAGTAAATGCAGCCCATTAAAAAGAATGCTAAGCCATAGCTGTTAGCGCTGGCACGGGACCAAGGAAACATTGAGTCTTCACAGAAGGGGGTTAATTGCTACACGAAGAGGTAATTTATTAAGGAACACTGCAGCCTTCTATGTTTCCCCATGTGAGGCTGAATGGAGAAATCGTATGTGAATATTACATTTGATAATCAAGGCCTTTTCTACAGTTGACTTCAGAGCTGGCTAAGCTAAACAAAAAGGGGAGGTGGCGAGCAAGCAAAAAATTCCAACACCATTTTTCTCCATGGCTCTCATAAAGCTCTACTTGGTGCCCTCCAGTCTGTTGGCCCTACCACCAGGAAAGTTTGCTACACCATAAACTTTCTACCTCATAAACTGGTATAGCTGAAGAGAATGTCTCCTATCATGACCAGGTCGAGGGTTGGTGCCCACTGTTTTTCTTTTATCTAGAGATGGTGCTTCAGGGCACTGAGTGTCAAGCTTCATACTCGCTATCTGTCATGTGATGACATTTTTGAACCCTTGTGACACTGAACTAGGCTTCCATTACTGACAAATTCTAATTGATAGCATGTCGCACATTAAACTTGAGCAACTAGAAAGTACTGGTTGCACACATCTCTAGCCTAGTGCCTCCCCTTTGGTGGCATTTGCTTTCATGCTCAATAGTTGCCTTGTTCTTTTCTGAGATCATTCTTTTGTACACAGAGTTCAAGAGACCAACCACATGGTTGGGGCATAGCTTGGTTAAGAGTACTTGGGTACCCCTGGATTCAATCCCTATCACCAGAGAAACTGAGTGCAGTGAACATACCTACAATCTTAGCACTTGGGAGGCAGAGGCAAACAGGTGAGGAGTGTAGGATCATCCTTGGCTTCATAGCAAATTCAAGACTGGCCTGGGCCTGCCTCATAAAAAGGGAGAGTTTGAAAACAATTATAGGACTGGACCATAGTCTTTAGAGAAATACAGAAGGTAAATGTGTGCTGTCTCTATCAAATTCTCTGTCTCTGTCTGTGTGT
>NC_022013.1:71955275-71959567 GCF_000317375.1 Microtus ochrogaster | reverse complement strand
CTACTGTGAAGCCTGATCCTCCAGCCTGCTCTGGAGACATCCTGAAGAAAGAGCATTTATGGGACATTCATTTTGCTTCTAGTGCTGTGGTGATAGAGACAATAACAAAAGACAGAAAATACATATATAGACCATGGACAAAAGACAGAAAATACACATATAGTCCATGGCTTAGCCAAGCTCTGAGAATGCATCACAGGAAAGACAAGAAAATCATAGACACGGCACAAAGAACAATTTCAGAGTGGCTGCTATGGGGATGAGCACAGAGGGGGAGTAAGAGGAGCTGGCCTCCAAGGTTATTGTCCATCTGACACCTTAAGCTTCTCTACGCCTTCCATCTTATTTTTTGCCTCTTTTTACTACTTTTTCTATTATGGACTTTTTTTCCTGATCTGCAGATACCCAAAACTACTGTCCAGACCTCTTATTGCTGTTATTCGTAATTAAAATTTTGTTTCACCCTTGTTATTTCCAACAAGCACTCCTCGTTCTTTGGTACTGGGCAACAAAATACCAATTAAACCAGTTCACACCAAGTGGCAGGTTTACACAAAGTATCCCTCGTCTTCCTCCCCTCCTTCGTCTTCATGTATTTTTCTAGACTGTTAACTTTATGCCAGTCAAATAATCAACAGTCGCTCCAGATTCAAACATTCTGCTCCACCTTAAAACACAGCCCAGAACATATGCCAGGTGGTAGGGTTCTCAACTCTAAATAAGGAGAGAGGGCAACAGGAGTTTCTTCCCTGCCTGAGCAACTCTGCATCTCACCAGCTCCTACCAAATTTCACAGCTGCCCCTGTCTCATCTCTCTTTAATGGAGGGTTTGACAAGCAGGCTGCTGTTTTTGCCATGTGGTTTTCTAGCAAGGGACAGGGGGAAGTACTCTTTCTGTAAAGCAAGGGATGTCTTGTGTCTGAGCCAAGAGAGAATGATGCTTGCTGTTTCCCAACACACAGAAGCAGATTCCCCTGTACCTTAGAGATATCAGGAAAATAGAAGGC
Organism: Microtus ochrogaster; assembly: GCF_000317375.1. Classification (NCBI taxonomy): domain Eukaryota; kingdom Metazoa; phylum Chordata; class Mammalia; order Rodentia; family Cricetidae; genus Microtus; species Microtus ochrogaster. Next base: position 71,958,560 of record NC_022013.1, on the reverse strand, counting down.
TGAATGGTTGTGGCGGGAGAAGATGAGATAAAGAACTTTGACTCCTCTAGGATGCAGATCCTTGGGACTTTATACCTTCAAGGATTCTGCTCCCTTTCCAAACTTCATTTGGAATTCCAAATTCTTACGTGTTTATGACTAAGCATGTTAAATTGTAAATGCAAACTCTAAACAAATTAATATTTTCAATTTTCACTCTTTGTGAGCCTCTAAGTTGTTGGTGTAAAGGGTTGTATGTGCAGTCTCTCTTGCACGCGTGCATACATACGTACAGAGGTTGGCTTTGGCTGCTGCTCCTTGAGCACCGTCCACTTTATTGCTTTCAGTTAAAATCTCTCATTGATCTGGGACTCTCCAAGAAAATGCTAGATAGGCTGTCTGACCCGTGAGTTCGAGAGTTCTTCCTATCACTGTCTCACAGGTCCTGGGACAACAAGCACTCATCAGAATAAGGCTGGGAAGATGGTTCAGCGATTTAAAAACAAGAAGAAAGAAGTCCTTGCAAGCAAAGACATGAGTCACATCCTTAGACCCCACATTAGAAAACAGTGTGTGGAGAGCATTTAGGGTTGTTTTTTCCCCTTAGCTTCTCATTCTAAGCACAACTGAAAGTCATTAAAAATACTATTGCACTCCTAAGATGAACTTCAACACGCATACACACAGCCCAGATGCACATTCTCAAGAGCTGGTCTTTATCTTTCTTGACTGACATTTAATGAGAGTTCCTGTTGCTTCTCGTTTTCTTCAAGTATCCCACTGAGGAGAGTCTTATCTGTTGGGTCATGAGCTTTATCTTGGGATTTAGCAAAAAGGAATCATTTGAATCATCAGAGTCAACACGCCTTGTCTTTCTTCATCCTTGTTTTCAATTTTCTTTCTAAGGAATTGGAAGCAAACAGGCAGAGGAGTAGCTAAGCAATCCCAGAACTTTACATGTCCCCTGGACTACAGCCAGGCACATGCGAAGGCCTTCTCCTGCCAAAAACACGCCAGGGACCTCTTAAGCAATCAAGAATCGCTACATGTGTGTAAGAGCTAAACATCTTGAACACAATGGAAATCTCTAATTCAATTATCCTCCGTTCTTGCATGCTTACCCTCTGAGCATGCTGACCCCGGGAACATAGAGCTCTGGAATGGAAACTGTTGAATGTTCTCCCTTCTGCTCACCCGGGAGCTTTCTGGGGAGGGGTTAGAAGGCTTGGCTGTGTGCTGAAGATTATGTAGGGAAAGGAGAAGGAGAAGTGGAAACAATAGGAGGGAAAAGTTGCTAAGTAAAGTATAGACTAAAATCTCACTGCGGTGAGAATAGCAGAAGAGAGAGGTGGGAAATTCAACAGGCGTCAACTTCATCTACTTACCTAGTTCTCTTGGGGGGCCACCGACAATAACTGGTCTCCGGTAAATGGAACCCTCATTTGCATGATAAGCAAGGGATGTGTTGATTCTCTAGGGCAGCTGTCAGTCCTCATCAGAGACGTTTCTTCGAGGGGTGGATAACGGTTAACACAGAAACACACAACTAGCCCGTGTGTCGAGAATGAGTGTCAGTGGAGTCCACAACTACAAAAGGGACACTTCTGTCACACTCTACCCCCAAGGCCTAGAGATCATTGCAAGAGCAGAAGCAGAAAGATGGCAAGAACGAGAGTTTGGGGAGAACGAGAGAAAAACTGTGTCCTCTGGACATGGCAGCACCGATGCCCTCATGAAAGTTCAGCAGCTGTGGTTGCTGCCTAAGACCTTGGCAAGATCAAGCCAACCTACACTCTAGCGTGGAGTAGGAAGGGGTTTGTGAGTCCCCCGCCCCCAACTGCAGAGCTATGCGCAGTTGATGGCTCTGGGGCAGAGAGAAGAGGGTTTGTTTATGGGTATGACTCCTGCTAACTGTTCATGTTCCAGTAGATGGCCCCACAATCACCATCACAAGTATAGGGACAGCATAAATTGGAGCCAGCGACTTGTTCAATTCAAATGATCTAAAGGAGATCATGGAGTCCGATGAGCGGGGAAGCAGGAGTTAAGGGGAAAAATGAGGGGTTAGTATGATCAAAATATGATTTATAGAATTCTCAAAGAACTAATGAAAATATCTGTTAAAACTAAAAAAGAATTGATTTTTTTTTCTTTGTGGCTGGTATTTGTGCTACCTAACGAGAGGTGAACTACCCTGGTCACTCTCATGGAAGTATTGTACCTAAATCATCAACCACTACCTGTGTCTGATATGAGAAGAATTTGAAAGCAGATTTACTCACATTTGTTATACTAGCCCAGGTCAATTTGCATTTGAAAAGAAAAAAGACGTCTCAGTAGGAAACAAATATGTATAGAATGTACTGATCTTGAACACGGAGTATTTATATCATATTTTGTCATCCATAGGCTTTGCAGAATTGGGTTTCCTCCAGGGGCACACTGTCAACTTCTGCACATGCTACATGGAGACAGAATATGTTTGGATGGGTAGAGACATTTCTGTCATTCTTGCTGGATACAGACACAGTGTTTTCAGCTAGGATTACTGCGAAAGCTGAGAGCCTTCTCTAGGATTTGGAAACTTTATGCAAATGATTAACCCCAGTTAAACCCTTTTAAGTGCTCGGTGTTACTGGAGGGTCTTTAGATTACAGGTGGCAGGAACCTGACTCTGGGTAACTCAGAGAAAGTTCACTGGTAGAAACAGAAGGTAAGATGTCAAGTGACACGCTGGATACCAGCTCACTTCAAAGTCAAGGATGCTACCAGCCCTCAAACACAAATGCAACTCACATTTCACATTGCCAGGGTTTGCTTTCTGTTCCTCTTTGTCATTGCCTTTCTCTGGATGCTTCTTTGTCTCTCAATTTAAATTTCTTTCATGGGACAGGAATCATGGTCCCTGGCCATGTGCCTGCACCATCCTCTACAGCTCTGCTCCTTGTTCCCAGCACAAATGTTCTGGGCAAAAGGGTTCTGATTGGTTTATATGGAGCAGATACTCGTGCCATAAGGGGAAAAACAATCTTTAAATCAGTCTAACAGAATATGTTTCCTTGTGCTGGGGAAGTCTTCGCCATTTGGGTACTACTTGGGATAGTATAACCAATGTTTCCTAAGGCATCAAGAACGTAGCTAACGAATGTGAGCACCCAGCCTCTTTCCCCCACTTTATGAAAGTGATGTGTGATTGGTCTGAAGAGGCCTGGTGGTCATGTCTGTAACATCAGCATTGGGGTGGCCAAAACTGAAGGGTTATGATTCCAAGGTCAGCCTGAGATTTACAGCAAACTTGAGATCAGT
>NC_022013.1:71928503-71955140 GCF_000317375.1 Microtus ochrogaster | reverse complement strand
CACACACACACACACAAATAAGATGAAAAATTTTAAGTACCAAAATGGGAAAAACAAGTCCTTTCTCCCCCCCCCCAAAAAATGTGTGCAACAATACATCTGGGCCTACTGGCTGAAAGAAACTGGCATGGGATGAGAACATAGCCAATTATTTCATGCTATGAGACTCTGGGAATACCAAAGCTGTCTCATAATTGCAGAAAGTCAATCAGAGGTTGTAGGTGACACAGTAGAGAGCACTGAGTGAGAAAGGTACAGGGGGGGTTCTGGAAAAAAAATATTCTAGACCGATCCTGACTCAGGAGCAGGAGGGAGTTATATGAGGTATGTGTGTTTATTGAAAGCCACTGACTCGTGGACTTAAAGGGCAAGAATTTTTTTTTCCTGTGGGTTACATCTCAACAAAAAGTGACTTTCTCTTTTAAGGTATATTTTTCTCAAAAGTTTAAGGTCAGCAGCCAGTGAAATAGAGAACATCGAAGCACTTTCTAAACATAGAGCAACAGTCGGTCACGACTCTTATTCTGGTTAGTGATGCCTGGTGAGTCTACTGGGTTAGATCAAGATGCTAACATGGCTAAACCAGAACCAAATTCTACTTTCTTCATCACTCTGCCCAGGGAGCACCCCTTCTCTTTGCCCTTTCCATGACAGGAGTTCTGTTAGGTAAATCCCGAGGATATGGCTCTTAAATTTATACCAACCCTTTGGTATGACTTCCCCCAATTGCTCTACAGGAAGCACAATGTGTGACAGGGACAAAGTCTCCATACCAGATAAGGGACCACTAAGAAATTCTCCCCTTGCTGTGAATCGGGAGTTCTGAGCTGGGCAAGCCTAGCTCCCTGTGGCTTCCAGATATTTACTGCTGCTTAATAAACTGCCTCAAGACACAGGGATTAAGACGGCATGATTTGTTATTTCTCATGGCTCTGTCGGTTGGCTGGACTCAGTTGGACCCTTCCCAGTGATGTCAGCTGGGGTCAGCCACATGGCTGCGTTCAGCTAGGAGCTCAGTGAGGGCTGGAACACCCAAGATCATCGACACACATATTTGGCATCTCAGTTAACGGGGCTGGAATGACTGGGAACTGGTTGGGCCTCTCTTACTCCCCCATGTGCAGCCTGACACATACTTCCTTCAATGACATATAGATACAAACTTTGGATTAAAACAGCAAGTCCTCTTCAAGTCTGACCTGAGAAATTCCAGAACATTGCTTCCACTGCACTGGGTTAGAACGATTCATAAAGGAGGTAGGGAATCTGCCTGCGTCTTGATGGCAATACACCATTTGGGTAAGGCATGGAAAAAATTGTTGGAAGACATCTTTGTCAACAACCTACCATTCGCTGACTTTTTTCCTCCACCAATCTATTATGATCAATTAAATTCAAGGTCAGTCAACTAAACAAAAAAAAATGAAGACCTTAAAATGTAGCATCCATGAAAATAAGTCTGAAGAATCTAGTATTGCTAGGTGTCTATTGTGAGGAACATTGAAGAAAAACACCCCTTTACCCAGGACCTCGATGGGCTGACTTGAAGGGTGAGCCTTGCCTTCACCAAATCACATGGAGAAGAGCTCCCATCTACATGACTTCACTTTGAGGACCATATCATGGCTCCTCTGGAGTGTCTTTTTTTTGGGGGGGGGGGGTAACAGTCTTTCTGTTTGCAGAGGACAGCAAGACACAGACTGTAGATGAACAGTTGTCCACACAAACTAAGGCAAGTGTTTTTGAAAGATGAAGACGTTCCTTCTTACTCTATTAATCCTTGTGTTCTAGTCATCTGGTCCATCCCGTTCCAGCACTGAAGTACTTCCTGCCGGATCACAGGTGCTCAGGAACATCCCTTTACCTACATCCTCCTCAGTCTAATGATGCTTCAGGGATGCTAGCCCATTGTCAGACGCCTAAAGCTGGAGAAATTTGGGACCACGAAGAGGGAGTCAGCACTTTAGAACACATCTGTAAAACAAAAGTGTGAGGGTCCCTTTACCTCAAATACGCAGTGCCCTTTTAGGGGTGCTGGCCTGCCTGAGTCACCACGGCCATTTCTGCCAGGTCTCTCCCAAAAGTTTTGTGCTTTGGAACCAGGTGTACTTTTCCCTTTTAAGTTTCTTCTCGAGACCAGAACTTGATCCAACCTCTTAAGGATCGAGTGAATCACAAGAGGGTGTTAGAGACTGGCAACAGCTGCGCTACCTTCAGGGACACCGCTTTTCACTCTCAAAGCAGAGACAAAGAACCTCAAAGTCGTCAAGTTCAAATGGCATTGAGCAGAGGTGGGAGGAAGATGTACCAAGGCCCTGCTTCCATCCCCACTCCCTCCGGCCTTACATATGTAGGCTTTATCTGCACATCACATCCATCTGACTGCTGCAAGAATTCTCCTTCTTTTCTCCTGGAAACCTGCTTCTTTAACGCTTGGTGAACGGACGTCAAGAGGCACACTAGGAGAAAGCACTTAATTCCTTGTGGAAGCAGGCCATTGAAACGCCCTCCTTTGTTTGACTCAGAGGCCTCTCTGCAGAACGCTGGGTTCTGGGAATCAAAATCGAATCCAAGAGTGTGAGGGGGAGATGAGGTCAAGGTCACTGCAACACTGCGTGGCTGGGATTCAGCTAACTGTTGGTGTGTGGGTTTTCCTTTAACGATGTGCAGTGGACCAATAAACAGAACATGCTCGAGTTTTGGAAAACGAATGTAGCCCAGGACTGGAAGACTCTTGGGTGGAGTGTGTTAACCCTCTCCTGAGCCAGAAATGGGACCTCTGAGGTTTCTCGTGGAAATTGTAATATTTGTGGATTCTAAAATAGAGAAATTGGCCAAATCTTAGGAGCTAAATGGGAGTGACTCATCTGGGTTAGGTACCTCCCAGGCCACATAAACAACTTTTGCCATAACCAGCGCTGCAAGTGTCCTTAGGTGAGCTCTCACAATTTGCTTTCAAATTTTGGTGACCATGGCAGAATCGACTGGACTCACTCTTTATCCTTGGTTTGAAAACCGATGATGAATAAGAGTATCTTCTCGGATGTGATGGTAGGGAGTAGGGGCTCCCCCACCATCTGAACAACATGTGGCACGTAGCTAGCTCTGTATTTGAGTTCCCCCATGCTTACTGGACACGTGCATAAGTACACTAGTAAGGCTAAGTGATATGCTTGCTATAGATGCAGTAGCTGGACAGATATCCTGGCCATTATAGTGGAATGACACCTGCCTCCCCTCGGGTGAATCATACGGGTTCATCTCGTTGTTGTAGCAACTGAATCACTGAAAAACTCCCTTCAAGGATGTGAAAAATAATGAATATGCCCTGGCAATGCTTCAGCGTGAATGGGCAGCCCATATATGGTGGTTCTGTTGAACTCGTCCATAAGTCCATATAGGATTTCATGGTCTAAGTTGATGAGGACGACTGACCAGGTCTCTTCCTCAAGAGGGCACCACATCATTACAGACGGTTGTGAGCCAGCATGTGGTTGCTGGGAACTGAACTCAGGACCTTTGGAAGAGCCAGTGGAGTTCTTAACCGCTGAGCCAACTCTCCAGCCCTGTGGTGGTATATTTAAAAGATATCTTGCTAGCAGTAAGAGGAGGAGACCCAATATCATGTGAACTGTTAGGGAAAGGGTAGTTTAACCTCTCTGTGATCTGGGAACCGAGATGACAGGTGAGCCCCAGTCCCGAGCAGCTGAGGAGTACTAACCTAAGCAAGCACCTCTTTGCTGAGTACCAGTTGTGTATGCTCCAGGGTGAGCAGCTGGATGTCTTCGCTAAGAGACTCAATAGCTTCATTCCTTTATCTCAGTCAATGTCCTCTGTGCATTCTGCATGGCTGCTTGGCTAGAAGTGTACGTGTTTTCATGAAGGAAAATGAAGCAGGCAAAGACCGTGGTGCATAAAGGGCAGGCTCCACAGACCGAGGCAGTGAAGTTCTGTGGGGAACCCCTCAGCAGAAATGTTTCTAAAGGAATCTGTACCTAACCCTGGAAATGACATCCGATGTCCGTCAGTGACAGCAATGCATTGTACATTCCCTAAGAAACACTGGATAGTTTCAGGAGACACTCAAAAGGATATTTTACAGCACTGATACAGATTCTGTGAGCAATTTCCTTCAAGAGTGGCAAGTTCCATCTGTTCTTTTAGAGTAAGAAAAATAAAATCAGCGTTGTCAATCAATAAGAAAGTCAAGATACATAAGTATTACACTTCTGAACTAATTACAAGATCAATGAAAATGCCACTTGACTATAATTACAATCAAAAGCAAAAATAAAATGTGAATATAGTGTCTGCGTCCAGAAAATCAGTACCTTTAATTTTGATGAAAATGACAAAGAATAAAATAGTCAGATAGATATACACTTTGAATTCAGCTAGATAGGTAACAAATAAAAGAGAGACTGGCTAAACAGTGGAGTGCAGAGCTAATAGTAAGTGGCCAGGAAAGACCAAATGGAGTGGATCTCTTGCTTTTGGGATATGCTGATGGAGTTAAATGAGGTTGGCATAACGTCAATAAAGTCAGATTTAGACAGGGAACTGTGCCCCAGATCTATAATCCCAGCATTCAGGAGACTGAAACAGGAAAATCAGAAGTTTAAGTCCAACCTGGGATACACAGTGAGACCTTGTCTCAAAACAAATAATCACATGAATGCATGCATATATACATGAAACCATACACATATTTATGCACTGATACATACATGTATGCATGTATTCATAGACACACGCAGTCATACACACATGCATGCATGTATGTATCTATAAAGTGAGACTCAGCTCATGCCACCATATCTGTGACTATCTAATCTTTGGTCAAAGGCAAGTGGGAAGGAATGGTGGCCTTTCTGAGAACTGGCAGCAAGTGCTCTCTTCCTTCTTTGAAGTTTCTTCTGGTCTGTGAAAACCTCTCCTTTTTTCTCCTTATCTCAAGAAGCTGAGAGACCCTGTCCCTCAAGCAGCTGGGGAAATCATCGGAGGGAAATAGTGAGGCTGCTGTAGAGGCTTTCTGTTCCTCGATTTTCACAGTGGGTGTAAATAGCCTGCATCTTCAAAGGCAAGTCCCCCTCTCCAAAAAGTCAAAAGGTAGAAAAATAGAGAAGCTAAAAATAACAACTAAAAGAGAAAAGTCCCTGTAATTCCAACTTTCAAACACAAGGCTGAGCAATCAAGAAAAGTATTTTTACTGCCTTGTCAATATTTTTCCTGGAAGGTCATGTAAACAGCCTGAGCTCAGATCTGGACGGCGCGTGCCTCGTGGGCTTAGGTGTCTCTGACCACAGAATAACTTTATTCCACAGAAACAGAACAAACAGGAACTCCGCGGTCTCAGCAGTCCCTGTAAATAAATAAATACATGGATATAGATTTATTAACAACAACACAAAAATGGTTCCGTGCCACAGGAAGGACAATTGGAGTCCCTTTGAGGACTGGTTTTTGCTTTGTTTTATTTTGCTTTCTACTCGTGGAATCCTTCCTGGCACCACCTCCATGTAGACAAAGAAGAATCCCACTCTCCCGGGCTCTTCTGATTATGCTTTCTTACTCTCGACCTAGTGTGAGATGCCCAAAGACCCACACAAAAAAGCCTAGAGAGTTTGTTCTTTTGAAAACTACTGAGTTTTCATTTATTTTGCCTGTAGGCAACAAACTCACCAGCTTCTGTGTCTTTTCTGACTTTATGGTCAAGAGAAGCAGGGAATTCAAATGCTGAACTGTGTGCCAGAGGGGGAAACATGATCTTAGGGGCTTTAAGCACACATGGGTCTCCAGTCCTAGCTGCCCCGGGGAATTTTGTAAGTATTTGCCCAAAACTCTGCTGTTCAGACAAGGGGAACAGCATGTGGTTTTGCTGGGCCAATGACTCAATCTCTAACTGGTACTTGCCTCTGCTGGCTGATTCATGAGGTCCCGCTGATGTCTGTACCTGAGGCAAATACATCGCTTAACCAACAGGCCATCTCCCTCCCATTCTCCCACCCAGCAGATCTATGATTACTTGGTACTGGGTGGAAAGTAGGTGCTGGGAATTGTCAATGGAAACAAACAGCACGTTGGATGCTCATACATCACCCTGAAGGCCATGCATGCAGTGTGTGCTTTCCTGTCAAAATTGACTAATAGGGCCTTGGTCTGGACCTGGCCACTGTGCAGCCAGTAAACCTCACAGGGGAAGACTGCCCATTCTCTCTTCCGAAAGGGCCCCTCGAGGACAACATCTCCCTTTATCTAATTGCCTCTGACTAAAACAATTTGAAAAATCATTTGGACAATAGATGTTCATAATTTTACCCCTCGGGGAAAAGTATTTCCCCTGTGGGGAAAAAATACATTACTCGTCAAGGCTGCTTGATAACTTCTGACTTCATTGACATGTTAAAATGTGCATCAGAAAACCCAGCAATTTTTCAGGCATAAAAATAAATGGAAAGCTGATTCTAAGAAATTGCATAAATTGTAACTGTCAAATTCTCTAAGGAGATGTAAGATTCATTTAGTGTTGATCATTGACCTCATATAGCTTTCCCTGGGGAAAAAAGCGGGGGGGGGGGAGGACTCAAAGAGCCAGATTGCAAGGATAAATAGAACTTTCTTGATATTTTTAAGCATGATAAAATGTGGGTAAAAAAAATGAATAGATAAATAAATAATAGGCGGTGTGTTTTGTTTCCTGTCATGTTGAGGCAATCTTGTTTGCATCCTTCCCTGGCAATAGATGAGATGACTGTACTGTGGGCCAGTTTGTACTCCCCACTTGACACATCTATGGCATCTTCCCCGCAGGAAGTCAGCAAACAGTAAGCAGACTCAAATGACAACCTTCCCCCCCCCCGCACCTGCCGCGCAATACACACACACACACACACACACACACACACACACACACACACACAGAGAGAGTCTTGAGCCTAGTCCTGTTTCTTTCTACAACAAGGGAAACAGATGTTTTCTTTTTTTCTTTGCTTTTTTTGCTCTTGCAAGTTCACAGATGAATCAATCTGAAATGCTGTCTACTGTGGGGATGTTCCAGGTGCTTACAGAGGAGAAGGTTTGGCCAAATTAACAATTTATCTCCAAACATTGCAGTTCCTGAATGGAGAGTCTACATGATGAATGCATCCTGAAGGTTCATTTGGAGTAGAATCACTGAATCACAATCACACTGCTGTTTCTCACTCCCAGCAGGAGAGATGGCAGGTGGAAGTCAGAGCTCCTAGAAGCCTGGGCTGGTGACAGTACGTCAAGGGCTTATCTAAATCAGTCATTGGTGACACTGCTCACATCTGGTCCTCATCTTAGGGCAGAATCTATGCTAAGGTCCTGCACAAGTTTAACTACTAAGGTTTTGCGTCCCCAACTGTCAGAAAACTCAAGCTAAACTTCAAGTAAAACTTGCCAGGGAGCCGGGCAATGGTGGTGCACACCTTTAATCCCAGCACTTGGGAGGCAGAAGCAGGCAGATCTCTGTGAGTTTGAGGCCAATCTGGTCTAAAGAGTGAGCTCCAGAACAGTCAGTGATATATAGAGAAATACTGTCTTGAAACACGCCGCTCCCAAAAAAAGCACTGACACTATTGGAAATTCTATGGAGGGGAACATATTTCTTTCCCCAAAATCATAATTCTTTAATCTTATGGTATTTGTTCCTTTCACTAATGTAGCCTTAACCAAAAAAAAAAAAAAAACAAGCACATTTTTTGCATATAACTGTGTGTACCTCAATTTTGATCCATATAAATGTCCTGTGGGATAATTCTCTTGTACCTTCTAAAGATTTGTCACTTGTATTGGTTTAATAAAATGCTGACTGACCAGTAGCCAGGCAGGAAGTATAGGTGGGATGACCAGAATAGGAGAATCCTGAAGAGGAAAGGCTCAGTCTGCAGTCATCACCCAGATGCAGAGGAAACAAGATGAGAATGTTGTATTGAGAAAAAGTACCATGTCACATGGCTAAACATAGATAAGAAGTATGGGTTAATTTAAGTTACAAGAGCTAGTTAATAATAAGCCTGAGCTAACAGGTCGAACAGTTTATAATTAATACAAGCCTCTGTGTTTCCCTGGTACTGAACAGCAGCAGGACCAGGAGGGACAGAAAATTCCATCTACATAAATTAAAAGAACTCTTCATCTGAAGGTATGCAAAAATCGACCCTTACTATAACTGTAAAAGATACACTTATTTTTCAATTGCACACTGAGCCATCACCTAAATAAATTACCAATTCATAAGAATAAAAATCAAACAAAGCATTTGTAGAGGAGTTAAACTGGACATCAGTAACAAAAGATATTTCACACATCCCTCGTGTATCTTAGAATTTTAAAGAAAAATGGTTAATAAATGACCATTATTCCACAAGTAAGGTTTAAGGAAATTTTAGAAGAATTCCAGCATAATTCAACAAAATGCACTGGATGCTGGTCACAAAGCTGTAGCAGTTTCCTGGCATGAAGACCCAAGGCAGAGACACCACTTCTAACACAGACAGCAGAAAATAATAAGACAGAGATGCTGAAAATTATATTAGGCTTATAATTCAACAGTCTAGATGTGTTGAAGGGAGTGGGTGGGCTACTTGTCATCTGAGCCACCCGAGAGGGCCACAGGCTCTTTGTTACATCCTGCCCTGCTAGCTTACACCTGAAATAATCACACAGAAACTGTACTCATTCAAATACTACCTGGCCCATTATCTCCAGCCCCTTATTAGCTAACTCTCACATATTAGTTTAACCCAGCTCCATTAATGTGTATCGCCACTTGACTGTGGCTTACAGGCATGAGTCTAACCAACATCTGTCTCGGGAAGGTGGGGAGAAGGAGGAAAAAAGGAGGGAAGAAAAATCCTGTCTATAATGCCACAGTAAGAGTCTGAGAGTCTAAGTGGTGTCTGTCGTGGAAACTCTTTAGCATATTCCTGAAATCTTCATCACCAAAATAATGCTACAAATAGATGTTGCATATGTGCCAGCTACAGCACCCTCGTGGATTGACCAGATGGATATAAAGTCAATAGTCACAGAGATATCTGCACATCAGTGGAGGCTGTAGCACTATTCACCATAGCTATGGCATAAAGCCAACCTATGTATCCAAAGAGAGCAATGGATAAGAAAATGTGACATATACACACAGTGAAAAAGTGTTCAGCCATGAAGGGGCATGAAAGTATTCAAATAACATGAAATTATTTTATTTGCAGGACAATTGATGCAACTGGAAACACCATATTAAGCAAATTAACCCAGCCTCCTGGAGAAAAATATTGCATGATTGTTCTCATTGGTGGTTCCTAAACTTCCTACAGTCACATAAAATTATATATATATACATATATATACATACACACACACACACACACACACACACACACACACACACAGACATCTAATGAGAATAGAAGTGAAATTGCCTAGGGAAACAAAGATTAAGGAGAGGAGAATGGAGAAAATAAAATAAAGAGAAAAAAGATGGGAGGCAGAAGGTGTTCAACACAGACATGCAAGAAAAGATTCATGCAATACATACCAGTTAGAAAAAGAAAAACTGCTTCCATTCATAGAAAACATGATTGCTGACATAAAAAATTCCAAGGAATTTACTAATATTTCTCATAGCTTGATTTAGCAAGATTTTGGGAAACAGTGTCAATACAGAACAGTAGGCTGCATTTCTATATACTAACAACAGTGAGGTTGAGTGGTTAAGAAATAAATATTTACAATGGCATCTCAAAATATATTAGATATAAAACTATTAAAATTTATAAAAAACAAGAAAAATTCTCAAAACATTGAAATAAGTGTAAAGGTATAATTTAATAATAAATTGTAAGACTCAATATTACCATCATTTCTTCAGATGTATCTCCTGATTAAAGACCATACCAGAAATTTCTTGTAGATGGCATCAAACTGGTTTCAAAATGTAGCATACAGAAAGGCTAAGGAAACTGAGTAGTAACAGTATTTGTGCACAAAAACTAAACGAAAATCTTCTGTCCCATATTTCGACTTAGGATAAGACTCACTGAAGGCCAAAATCCCTTGTAAGAAGACATAGAATCCTCAACAAGACATGAGAAATTAACTCCCACAATATCCAGAAAAGGTAAGATCAAATTATGGAGCTATTTATCTCAGAAATGAAAAACGGGAAAGGGAGCAGTGAGATGACCAAGCAATAAAAGGGCTTGTCACCAAGTCACGACACTCATACTGTGGCATGTGAGTGCCTGTACACACACACACACACACACACACACACACACACACAAACATAAATAAATAAACAAATATAATAAAAATTTAAACAAAAAGACGTTCAATGTAAGAATCCAGTAACTAAAACTGCTTGGCACTGGGGTACAGGAGTCAGACTGCAATCCAGGCCCTGGCTAGATGTGAGGCTCCTGAATGCTCCGAGGGGCAGTCAGCAAGTTCACATCATGGTTGTCAGAACCCAGTACCTGACAGTTACAGAACTTAGGTGAGGGCTTCCTCTTGCTTCAGGGAGCCAACTGCACCCCTTAAGTAGACCCCCCATCTCCCAAGACCCCATCAAGTTGTCTTATGCTTAGCATCCAACTGACACCTTTCCTTGCAGCAGGAGAACATTTTTACTTTTAAAGAGCTCTGACAGTGTTTTCATCCGAATATTCAACGACTAACCACAAAAGGAACTGCCCAAAAATGCTACATGTTGTAGTTAGCAAATTAGATCAGCTGTACACAGATGGCCTCTCAGCACCTCTGGGGATAGTATCATAATGAACCCTGAGTATCATATGGTATCAGAAGGCACAGATGTGGCTCTAAACAACGGCACTATGTCAATGAGGCTGGAAGTCAAACAAGCAAAAAGCCAACATAGTACCTTGTTTAAAGATTTATTTTTATTTATTTGTATGTATGTGTGTTTACATGTGGGTATGCATGTATTGTGCAGGTGTCCATCCGGGCTAGAAGAAGGAATTAGATCCCTGGAAGTTGGAGTTACAGGCAGTTGTGCATCACTTGGGAGAGCTAGGAACTAAACTCAGGCCCTCTCCAAGAGTAGCAAAAACTTGTCACTTCTGACTCATCTCTCTAGGCCTCCAACATAGAACAACTCAATTAACAAAATAAGAACTAATTGTATTCTAGCCTATGCAATCTTATAAACTGCCATGTGTCAGTACTAATAGCAATGGAGAATTGAATAAACAAATGCAGAGGAATTCCTTCTAGTGTTCTTGACAAAAAAAAAAAGACTCTGATTCATACATATAAAAATGATGGAAATCACCAGATAACTGATAACAAAATTACTTGGTAAGTGTATGAAGTGAAGAGAATATTTGCAAATTTTCTAAGTTGTTGTGAATTATAGTTGGAATATCAGTAGTTTTACAGTGAAGAAGCCTATCAGCTACCTCCTCAACCTCGGGACAAGACTGACATCAGTGATGATAAAACATACTTCTTCATATGTCTCCTAGAGGGTGCACATGGAAAGGCGGGAGATGATTCTCAACCCTCTGGCATTCAGGTCAGAGATTCAGATCCTCATCTAACCATGAGAAAGCCTGAGGTAAGCCCAAATACAGAAAACGCCTACCAAAAAGGCTGACCATCACAGGAGTTGAGATTAAAAAAGAGAGACTAGGAAGTGTAACATGATACAAAGACCAAGGAGATATGAGAACTAAGTACAAGATAGCATTCTGAGTAATATTCCAAAACAGGGAAAAGGAAAGACAATTGTAAAACTACTAAAATACCAAATAAGACCCCCAAATTTCTGTAATATTATTGCACCCAAATTAACTTATACTTAGTAATTGTATCACAGTTCTGAGAAAGTGTGCCAAGCTTAAAAGAAATGGGGGGAAAATAGTAAAAGAAGTCTGAGATTTTTGCAACTGAGGGCATTCCTTTCTTAACTGAAGCTCTGTGTTCTGGGGGATCCATGCACCTGCTTTCTCCTCTCATGCTGAGCTCTTGTATATTCTTATTAGCCCTTTATCTCTCATGGCCATATCCAATGTGGGGAGAGAACCACACTTGTTAGCTACTGATCATTTCCTAGGGGAACAATTTTGAGGACCTGGGGGTGTTTCTTCAATAATTTTTTTTTAAAAAAAATAGTAAGCTTTTGTTGTTTTGTTTCTAGTTGGTTCTGTATCTCAGCAATATAACTAAGGCTGTTTCTTTGACAAGGTTTTCAAGTCTTGCTTTAGTTTACAGAGCGTTCACTTGACACATGCATTTTTCTTGGTGGCAGCAAGGACTGTCCCTAACACTTTGGCGGGCTTTTGGGAATCTATCCCTCATACTGGGCTGCCTTGACCAGCCTTAATACAAGGGGAGGTGCTTAGTCTTACCACAACTTGAGATAGGTCATGCTTTGTTGATACCCATGGGAGGCCAGACACTTTCTGAACAGAAGCAGGGGAGAAATGGGATTGGAGGAGGGGCAGAGAGGAGGTGGGGGGAAGGAATGAGAGTAGAGGTGGGATGGAAAAACTACAGCAGGATGTAAAATAAATGAATTAATTTTTCTTAAAAAATTTTTTTTAAAAAAAAATGTAAACATTGCAGTACTTGTTTTAGTTTTGGTTTGGTTTGTTTGCAGGTTTTGAGACAAGATTTCCCTTTGCAGCAGAGGCTAGATTGTTTGTGAATTTTGACTCTTTGCAGCAGAGCCTAGATTGCAATGTTCAGTCCACCTGCTTCCGCTCTCACCAGAGTTCACATCACTGGCACGTGACACGAGGCCTGACTGGTGGACACATACGCAAGTGGTCTATACTAAGGCAGCGTGTGGGTGAACCCTGTGCACACTACACATTAGGTCAGTATAGATTCTCATCTTCCCTCTTGAAGAAAGGTTCTACCTACCTAAAGGTGAATCGTTTTCCCTGTGATGATAATTTCTCTCCTCTGTTTGTTTTTACCTCTTTAGCAAGGTTTTCTGGGATACCTTCTACAAAATTACCAGGAAGAGTACATAGGCAATGTATAAAAGATTAGGTTTCACCTCCAAGACCATTCCTTAGAATTTTTAATTTATTTTTTATTTTTATTTTGTTATACATTTTAAATAATGTGGTCTATGCTGTCTGCATGAGATAAAACCTTAGAGCTCAGCCCATTAGAGAGTTACATTTGGAAAGCCATGGGGCTTCTGTTCTTAGGAAATGCAAGCAGATCTCAGAACTTATAGAAATGGGGAATAGCACAGCAAATGCCACTAGCTAGGGAGGCGGCTGCACGCGAAAGTGGAAGAGGCTGGTCAAGAGATACAAAATTCTACTTAGGAACATGCAGTTCTAGGGTTCTGTTCAGCAGTGCAGTGACTAGAAGTGATGACTACCTCTACCAAACCAAAGCTGAGACTGTGTGCTTCACTGGGAAGGAAGAGGAAGCGTTGGAGATGATGGATGGACTATGTACCCTGACATGGTTATTCTCAAAGGCAGTCGTGGCTTTAAGCCTTTATTATATCTTATACATCTGTTCAATGGCTATGTATAATTTTTTAAAGAGTAGAGAGAATTGAGAGCCAATAGCAAAAGGAAAGTGACTGTGCCTAGTCCACAGATGCTCCTATAAACTCCTTGTGCACATCAGTTGACACACATAGGCAAGTTCTACTTTCATGCTTACCCTCGCCCTGCTTATTCCCATAGCAAGGCCTGGTTCAAATGTGAAGCCTTACTTAGTCTGTACCTCTCAAAAGACTTCCCAACACCATCTATTAAAACATGAGGCATCTTACGTGTCTAAAGTGTATTTTCATGTCCATGGGACTTTCTGGGGTCTTCAGTGGGACTCTACCTGGCCATTTGGGAAAATAGTTTAGGAAAAAATTCTAGGTAACAATACTATGGTCATTTTGAAAATTGTGACAAAGCTTGACACTGGGGTTAAGGGTTAGTTGAAGAAAACTAATTCCTTGGGAGGAGTGTGAGATTCCCTCTTTTTCCTTCCCAGGGACTCTAGCGTGTAACCCTGGGGTGGCCTCGTCCATGTATGAGTGTCTACCTGCATAGCAACCGGCAGCCAGAGAGTGCCTGCTGTTTCTCAGAAGGAAAGATGGTACATCTGATAATCTCCAAGAACAAAGACCCCAGTTACTTCTCCACTCTTGCCTGAGGGTCTGGAATTAACTGTGTTTCTTTATACCCCATCTAATTTTACAAAATCCTACTTCTCCATGGCAGCTTACTAACTTACCACCTCATCTGAGATAAGGCCTTGCCAACAGCAATAACATTTAGAGAACACTGTGAGACCTGCTGGCTGTGGGGCTCCCCCACGCCTGGGATACACACACAGCACATATAAATGCATCCAGACAGTTCAGTGTGACCTTAAAACATGTAGACCCAGCCTTAGAGGACACAGAAGCACCAGAATAACCTGGTACTCCAGATGCTTGCCTCTGCAACAGGAACAACTGCATGTCGACTCCAGTATCTGTCAAAAAAAGCTAACAGCATAGAAAGAATTCACTTCAGAATATTGACTCCACACACCGTCTTCCCTTTACAGTTTTGCTTTGCGTGGTTTCTGCTACCCACAGTAGACCAAAATAGAAAGATAGCAGATTTAAAACTCCTGAAATTTTCAGAAATAAAAAGAACCTTGTAGCTTTTTAAACTGTACCCCAATGCATACACCACATCAGTGGTATAGCCCTGTCCCACCAAGGACATGAGTCACCCCTACTCCAGAGTATCCATGTTGCATAAGCAATAACCCTATTGTCACTTAGAAGCTACCCTGGTTGTAAAACCAAGTGCATTGCATACATTATCCTTAAGTAACTTTATGTGGTAGTTTGGGCATTGCTCATGACTCTTATTCTTAACATGTGGCTACTGCATCACTAAATAGCATCTCCTAGAGAAAAGGGTAGGGGCAGAACAATAGAAGTTTTGAGATAGAGGAAAGAAAGAGAGAGACAGAAAACATTATTAAGTCATGTTTTGTTACTTTTTTATTAATTTTTATTAATGACTTATAAATGAGATTCAATGCATTATAAACACATACATAGCACATATGTACTATGTAGAGTTTATACTGCGCAGGGGTTTAGGCTACCAGCAGAAGTTTGGGAATGCATCCCCTTAGATGACGGGGACTAGTGTTCAGCAGGTAACCTCCCTTCAAGTCTGTAGGACAAGGAGAAAAGAAGAAAGTTGCAAATTTTAAGATGAAATAGAGACATGAAACCCAAAGGATCTAAGCATCATACTTAGCCATATAGAATCTAAGGGATAAGGAGAGACTGGAGTTTTCAATGCCCATTTTTGTAGTAAATCCTGTTTTATGGCAAATATGGATAAGAGAGATGAATGCATGAAGACTTCCACTGGAGTAGCGGCAAAGAACGAGTCATGGAGAACTATATAAGGGACAGGGGAGCAGAAAGGACCAAACCTAAGTCACTGTTGTCACTAGCTTGCTTCTCTAAGCCATGACATGGTGTTGAAATAAGAGCGGCAGGGCTGCGTCCCCGGCACCCGGCTGCTCACATGGCTAGCTCTACCCGAAATAATTACACGGAAACTGTATTCTTTAAACACTGCCTGGCCCCATTAGTTCCAGCCTCTTATTGGCTAGCTCTTACATATTAATCTAACCCATTTCTATTAATCTTTGTAGCCCACGAGCTGGCTTACCAGGAAAGATCTTAACCTGCGTCTGTCTGGAGTGGGACAATCATGGCGACTCCTTGACTCAGCTTCTTTCTCCCAGAATTCTGTTCTGTTTACTCCACCCACCTAAGGATTGGCCTATCAAGGGGCCTAGGCAGTTTTTTTATTAATAAGAAATCACTCCCACATCAACATGGCAAACTCCTGTCCTTTGAACATGACCTGGTGTGCCTGTGTAAAGTGTAAGAGAGTGTGTGCCCATCGTGAGTGTGAGGTAGAGAGCAGAGCAAAGCCAGAGTGTTTCCCTTTGGGCTCAGATTCCATCTGCAGATAGAATTATTTGTTTAACATCATCACACCATATGATGTTACACTCTGTGATTTATTAGCAAAAGCGTGCTTTTTAAGCTTCACTTTCCCAGGCAATGATCGCTCCTTGACAGGGTTCATTACTGAGAAATGACACAGACATTTGTTATACTCTCAGACAATAAAATACTACACAGCTTGAATACCTTTATGGACTATTAAACAAAACAAATGTTGTTCCCTTTCTGTGTTCATCGTATCATATTAAAAGTGAAGATGTAGTGCTATGGTTTATCTTCTGACATACAAGACATTGGGAAAAAGTGAGTCTCACTTGCCCTTTCCAACTAACTTTACTTGGCAATGCCCAAGGCCTCCAAGACTTGCTAGAATGTCATTTCAAGCATTTATTTTCTCAAGAGTCTTGAATGTACCTTTCTTTCATATCACCTTAAGGAAAAAACATCAAAAAGTCACTTACAGACATGTCGTTTGTCCCAACTTAAGACTCAGTTCGTTTCAGGCATTAATAAATAGAAGGATCAAAGAATCCGTCTTCACAGAAACTGGTTGGAGACCAACTTACACACATGATGTGTGTAGTTAGCACACCACACACTGGACCTTTCCATAAGTACATAAAGACCTACCCTAATTTCATTTCTGTTGCTGTGATAAAATGCCACCCCCTCCAAAAACAGCAGCTTAGGGGAGAAAGGTTCTATTTGACTTACAATTCCAGGTTCAGCCCATCAGTATGGGGAAGTCAAACAGCAGCCACATCACATCCAAAAGCAAAAATAGAAAATAAATGAATCTATGTCTAGAAATAATCTCCCTTTCCCTATTATTTGATAGCCCAGGACCCAAGCCCAGGGAACAGTACTACCCACAATAGGCTGGTGTCCCCACCTCCATTAAATCTATTTTAAAAAATCTCACAGAGATATTCTCATGGGCAACCATTATTGAGACTCTCTTCCCAGGTGGGTTGAGATTGTGTCAAGTTGACAACACTAATCCTCACAAGACCACAAAAAATATATAGCTTACCTGCTATCAGAAAGCATTATCTGTAATCAATGAGAACCTACACAGTCATGGGATGGTTGTGCACACACACACGAACACAAATACATACCCTCATTACAGTGGATATTCTGATACTATTGACTTTGGGTATCAGAAGTTAACTATAGAAAATAATCAACTGAGCTGTGAACTTCACCCTATGTATTGCACATAAAGTGGGATTTCTCAGGGCTCTGCTTGAGGTTGAGTTGAGTCTCTGTTGTGTCTGTGGTTTTCTAGCTCTCTCACCGAGAACAAGCATTAAATGGATGGGGACTTTGGTAAGTACCAAAAATCCTAGGGATGGCAACTCTGTATACATTTGGGTGTGGCCATGGAAAAATAGAGCCAGAACTCTTAAAACAACCATAGTCAGTTTTACACCCATCTTTGTTAGTACTTTATTTCAACTCAGACATCTAAGTTAATTATGCTACAGTGATTTTTCTAGCATTTATCAGAGGAGAAAGTATTTTGCTCTATCTACTTGGAAAGGTGTTTTGGAGAATACAACAAAATTATTTATGAATCTATTTGAGGAGCAAAAGATTAAGCTCCCCTAAAGGGCCACACACAGGTAGCTTAAGGCTTTGCTGTCAATAACCTTCTGTCACTAAAATTCTTCGTTTCACCTTTGAACTTATCTTTGGAAATGGAGCAGCTCAAGGGTGTCAGGCATGGTTGCACATACGCAGGCGCAGGTCCTGCGGAATGGGGACAATGCAGAAGCTTCACCAGCGTGATGCCTGGGTATCGATTGGGGTTGAAATCTTCCCTATGATGGGAATTTATAGCACCTCTGCTGGGTCCCCCAGTACAATAATGGGACATCAAGTGGACAGCTTAGGTTGGGGTTTTGTAACTCAGAGGATGTTGATGCAATTTCATGCTATGAACTCTCAGATGAAGCTGTTTTCCTCCCAAGAGCTCACACAGGAAAAGACACAGTTTTTTTTTTTTTTACCAACTCCTTCTTGTGGGGGATTTCTTCCTAGACCCCATCTCACAAAAGCGAGACATTTTCCAGCACCTCACTCCCACCTTATCCAGACATGGAGTCTTGTGCCCTGCGCTACATGCCTACTTCTCCTAAATGTCCAAATTGGGATTACATTTGAAATGATTCAGCAATCGCAGAGGGTGGCAGACAGTATCTCGTCACCTGACCATTTTCCATGTCAGTTTGGTCCATACTAACTGCAAGGTGCTATAGGCAGCAGAGTCAGTGCAGCTTTTGAAAAGTACTGCTTGGTAGGAGGTCTTAGCTGACACACTGCCAAAAGAAAAAACAAAGAACTTCCATTTTCTGTTATGTAAAATGATATCTTTTAATTAACTTCTTTCCCATGCTACAGTTTACCCCTTCCTTCTACCACCTGATACTTGTCAGAGGACCACAGGCGAACCACATAGTGCAAGATGCTAAAGATATCGGGGGGGATAAGATATGCCTGCTGCCAATCCAGTTCCCAGACGAGCTGCATCAGAATGCAACATCAGAAATATAACTAAAATAAAACTTAGTGATGCAACCACACAGTGATGCCTGGGGCTGCACACAGGAGTGGGCTAGCAATAACTGCCTGGGAGAATTTCACAGTACATTATGGAAAGAGAGCGTGCAGAATTCAAACTGTTGTTTGGAGGCAGGATGTGGAAGAGGGGTGCTGATGCTGGAGCCCAGAACAATGAGATAACAAGGTACCCAGAAGGATGGAGGTGAAAAGGGCACAGAGGAAATAAGAGCTGAATCTTAGTGAGACGTCTTGATTATAGGGATACTTTATGAAAGATAGTTAACAGATCCACAGAGATAGAAATTAAATATCGTCCAGGATTTCCTGACTCAAATACTTCTTTTTAACATAACCCAAAGAAACTTATTTCATTCCAGATATTCCTTTATTTTTATTGCAATCCAATATATAAAGTATATATTATACATAATAAATATTCACAAGTATATATTTATAAATTACATAAATATATATTTATAAATGTAATATATATTTACAAATGTAGCATATGTATATACTAAAATGTTCAGCAATAGGATGGATATTTAATAGCTCAAACTTAAAAGTATCCACCAATTATAGATCATTCACAGAGAGTGACACAGCACCAACAGAAACAAATCTGGGGTAATGTACTTTTTAAAGAATGAGTAATTTACTTTTCAAACCCAGAAGATTATTTAACTAATGGTCCTGGAGGCTGGTAAGGCCAGGAACATGCTACCAGCATTGGTTGAGGAACTTCATGCTACCCCATAAAGTGGCAGAAGGTGTGATATGGTATGAGAGACTATGAATTTGTCAGATTAGTTTCATCCTTTGTAAAGACACTGGTGCCCTTGTGGGGCCCACACCCTAATAATCTTTTTTTTTTAATTTATTTATTTATTGAGGATTTCCGCCTCCTCCCCGCCACCGCCCCCCCACACCCTAATAATCTTATCTAAAGCTCCCACCTGGAGAGACCACGAACACATGAAGTTAGAGAGGAAGTCGGAGCACAGATGTCAGAAAAGACATTCAAGCCATGGTGTTTCTTTGGTTACATGTAAACGTCTTGGATTCAAATGCAATTTGTCTAGAGCTTTAGGTAGAAAATGCTTTTCTGGTCAGATGATATCCTCCATGGCTGTGAGTGAGAGAGAAATGTTCTGACTTCCATCGTACCTCAAGAGCCCTCTTTAAATGTGTCTTCTGCACTTCCCATCACTCTATGGGTGATCCATTAAAGGAGGATTATCTTGTCCTTGGGACGTGCCTTGCTGTGTTAGCTTGGCATTCTGCTTGGCTTCTGTGCCCACTGCTGCGGAAGCACAAATCTACTGTGGAATGCCTAGCTATGGAATGGAAACAGAAAACTCCATTGAAGCATAAAACTTCATGCAAATCACAGTTTATTTATGCAGAGTATATGCCAATAACCACCCATTTATATAAACTAAGTTCAAACTGATGTCCATTTTGTGTAATTCTCTCCTTTTCTTTTTCTTCAAAGAATACACTCATGTTAAAGTTTATATGGATGCAATTTCTTTTCCTATAGCTTTATGTCAATAGCAATGTAACATTAAAATTATGAGAATTTCTCTCAACACAATAAAAATTCCAACTTTTCATCTTCCATCCATGTGAACACTAAATTACTTTGCTTACAACTTACGCGAATGAGTGCACATTGTGATGGTGTCAACTTTGCAGGTGTCTGTTAAGGTCATAAAAGGCCAGCGTTTGAAGTCCATTATTGACATTAAAATACTCCATCACAGGCATTAGAAACTATATGTGCCATTCAGTCTTAAAGCCCAAGACCAGTCCTGTCTCTGGTTGAAACGTCTCTACTCCGGGGAAAGCACTGAGCAGGTAAAGGGCCGTATTCAGCCACTGAAAGACTTTATGTTATCACTCTGATCTTTGTAAATTGTCTTATTTACATGTGTGTGTGCACGTGTGTGAATGCAGGTGAACATACACTATGGTGCGCATGTGGACGTCAGAGAACAACTTGGAGGATTCCGCGTTCTCTGTCTCCCTGGTCTCTCTTGTTTCTAGCCTGCATAGTCCAGGCTAATGGCTACTAGCTCCCTGGTCTCTCTTGTTTCTAGCCTGCATAGTCCAGGCTAATGGCTACTAGCTTCTCTTGATTCTCCGACTTCCCCCTCCCATGTCACACTGGGAGAGCTGGGACTGTAGATGAACGACACAGGAACATGCTTTATTTAATATAGGTTTCCAAGATCAAATTCAGGTGGCCATGCTTGCTCAGCAAGTGCCTTTACCTGCTGAAGCATCTCTCTGGTCCTTTTAATCATATCTTGACCCAACTCCTGAAGCTTTAATTAGCATAATGCACGACAGAATCAAACACTCAGTATTTAGAATGATTAACTTCACATTTGGACCCTTTTTAGTGAAATTAAAATATATTACGAGTCAGGGATTCAGTAGAATAATTTATAAAATTAAAGGTGTTTAAGACACTAGACTGGAAATTCTATGAAGTAATTTGGATTTAATCTTCGCTTTTCTATGAATTGTTCATAAGACTTAGCTAATTCCATATTAGACCTAAGGGATGGTGGTGGGGATATTTTTTAATAGGTAAAATCATGACTCTCTATGGAATAAAATGAACAAGTATCAACAATTTTATTTGACACATTAATTAATGAGGAAACCAGAAAAGCAGTTACAACTGTTCAGAGGAAACTTTAATGGCCAGACAAAGGCATGAGCCTGTGGCAGCCCTGAGGTGAATTTCTGGTACGGGAGATCCTTCTGTCTGTGTGTTGCTTTTCTTGGTTAATGAATAAAGAAACTGCCTTGGCCTGTTGATAGGGCGGAACTTAAGTAGTTAGAGAGACAGAACTGAATGCTGGGAGGAAGAAAGGTGGAGTTGAAGAGAAACGCTATAGAGCAGCCACCAGAGTCAGACATACTGGAACTTTGCTGGTAGGCCACAACCTCGTGGTGATATACAGATTACTAAAAATGGGTTAAAGTAAGATGTAAGAGTTAGCCAATAAGAAGCCAGGACTAATGGGCCAACTAATATAGTTTCTGTGTTGCTATTTTGGGGCTAAGTGGCCAGGAACAAACGAGCAGCCTTCCTGTTACAAATTTCTGTGTCAGGGACGGCACAGTTTCTTGCACTGCAGAGGGAGGAAGTCAGTTCACACTAGAAAGAACTCATTTGCGTGTGTTGAGACAAGAATCATCTGAGCCAATCAATAGGCAGACACCTGGTCATGGCTGTGCCACACATTAATGGGCATGTACGAGATTGTGAAATGGCTAAAAGACAATGAAAGACATAAATAAACTCCTGCAAAACCTAATCATCAGAGGTGTCCCCTCGCTGCCTGTTTCGGTCATGTGATAGTTTTGACAACTTTTCCTCAACTCAGCCTGTCACCAATTAGTCAAACTTCCTCCCTGTCCCTGGGCTAAAACAGCCTGACTTATTCAGTTCACAGTTTACAGGTCCAGGCCAAAGTCCATTAATCTGGGGAAATCAAGGCAGGGACTTAAAGCATCATGTTCACACTCAAGAGCAGAGAGAATAAATGCTTGGATCCTGGCCTGCCTGATCTCCCATCTCATGTAGCCTTCTTCTCTTCTATGCTTTGCTGGACTGCCTGCCTCCGGAATGGGCAGGGTCTTCCTATGTCAAGTAATGAGGAAGACAATCCCCTACAGACATGGCCACAGGCCCAACTGATCTAGATAATTCTTCATCAAGATGCTCCTTTCAAGTGAGTCCAGGCTATATCAAGTTGACAGTTAAAACTAGCCAGCATGGCACTCATGTAGTTCCTGCTAAGGAGATAACCCAGTCCTCATCTGGAAGACTAATCCATCCCTTTCATCTGGGATAACCTTTCTTGTAGGACTCTGGCAAAACAAACTGAAAGAAGAGGCCCTGTCCACATGGTCTTGGAGAGGTAGAAAGTCAGGACACATTCCACCCCCCATCATAAAGGTCACTGTGGAAGTCCCCATCACAAGAGAAAGGTACAATAAGGCTTTCCTCCTCTGAGCCCCAACACAGCTTAAGTAATACATGACACTCTTTTATTTCTGCATAAATGTGTATTTGGAAATGCCTGCCTCTGTGATGTAACTTCCAGACCTTTGCTTTTCCAACAGTGCTGACGGTGGTAATGGAGTAGTAGCCCTTCCCGACTGTAAACATTTGTGGTCCTTAACTTTTTCTGAAAATTCACGCTGTGCATACCCAAAGCAGCTGCCGTGCACCGCCCCCCGCCCCATGTCTGCACTCTGTGTGCTTGAACCCAGTTACGGAGCTTCGGGCAAGGGGGCTGGAGGTTAAAATACACAAACACACACAGACAGAGAGACAGCGACACGGGTCATCCTTGAATTCCCCAAGAATGCCCCCTTTATTGTGTTCACGGGCAGATTATATAGAGCTAGCCATGCCCCAGCCAAATCCACCAGAAACCACTCTCCTGCCATCAGGAACTCCCGAAGGTCTTGTGCTCAGAGCAGCTGTAGGCACTCAGATCAGGGGAAAACAAGTTGTTTACAAGAAATTCAGGATCTGGGGTATAGGTGTGACCAACTCAGCTTAAAGTCAGAAAACCAGAACTACAATATCTTTCTTACTTCTTCCCACCCTGCCCCCTCCTCCAAACGCAGGTTTCTCTCAGTCCTTTTATGCTGTGTCTCAATGCGTCACTGTAGGAAGAAGGGGGCAAGTGTGGAAATTTAAGCTATGTATAAGTCAGATTTGGGGTTCATCTAGAGTAAGACTGTCTTTGGACTCTAAGACACCTAAGCAGTAAGTTCATCAAGGTATAAACTCAGGTGACTACATGCAAGCTACAGCAGGCATCGCCAGCTCTCTCAGAGAAGTAGACTTTCCACATACCTTCAAGTGAACTCTTGAAAGTCGCTCTGCGAAGGAGGCAAAACAAAGACTACGGCATATGGTTTATCTTTTCGAGTAATTGCATTTTCAAATGTAATCCTATACACTTCCCCCTCCTAAGTAAAGTCTTGTTTCAAACCAAATGTTTCTCTGTGAGCACAGAGGAGGCAATGGGGGCACACACGTGGATGTGGAGATAGTCAGCGGCTTCATGGTTTTGAAAAGTTCCAGTTAGCATGGCACATTCATGGCCTTCTGGAGAATATGGCCGTACAGAGGGTAAAGTGGCTGAGGACTAGCCGTGTGTCTTCCACATGGAAGAGCTTCAAGTCCCATTCAGTTATAGAAGCAGCTTTTGTTTTTGAGAGAGAGAAAGGCAGAGACAGAGATGGAGAGACACACAGAGAGAGACAGAGACAGAGATAGCTGTGTACTGTAACACATCCCACCTGTCAATAACAGAATAGTGTGTTTCTGGGCAGAAGAAGGAAATTTAACTTCAGACTATTCTAAGAGGCTCTCGTGGAACCCTCTGGATCTCTAAAGACCCTCCACAGTCAAAACATTTTATTTCTGAAGATGCTTTAAAGCAGCTAATGTGAGCAACAATATTTATACACGATCACATTACAAAGGGCTCAGCTATTCTGGTGACAGGATGAGGTTATCACATCTTCCCAAATGCCTGAAATTTCTGGTCACCCATCAGAGAACGTGTTATTCCTTGGGGAGGAGGGGGAATCAAGTCTGCTAATGCTAATGTCATTTTACAGGAAACCGGATAGCAACACAGGCTGTCATCTAGTGGAAGACCATGACCTTGAGAAGAGCTGTGGCAGCCTGAATGTGTGAAGGGTAGATGGCAGGCAGAAGTCAGATATGTGGCCAGCATTGCAGATCTGTTTTCTAAGCCTGTGTCTATCCCTCCTTCTTCCTTGTCCTGCAAATAGAGGCCAGTTCAAGTCTACACTTCCCAGCTTCCTCAGCCACCAGGTGGCTATAGAATGAGGTTCTACCTGTTCTATATTTTTAAGCCATGGAGGATATTTCCATGCAGAGATTCTACTGAAAAGTCATTGGGATGTGTTCAATCAAGAACCCATGGTAGGGGTCATATACCCAGGTCAGTGTCAACAGCCAGGTTCATGGTACCCAAAGACAGCCAAAGTAGTCAGTTCCCCATGCACTGGCCATAGTGAGCAACACTCCAGTGGGGGTGGGTCCCCTGCCTCCCATGCTTCATTCCTTCCCATTTCCTGTATGACGTCACTTTCTGTCTCAAACACCCAAAATGGTTTGGTTACCTGCGGTGGGCTTCTCGACCAGCGAAGAAGAACAACCACCACACGAGGATTCTTCTCAGATCACGCTTTAATTGGAGTGCCCTTGGTTGAAGGAGAGCATGAAGCGAAGGGGAGGAAACGAGAGGGGCAGGAAGCGAGGGGCAGAAAGCGAGGGAGAGCAGGAAGCAAGAGAGAGAGAGAGGCCCCGAGAATACTAAGGCAGCTGCTTATATCGGGAATTGGCACACGGGTCGCCCTGTGATTGGCTGCCACCATCAGCTGACACCAGACTGCATCATGATAGGCCCCAAGGACCCTTATCCACCACGCATGCAGGAAGCGGGGGACACACAGCTCTCAAAGGCTTAGCCAAATATGGAGTTATTTCCAACAAGACAGGATGTCGGTGCCATCTTGTAATGGCGATCCTGTCGGGCTCACTACAGTTTCCTATGTTCCATTCCAACCAATAGAAGAGGCTCAGGGGTCATTATCAACTGACCAACCCACAACAAGTGGGCAGAGTCTGGAAACTGATGAATATCAGAGTTAGGAGTGATTCTGTCTACCCTTAACCATGTCTCTAAACGTGAGAGGACCAGAGAAGCTGCATGGCTGAAAATGACAACGAACAGAGATAATCTGGTATGGGAACGTAAAACCAAGACCAACTGAAAGGCATGAATGGTGTAGAGCCTAGAGCTGCCTCCAGCAGGCCTTGTAGCCTTAATGTCTCTAAGCTTCAGTTCCTTTTCTGCAAAACACAGGTGTAATGAGGCTAGAATTTGATGTTGCTATAACTCAAGATCTATGACTTTTTATGTAAAAAGCTAGTTTAAACCTAGACATTTTGACTACTAGAAACACAAGATTGGAACGAA
Source organism: Microtus ochrogaster (assembly GCF_000317375.1). Lineage (NCBI taxonomy): Eukaryota > Metazoa > Chordata > Mammalia > Rodentia > Cricetidae > Microtus > Microtus ochrogaster. Next base: position 71,929,505 of record NC_022013.1, on the reverse strand, counting down.
GTATGCTTTAATTATGGTCGCATGCCTAAGGCACATTAGTCTGTGGACAAACTGCCCCCAAAACTGAGAAAATCTAGGAGACACTGAAAATACAATAGACGATAACACTACAGCCTGGCTTGAAGAACCCCACTGAATACATGATCAGGTCTCCTTTGGTCCTCCGGGCCATGGAACTCTATGAAAGGCCTCTGTTTCTGATTTTCTACCAGCCTTCTCTGTAGTCTGGCCCCCATAGACAAGGTCTAGTGGTTCCTATCCACACTTTGAGCTACTGGGCTTGGCTCCCACCCCCATCTTCATGTTTCAGGATTGTAAGCAACAGGTCCAGGTCCAAACTCATTGTGGTAGAAGACCAAAAGTGGCTCCTTGGAGATCTTTCTCTGGTAATTAATGTCACTAAGAATTGGAAAAAGGCAATCTTAGGCCAGGCATCCCTAGTTCTGCATGCCATCAAATTCCATAAGGGCTTTCAAGATGGAGTTATCATTCCCAACATATGGTGGTACGGAGAGGAAAAAGACAAGAGTTTGCTAATCATGGGTCTTCAGGGTCCAACCACGAAGACCCTTTCCATTTCTGTTAACAGTTTAAAATGAAAACTATACTTAGAGCTGACCAGATGATCTATAGAATTGCATATGGGCAAACAAAGAAGGGTGAAGAAATATCTTAGACTGTGATATTTTGTCCTGTAAGTTTGAGGACACAAGTTCAATCCCTAGAACTCCTGTAGAAAGCTGGACACAGTGGCACATGCTTGTAATGTCAGCCCTGATGGAGCAGAGAGGTGGATGTCTGGGCTCGTTCCCAAATCAACAATATAGAGGCCAATGAAGATACTCTGTCTCAACAGACAAAGTGGGGCGGCATCTGAAGAATGATATCTCAAACAGAATGACCTGTGATCTCTATATGTCATGAACATATATTGTATACATAACAGCACCTTTACACATAAATACAGAGAGACAGACAGACACACACACACACACACACACA